>NC_064537.1:15787129-16104054 GCF_023856365.1 Brienomyrus brachyistius | reverse complement strand
ATATTCCAGTACAGTCTGAAGGTTTTCTAGAGGTAACAGTGGACTGCAGCTGTCTTGGGCTGAAACTGTGACTGGTGGGTGACACACTGGATGTAAGACAGTCTATAACAGAAGCCTGAGCCCTCTGGGGGGGGGGTGTGCTGTAAAGGCAGCAAGGAGCCCCTGCATGTGCTGTTAGCCTCGTGTTAATTACACACGGATATCACATGTTACTGGGGACTATCACTTCATCGGCGCTCCACGTAAAAAGAAAAATTGGCAAAAGCATTAATACTAATCACTGGTGCGGTAAATTAATTTTGGATTGCCTTTCTGGGTTAGTACAAAATTGTTTTGTTGAGGGGAAAAAGGAGATTAAGGTTTTAATTATACTTGGTAATTCACGCCACAAAATAAATCCCGTTTAAAAAGTGTCACTTTTGAGGCGGCGGTGTGCGGTTATTAAGAGAGAGCTCAGACAGACTCCACATATTTCATTTTAAAAGCCCCTCTGCCGCTTCCTCGCGGGCAGTTTCATGGCTAATTGTGGTTCCTTTGTATCAAAACGGCACATTCATCAGGGCACCATCGTATCGTCAGGCGAAAAGTTGGGCTCGTCGCCGTGCGTCCTCTTCTCTCTCCACCTGTCTAGCTTTTTTTATTATAGTCGATCTTTTCATCCGCGGCGCCCGTGGAGAATCCGAAGCAGGTCAAAGTACGTCGACATCGCGCCACGTCTCCAGGTTACCCTTCTTTTTTCCTTCGCTCATTTTTTTCTTTCTTTTTTTTTTTACTTTCCTTTGATGTGAGAGCAAATGCAAGTTTTTTCTAAGAAGCGAACGACTGGCTCAATGTCATGACCGCTGGAAAAAGGAGGGATCTCATCCAAGTTAAAACCACAAGTTATGTTCTTTGTTTGCCTGGGGGGGGTGAATGTCATCTGGCACAAAATCAAATTTGGGTCACACTTAAAGCTCAGTGTTTGTTCAATAATTAATTTCTGCTGATTAAGGGTTTAATGGTAATAACTGCAGGACGTGTCTCGAATCATTATGGAGGAATTACACACAATTATTACTGACACCTTCAAACGTTTTACGAGTTCTCTCCCCCCCCCCCCCCCCCAACAATCAAGTCGATATGAAAAAATGGCTCCAGAAAGTACCTCCCCTCTAGTCCCTCCCGTCTCCGCCCTCTTGCTGGGTTGTTTGAATAATTAAAATCAATGGGAAACTCATTTGGGAGCAGGGGGCTGGAGTAGGGAATGAACAATAAAAAGGAAAACAAGCAAGAAGGGGGGGCCGGAAGAGGTAGTGATTGCTTGGAGAGCCTGGCAGGATTACTTCCTCAAATGAGTGTAAATATTTGCTTTGGACTCTAAAGGCTTTGTGAGACCGACGGAGTGTATCTGCCTGCCAAGCAAGATGTGAGAGATGCCCTCTCCCAGCCCTCGCCGGCCTGTATCAGCGCTACAGGTCTCATGTACACATGATCTTGCTCTCTGTAGGTCAGCTGATATGGACACGTAGCTCGCTAATCCACCCCCGTCTCAGCCGGCCTACATCAGGAAGGGGGGGGGGTGGGGGCTGTTTGTGCACGCTGAACTGGACACCCATGCCAAACAGCCGGCAGTGTTCCACCGCCTAACATATGTCTGTCATAAGGGGCTTGGTCCTGTTCCCGTGATGCAGCACTGCATTCCTCTTGAAGAGCCGTTGGATCCAGGCTTGTGTCCCAAGGCTCCAGCGGAATGTCAGCCCGAGCCAGTGAAGGAGACTGCAGCTCATTCTGCGCCTCTCCTGTCTGACCGCGGTCTCCGCGTGTGTGTGTGTCGTCCGCCGGCTCGTGTGCCTGTGACATCACTTCCCCTGGTGTCCCCTCATCCTTTTTCACAAAGCTCCCCTTAAAGTTTCTCCTGGGAGGTGCAGATATACTCACACTTTTTTCATTGGTCTGCCTCTCCTGTGTGATCTCTGTTTGAAATTGAAATAAATCCTGTAACTTTTTACCTTGTGGGGACGTTTTTTCAGTCCTCCACAAGGGGAAATTCAATTTTATAAAAGTCTGTGACTGCAATCAAAAAACTAAAAATGCTGAGAGTCCTTTATTTTATTTGATTACTTATGGTTAAGGTTAGGGCTGGGTAGGGGTTAAGGTTGTTATTGTTGGGATTTGGGCTTTTCCCCTTAGAAATGAATGAAGAGTCCCCACATAGAATACAAACGTGTATGTGTGTGGATTATGGGGGGAGCCCTGGTGGGGGGGGGGGCATTGCTGGGGCCCACCGGCCCACCATTGACTCCCAGGGATGAGGAACACTTCTATTAAAAGCAGCCCATCTGTCTGCGTCGGGTTCGATGAGAGCGAGGCGTGCTTATGGGAGACGCTGCCCGGCCACAGGTAGTGAAGACGCAGGGTGGGGGCGCAGCGGGCCGGTCGATAGCGGCAGCCTCTCGCTACAGCTTTATGCCCCCCCCTTCCTCTGCGGCGCTCTATCTGTGTGAGCAAAGGGAAGCTGTAAGGAGGCTGCATTCAACCCGCGGAGCTCCACTCACAGCTAGGAAACCAAGTGCCTGTTTGCTTGGCTGGGCCTAACGCACAACCGATTAACTGCGACAAATTGCAGGAGGTTTCGGGTAGTGGGAGGGGGGGGTGTTGGGGACCTTTTACATCTGTCTGAGAAGGTGGAGACAAGCAGAGTTTTTGTTTTATCCCTCAACCCAGCACAAAAGGAACAGCTGATTTAGCTGCAGTAACCAGCTATAGTCAGGGACCCAAGGCGTTAATGGCAGTAATGCGAGTAATGCCACCTCCGTCCAGGGAGGGAAGGGTACCCTTGGCATGTGCCTGACGAGAAAGATATCTATAACGTGATAAAGTAGCAGGTTCATGGCCATAGTGACGCGGGGCGTTCCCTTGGATGGGGCCCCCACAGCCCCAATTTTACCCCCTACATGGTAAGTGCCGCTCTCCGGTTATAGATAAAGCCCTCCCACACATCCTGGAGGAGCCCTTTCCATGGCTATGAAACCAGACCCTGAGCTATTCATCCTCGGCAAAATGCGATGGGTAGATGAACATGCATCACGGTACGAGACATGGGAGCATTTACCGCTTTGGTGAGGCCTCTCCGAAACAGCGATAATAACGGCGAGATGCCCATCTAAGATGGCAGCACTGTGCCGCGTGGGGCTGGGAGGGGCCTCCCGGCACGGCCGAGGCACTGACAGAACCAACCGTCTGTGGGATCTGGGGGGCCTTGACGATTTTTCATTCTTCAGCATCGTGGAGTCATTTGTATCTGTGCGATTAGGGCCCCCAGAGGCAGCTGAGTTCAGGAGCAGATACATTCATTTTCGCAAAATGAGCCTTTATTGTTCGGCGCACTGGTGTCGCAGCGAAAGGGGGGGGGGGGGGGGGGGGCTGCCATGAGCTGGGAGATCAGGTCTGTGCTTTGCATGTCCCGCTGAACCTTTGCAAGAAGACCCCACCACATCCTCACACTCACCGTGTCCAGCTTCACAAAAGCACTCTGCTTGCCTGAGCTGCATCCTGAGACCTGTCAGCCAGGGGGTGCTGGGGGGGGGGGTGGGGGTATCTGTGTTCCCTCTACCTCCATCAGCAATCCGGCCGGTCCTCCAAAGGGATGTCTGATGCGCCCCCTGCACCATTCGTATCTCTCGCCGCTTTGGGTCGGACTTCTAACCGGTTCAGGCCTGTCCTGGCATCAGTGGCTGTCAGACGGAGCACGGCAGCAGCTGCCATAAATCATACCGGGAGCCCGAAGTCCCCGAGCCGCACCAAGCCCGGCCCACCGTCTTTAAAGGGGCCGGCAAACGGATGCTAACGGTTCAGGCGGCTAAAAGCCGAATGTGACCGCGCCTCGCTCGACTGCGAATCCCCCGCATCATTGTCCCGTTTCCTGCTGCCAAAACACAACACGCCCCACCCCGCGAACGGCGAGTCTGCCAGCTCTGCTCGGGCACGTTTATTCGCTTAATCATTTCACGTTAATTAAGTTGGAAGCCGTTGCCGTTAAAGTGATGGTCGGGTGTCCGTTTTGGCGGGGAGAAGAGGCACGGGACCGGGGGCTGGGGGAGCGGGGGGCCCGAGCTCGCTGATGGGGCAGCGTCCTGTACCGTGTAATTACCAAAGGAGAGGGGAGGGGGAGGAAAATAATACTAATAAATCCTGAACATCCCAATTAATGAAGTATATTAAAAAGCCCAGTGAAAGGACAAAGCCCCATTGACAGTGGCAGCTGCTGCAGCGGCACATTAAAAGCCCACTCCGCTGTTTTAACACCCATAAAAGGAGCGTCATAAAACGGACACGCTCACAGGGCGCCCCCCCCCATACGCCGGAGCGCCCCCCGGCTGCGCGTGTCACCGAGGCATGCCGGCCAATAAACGCTTTATGGTGCTGCAGCACCCCTCCCCCCCCAGACACACACACACACACCCTGCAGTCTTAATCGGCCACAATTAAAAACGAGAGCATGATGGGCGGTGGGCTGTAGGTGATGGGGGGGGGGGGGGGGGGGGGGGCAGTGCTAAATGCACTTCTGAGAGCCCTCAGCAGGAGGGGGTGAAGAAATGGCTTTATAATGTAAACATTTGTTACAAATAATGCGGCTGCATCAAATACACCTGTGGATTATTAAAAATGGAGGTGGGGGGGCGATCCCCATGACGCCCTTTTATGTAATTTAATCATCCTGGCACAAATAGAAACTTTTAATCGTCGTACTCCCCCCCCCCCCACCGTGCCTTTGAAGGCAGTGCCGGCCTCCCTGGAGATGGTGCAGGGAATTAAGAACGTGCGTTAATGCTTCATACCCCCAGCAGGGCGGCGCCTCGCTCACCGGGTCTTTTGCCTCACGGTTACTGGCTAAGTGTTCAGTGACTGTGGGGTCAGACTGGCCCCCAGGGGCCCCTGCCCTTTTCTTGCATGTTCTGGGTTTCTTACTGTGATGCATGTGAATGTTTCAGATGCTGGTTCTGATAAGTCCATCTGTGAGCCCCCCCTCCGATTCCCAGATCCTTCAGGATTCACAAAGGGCCACTGTCTTCCAGGGAATCCAACCCCGTCTGTGCATTAGCCCCCCCCCCCCCCCATATTTATGAGGCTTGACGCTATAAAACTTGCAGTCCTGCTGAGCCCCCCCAGACCCCCCCAGTCCCGTCATCCCGCTCGCACCCTGGCCAGGCTGCATCGATGCGGGCCCTGCTGCTGACGCAGCCCTCGCTCGCTCGTTCTCTCTCTCTCTCTCGCCGCACATTGATTGTTTGGAGGCAGCTCCACTGCTTTTTAATCTCGGGGGGGGGGGGGGGGGGGCATGGGTGGGGGGCCCTATCGATTCCACATTAATATGACTAAAAAGCCTGCACTGCACACTGATATTCAAATTATTTACGGCGTCACAGTGTGTCTGACCGCTGCTCCCCATAAGCCCCCCCCCCAATCTGGGAAGCGGGGGGGGGGGGGGGGGGGTGCCAATGGGAGAGCACCATTCCTGGCCCGGCCTGCTCTGGCGTGGTGAACGGCATCATCAGCACCGAGTGCATGTGTGTGACACAGCGGCACCTCCCTGCTTGAGGGCAGGCAGCTGGAGGTCAACTTTTGGTGCATAAAAGATCGCAATGAAAATGAAATCCATGGGAAGACATGTGAAAATGCAGAGAGACGTTTATGCCGCCGATGAAAGATTTATGCGGCAGTCCACTTCACACGTCGATTATTTATTATGTATTGGCATATGCTAATAAATATACTCTGATGTGTTTAAAGTACGATCTGAATTAAAAATGAATACAGCTTGTGCTCTTCAGATATACACTGTGTTTCCCCAGCGGTACGACTCTGCTTCTCCAGGAGCCGCCGCTGACTCCGCCCCTCCACTCGCGGTGTAAATTCTCCATCGCTTCATGGCGTGAAGCTGTACGTCGCCACGCAGGTCACATCTCACCTGCCTTCTGCTTTTTCTCAGTCCAGCACAAGGTTACCAAACTTTAGGTACTAAAAAAAATTGTACTTTCCTTTTTCCATTGATTGCCGGTGCAGTAGATGAAGAGATCCGAGCTTTAATTGTCGTCTGGTCAGAATAACAGATTCAACTAGATCTGGGTGACGCAACAAGAAATAAAAAAAGGATTCTAAAGGATTGTAGGATGCTATCGTAGGGCTACACAATGTTGGAAAATGTTCAGATATCACAATGTGAATATTTCTGATAAATACTGCTAAATTTGTAAGTTTTATTTATGAATGTTGTAAATGGTTATGACTGGCATGGAGAACTGATTTTTTTAAGATATAGTAGATAAACTTGAAAAGGAACAATCATTAAAATTGCAAAGCTTAAAATTGCTAATTTTTGTTTCCTAAGACGGAGTAAAAATGTTTTTAGCAAAACTTAAACTCCCTGTATTCAGTAAATTTTATCAGCATGATTTCAAAATACCGGAACTGTATTGCAAAATAACATTTTTTTAAAAAACCATGTATTATGATTTAATGTCTGGACGGTATGAAAGTATGACAAAGCCTGATCTCAATCCGTCTGACTACTGCGGTTCCTGTGATGTGAGACTTGCATGTGCACAGCATGTGATGTCAATATTAATATCGCACATCTCTGAGCCCCTAGAATTCAGTACAAAACACTTTGTTATGCGGCACCAGTCCCAGGTAATCACAGCAGTGGAAAGCGAACATGAGAAGAGCCGTTCACTTTGGTACTGATTTGACGTGCCAATAATTGGGTACTTGGTGCAGTGGAAAAGTGCCCTTAGTCCTGTTCTGGGCTGGACACTAAGAGCTTAATTAATTAGACTTCATCAGGCTGCTCGTTAAGACCATCGGACATATTTCACCGTTTTTGCCATATTTCTACCATGTTTCTTCAGTTGTGCTGGTGCAGGTAAGAACATTAACTGGACAAGTAGACATTCTTTTTGATTCTTATTAGTGCTGCTTCTAAAATTAATAACAGTGCAAAACAACGAATTATTGACAGTACAGATGGTGAAGATGAAGATGAAGATGAGGGCTGGGTGGATGTGCCCGGGGCCCTCCTAGCTGCTGTGCTTTCCCTTACGCCTGCCTATTTAAGGTCCCTGGGGGCCCCGGTCCCTGAGGTGGGCGGTTCCTCGCCCCGGTGATGCTCGCTCTTTAACTGCTCCGCATGTGCGCTCCTCACACTCGGGCCCGTATTTATGGCTTTCTTACAGTATATGGTTCCGGCTTCTGCATTTTTAATGTGCCTCGGTCACTCCGCAGGGGGCGGGGCTAAAGGGAGGCGCACAGCTTATGAACTGGGATGGTATTTGCTCTGAGGGTTTCTGCCCTGATGGCGAACAGGCGACAAAATGACCTGTCTTTGCTGAAGGTGGCGCCGTAACACACCGCCATTGGCCGACCCACTTTGCGTCCAGCCTAAGAGGCCCTACGATGCCCTGATATCCTTTGGGTTTTTTCGTTTTTGTGAGATTTGCGCCGTGTCAAGGCAGCCCAGTGACACACGGGCAGGAGTGCATAGCTTTACTGAGTGGAGGCTAAGCAGGGCAGCTCAGCTGGTAAACACCACGTGCAAGCCTGCCATCATGTGGACATTATGGGGTAGTGCAGCAGAGAGGAATAGACCCTGTGAGGTTTTGTCCGACGCTCTGATTCCTCCCGCAGTGGCAGAGCGGGATGTAATTTCTTGGTCCTTGTATAATAAGCTGCAAAGGTCTCTCACTTTTGCCATGTCATTGGTATGATCAAGATAACGCGTTTCTACCATTTCAGTTTGAAGCGTTTGCGCTGAAATCGGCGCTATACCTTTTTATGCCCCAAATGAGAGAGATGTAACAAGGCACATTTGTAAAGATTAAAAGTTGCTATTTTAAAAACTTGCTATTTAAGGCTCCTGACTCAGCTAAATGAGCAGGTAAAAATACCTGCTAAGTTAGCGTTTTAGTCCAAGGAGTCGTTGGGGATAAATTTACTGTCTGGCATTTGGAGAATTCAATACCTGCATGTCGGTCCAGGGGTTGGGATTTGACCAATCAGACTGCGGGTAATGAGTCTGAAAGGGATGTTGGATCGTATACATGCCAAGTGGGGGTGGGGGGGGGGGGGCTTGTCAGAGACGCCGCCTGGCCGGTGGAGCGCTCAAGCCTGGGCTGCCAGAAGCTGATCCACGCCTCACCAGCTGGAAGAAGCTCCCAGCTTAGGATCTTATGCCTTACAGACACCATCATCCAAAGTGACTCTTGTCCATTTCATTGTCATTTCTGCAGCATTACCAAAATACTTCAGGATGGTTCATATCTGCTCAGTGCTACTACAGCAAAGTCCTACTGGGATTTAAACTAGCAACATACAGGTTACCAATCCAAGTCTTTGGCTACCTGCCAGCCCACCGGCTTTAGGTGTGTGGACTTCTCAGATTTGCGGCATCGACCGGCTTTTCCCCTTTGGGATCTGGCCCCGTGCCCTACAGAAGATCCTGGTCTCAGCTTTATAGAGCACGGAGGCTGCATCACACTTTGTCTGTAGCAGAGAGGGGACGTGGGAGGGGCAAACACGTGGGTGAGCGGCATCCTTGGAATCTGCAGCACCAAAGGTGGCCCTCCCGCCTGCCATGCGGCTTGGCACATCACGGTGACCATGTCATATGAAGCCAAAGATGCACACCTAGGAATAAAACGTAGCCAAATCTCATTTACCCAATTCCATATGGCACCTTATTACGAACATTAGTTCTAACAGTGAGTTATATGCACCTGGAGACAGGTTAATTAAACTTTGTAAGGCACGGGGACGTATTTTCACACTCCCGCTGAGTTGAACTTCAGTTTCAAGAGGAATCACCTAAAGAGTACAGAGAACCCAATTAAGCGGGAGGTAAATTAGCAGGCGGTAAGCCGTCATTGGCCCCATCGCACGTCACGTGACTCGGCCAGGGCCCTGCAGCCAATAGAAAGCACTGACCCCCAAGGGGCCGTGTAACCGGCCCGTGATTTATACACTTTACCTGTGGAGGCTCCGGTGTCCCCCGCAGCGAGGGCTGGATTTATGATTGTGTGCAGCGCTCAGCCCAGCGGGGATTGATGACACTTGACACGCTCTCGAAACAGATGTGAACAAACAGTGAGGACTTCAAGGACTGCGTGCGGCTGGTAAGATACTTGACTGAGCACAAATTGTCTCCATTCCCCTGAAAAAGTGCCCGTCCGATGGAAAGCATCCAGACTCTTCTGGCGAGAGTGATGGAGTCAGATGGGATGCCCTTTCCTTGAAGAGTTTCCCATATCCTTTCATCAGCTTTTGTGATGCACATATTTTTCAGCTGTACAGCGCTGCGCTCCGAGAGAGCCTCACTGCCCAGTGCCCCACAGTGCTGTCACGACCGATTTGGACTCGTGCAGAAGGGACTCCGGGGTCACATCCCCAGGGTGGCCTGCAGTTGTACCCTTCGACAAGGTACTTAACCTGAGTCGCTTTGGCAAAACGTTCCGCTGTACAAACAGGGAAGGCGTGATATTCGAAGCCGCTTCTTTGGATGTCGCTTTGAGGAAACGCTTCAGTTGAGCAGATAAATAATTAAAAAGCGTGAAATATAGAGAGAGGCAAGGCTGAAGTCTCTTTGGACATTAGCTGGGACAGGTGGTAAAGCCAGATGTGCAGGGATGCGTGGTAGTGGGGGGGGGGGGGGGGGCAGGTTTGAAGTGCTGTAGGAGGCCCTTGCACAGGCAAAAGCAGAGGGTGTGTGTGTGTGAAGGTGTATACAGTGCCCTGTGCTTTCTGTGGGGGGGTGGGGGTGGGGGTGGGCGGGTCAGGTTTCCATGGCCACGGCACCCATCAGTGGGAGGAGACCTGGGGAAGTCCCAAGTAAGGAAAGACACAGGGAAAAGCAGGGAACAGGAAGCACTGGAGCGTCCCTCAGACACTGCTGTGCGGGGCAGAGTCACGCTTGGAACTCATGTTACGTTGTGTAGCCACTGCATTGTCCGCTTGTCCAGTGGAACATAGAAAACCTCAAACAATCACATGTGCTCATCTAGACCCATGAACCCGATGCAAGTGAAGCATCTGCGATGCAGTTCCTGGGCTGTAAGTACCAGCGCCAATAAATATAGAGTTATTAGTGTTGCTCTGCATACATTTCCTTATGTCTTTATCCTTCTTGAAAATATTCTGGACAACCCAGTGTAAACAACATTCTTTTTATTTTAAGGTAGAATTTATTTGATTATTATATACCTGTTTTTATTATTATTATTATTACCAATTGCAGTAGTAGTAATATTGTTGGAGATGCTCACAATGTAATTTGAGCTGGTTGACTGCGTCCTATTCTACCTGAAACAGCTTAGGAGATGAGAGTCTTAACTGGGATGTGTGGATGCAGAGGGCAGCTGGTACAGAAAATGGGCCTGCGAGGTAAATGGGCCGGTCTCAGGAGGAAGGTCTGCAGCTTCATCTGCTGTATAAATACCATACAATAATAGTCATGTGATACAGCAAATAGAACCACATGACACAGAGGCGGCCAGGCAATGGGATCTTTGTTTGGAGAACCAGTGTCCTTTACAGAGGAAGCAGGGTCGCTGGGCACAGGGCGAAGAGCACACATTAAATAAACACAAAAAGAGGGCTGCCCTTTTGGTGGGGAATGAAAATAAAACTAAATGGTTAGGAGCGGAACCGGGGAAGCTCAGGCGAGTACGAGAGGACAGGCTTGTGGGGAAGGGCGTTTTGTGGCTTACTTTCGTTTGCTGGGCCTGCAAAAACAGAACTCGCCACTCTATAGAGATCAGAGAGAACGAGAGACATATGGACGTAATCAGCACACCAGCTCTGGTCACCTGACTCTTCCTCCCAACACTGCCCCCCTCCTCACAGTCCCTTTGAGCACAAGCTTCTGCCATTATGGATAAATAAGCTAAGGCACTGCAGCCGCCAAACGTGGGGTTAATGTGAGCCAAGCACTGCTCCCGCTCTGATGAAGATCCGCGCAGACCTCCTATGATAGCGCGCATTCGAAACATATGGTGCGAATCAATAATTCAACAGTGCGGTAAAATAATCTCTGTGTTCCGGAACAAGGCAGGACAGCTGACTTTGGGCAAAACATCGAGTCGAGAGTTTTATAAAGAAAAATGTGATTTAATAGGAGTGCAAGTTAAGAACACTTAGTTTTTTTCACTATCTGTAAAATGTGTTTGTGCTGTGTCTTAAAGAATAGCCCCGAAGTCCTTAATATTGGCTCAAAATTTATTTCTGAGGAGCGTAGGGATGCACACTGCGCGGCATTAAAGCAGTAAAGTTTAAACGCTCGCGGAGATCTTCAAAATTTAATTCTCTTTGCCTTAAGCAGCTGTAGCCCTGTGGAATTTTTTTCCTTTTGGGTAAAAAAAAAGGAAATGTGGGGGTCTATATATAACCTTGTTCTTATTCAGATTGACTTAATTTGAGCTAATTATACTTGTTATGGATTTTTTAAAGTCACAGTATAGAGGGAAGGAGCCAGGATCTAATTGGATTCATTAACTGGACTGTTTACAACATAATTGCAGAATTTAAATCTCAGGAGGATGTTAAGTTTTGTAATTAAAATCAAAAATGTAATCGGCTTATGTAAGGGTCGGTGCCCATCTGGCCCTGTCCCACGTGCCTCTTCTCCGTTTGCCCAGCAGTTCCCGCTGGCCATCCCGTTTGATGTTCCCCTAGTGTGTTTCCTAGTTCCCTGGGCCACTGCGTAGCTCATTGGGTTGAGCATATGGCTCGGAGGATGCTGCCCCAACTGGTATGCGTTTGAAGCTGGCCTGAGCCTCACCTTTGTGTTACATTTCGGTTTTATTTTATCCCCTGGTGTCTGTATCGTACATTTGAACCTTGAATTCTCCTAGTGCTGATATCCCTCCGTGTTTGTTCCTGTTTCCTAGTCACTAGTGTTTGTTAGTTGTAAATTGCCCCATCTGTTCCTTGTTGCTCCATGCCCTTAATGATTGGTTGATATTGTTATGGTTCTCACCTGTCCTGTATCATGTCTTGTTAGCATTATATTTTAGTGTTGGTTATTGTTCTGTTCCTCGGTGGTTTACTGTGGCTAATTCCCTGTATTGCTCTGTGATTATTAGTTACTCTGTGTTAGTTCTTGCAGCTTCCGGTGTTCCTCCCTTCCTTTGGCATTGCTGTTCCTGGTGGTGCTCCTGCCTTAGTTTAGTTTGGGTCCCTCGTGGTCCCTGTGTGTTCTGTTTCTCCCTTTATGTTCTGTTTTGCTAATAAAGCCCCGTCTTGTCAGAGCCGCTGCCTCCGTCATGCCCACCACAGCAGGCTAACAGTCACAATTAACATGATCCTCCAGTTTCACTTTGGTTGTCTGTCTTATCTGCTTTTCGCGCTGTTCATGTTTCCCTGTGTTTGTGGTATGATATTATAGAAGCAACAGATCTGGATATATACAAAAATTAGTAAAATCAAAATTAGTAAAAACAACACAAACTTAGGTGACCAGGAAAACAAGTTTGGAAGAGTTACAGTGGGTCAGGGACTATGAAAGTGCTGGACTTTCAGTACAGGACTGAATTCATAACCATACAGAGCATTTACATGAGTAACAGAGTATTTATCTCATTAAATACCTAGAACACTTCAGATATGTAAAATGCAAGTCACAAAGTATACTTCAAAGGTAAGTAATATTTCCTGTTTTGCTATTCCTACATCACAAAATATAAAACACTTAAGATACTCCCAGTGTAGTTAATCACTGGTGGCAAAAAGTTATGATTTAATTATTGTTATTATCACAGAGGGGATCCATCGGTCCGAACCCTGAACTAATCCTGCATATAGAAGCAACCGGTACCTTTTCCAGTGATACAACTTAATCATTTTAAAACAGCACATTCAAAATATCTCCTCCAAATATATTGACCATTGGAGGGAACATTAAATTCTTAACAACCTTCCCATATAGTGTTGTGCCATTTGGCAAAATACCGTGCTTGCTGCGGGGCCTTGTCAGGACATAAGTCGCTCGGAGTCGTACAGCATCCCATCTCGAATTTATCACCCTGTTCAGCTTTGGTTAGCGGCTATATTAGTATTCGGTGTTTCAACACTAAATTTAACGATGCAGGGTTGTAGGGACTCACACACGGGCCTTATGAAAGGCGGATGGGATCAGTCCTCCATCAGTACTTGAAGGTAGTGCTCCCTCACCAAGACGCGAAAGTCAAAATTGCGGACAATGTCTCTGGATTCTTGGCGGGGTTCTCCCTGAACCGCACAACAGTCCCTCTACCCTTGGAGATATATGGACTGGAAACACATCACTGCAAAGCGCTCAGCTTCTTGGTACACCTACCAGATACAAGATGGAAGAGCATGAATGTATAATCGGGGACACAACGAAGGCAGAAGCTGACCTCTATGGGGATCTTGACCATCCACCCCAAGTTTACCTCCTCACTGGTGGGACCCCAATCAAGTTGCATATTTCTAAAAAGCCCCGGATTCCTGTTTGTAGCCCCCGTGGTTCTTGAATTGCACCTGTGTGTCCTTCTGTTGTTTGCCTGTTTGTTTTGTTGAGCTCTGTATTTTATTGGAGCCCCTGGCTGTGTGCCTATGTAACAACACCTCATCCGTAATTCCATTGCATAGGGACAGGAATATCGACTGTTTTTGGGTTGGGGCGGGGAGGTGTACAGGTTTCTCCAGGGCAGCTGTATTCTCCCAGGGTGCACCTCTCTGAAAATATGCTGATGACTTTGTAGTAGGGGTCAGTTTGATTTAATGCCAGACAGCGGCGATGTTACTCGAACTGAAATAAAACAATTTTCAAAAAAAGAAAAAGTACTTCAGGTAATAAAGGGGAGGGAGGTGAGGGGGGGGGGGGGGGGCATGTGAAACAATGATATCTGGCTGAGTGATTTAGTCAATAGGAACTCAATTCAGGGAGGCTGCTGATGCCGATTTCAGGCATTTTACAGAACTATTCTGCTTCGCTCTGGGGTTTCCCTGAAACCCGCGTTGATTACTTTGAGAGCCTAATCCATTTTCATGTCTTATTTATAACAATGTTCAAACTTTGCATGCTGGTAAAAGCTTTTTAAATCATATTACATATATTTGTCAACAACAAAAAGATGGGGGGTAAAAGCAGCCTGTGTCATTCAGCCATTTTTTATTTTATGTAATATTTGCAGCTCATTCGTCCTAGTGGCTAAGTGGCAGATATCCAGCGCCAGGACTGTGGAGTAAGATTTGAAACATTGAGGGGGGGGGGGGGGGCGCCACTGAGGCCGCCTGTACATAAATCTGCCCACAATACAGCTCACAGCAGCCTCCGTTCCTCCTGCCTCCGACCACCGAAACTCGCCCGCTGTAAATTCCAGCCCAGTTCTCGTCGATCTTGATATGCTATGCTAACATTGTCTCAACACACAAATCAATTTGATGCATAGAGCCATACACCAATAAGGCAGCGGGGGCTGGGGGAGCTGCGGAGAACGCTGCCGCCGTGGGCTGTGTCTCCTCCCGCGCTCCGGCACAAAGGGAACTGGCGGATGAGATTAAAGACGCAGAGCGTGGCCCCCCCTCAACATGGAGCCGCGCGGTGCACAGAAACAACCCGCCACACGCTGTGCCGAGAGCATGGCCCTCCTTAAGAAAGAACCTCCCGCACCCAGCTTAAATGGCAGCATGGGGGTGTGTGTGTGTGGGGGGGGGGGGGTGTATCAAGCCAGGCAGGGAGTTCTACAGTTCTACCTACGCCAAAGAACCAGCCAACAAGATGTTCCTGTCATGGACACACCAAAGGAGATGCATTTGCGATCTGTTACTGCTCCTGGGCATTTCTAAGGCGCTTCTGTTGGCCGGCACAGCGGCCACATGTGGAGGAAGGGTGGGGAGTGATGAGCATCGCTGACCTTTACTCATACGGTGGACCAGTGTATCATCTGGGGCAAACAGGAGAGGGTTGGGCAGGACAGAAGCTTGGTAGTGAGGCTTACTCGCTCCCTCATCCCCACAGAAACAGATGGGATTGGGGCAGATTGTTTCCAGTGCAAATGCCATATATATTATTACACAGCACTACAAATTATGGGGGTTAAAATAATGAGAATATATTGTCATTGGCGTTCGTATGTGGAGTTTGCATGTCATCCCCCGGTTCCGCGGGTTTCCTTTGTGCATCCAACTTTCCTCCCATAGTTCAAAGACAAGTAATTAGGCAAACAGGCATTGCTCAGTTGCTCATTCAGGGTGTTTCCCAGACTTGTGCCTGGTGCTGTTTGGGATAGGCTCCAGGCCACCCTGCAACCCTGACCAGGATAAGCAGTTGGAGGATGGATGGATGGATGGATGGATGGACAGACAATATATGGACAAAAGTATTTGGACACCTGGCCATTATACAGTACCTACAGGAACTTCTATGACATCCCATTCTAAATCCACAGGCATCAATATGGAGTTGGTCACCCCACTGCAGCTATAACAGCTGCCCCTCTTCTGGAAAGGCTTTCCACGAGATTTCATCCCAAAGGTGTTTGAGGTCAGGGCTCTGTGTGGGCCAGTCAAGTTCTTCCACACCAAATGCACCCAACCATGTCTTTATGGACCTTCATTTGTGCACTGGGGGACAGTCATGCTGGGACAGAAACAGGCCTTCCTTCCCCAAACTGGTCCCGCAAAGTTGGAAGCATAAAAATGTCTTGATATACTGAAGCAAGGGACCTGGCCCAACCCTGGAAAAACAACCCCATACCATTATTGTCATGCCCGGCTCGTCTGCTCCTCGTGTGTGCCACGCCCCCTGCTTACCCAGGTTGCTTCCTCGATTGTACCCAGCTGTGTCTGCTTATTTTGATTAATCACGTCCTATTTAAGTCCTGGTCTTACCTGTTCCCCTGGTCCACCATTGTGGTCTTTCTGCGTCTGATGTTCCCTGCTCCCAGTTCCCAAATTAAAACCCCTAGTTTGCCCTGATTCCGACCTGTTTGCCTGTTCCTTACCCGCCTACCCGCACAATTGCTGCTGTGCCTGCCCGCGATCGTGACAATTATCACTCCTCCACCACCACAGTTGGCACAGTGCAGTCAGGTAGGTAACGTTCTACTGGCATATGCCAAACCCAGACTTGTCCATCAAAATTCCAGACAGAGAAATGTGATTAAAGCCAAATGTGTACTTTACACCACTCCATCCAACACTGGGCACTGTGCTTGGTGATGTGAGGCTTGCATGCAGCTGCTCGGCCATGGAAGCCCATTCCATGAAGCTCCCGAGTTAATGCCAGACGAAGTTTGGAACTCTGCAGTTACTGAGTCATTAGACTTATTGTAAAGGTGCGATCCTATGACAGTACCACGCTTGAATTTACTGAGCTCTTCCGAATAACTCATTCTTTCATAAATGTTTGTAAACCTGACTGCATGGCTAGGTGCTTGATTTGACATACCTGTGTCAATGGGTCTGAATGAAAGACCTGAAATCCAGTGAATAAGCGGAGTGTCCCAATACTTTTTTCCTTACAATGTATTACATGTATTTATTGTTCATGTGTATATTGCAGTGGGAAATGCTTATAGTCAGTAGGTGGCACAACGTGCTGCTTTTTTCTCTTGAATGGGACTCTCAGTAAACAGCTGCTGGCAATCAAGGATGGTTAACGCAGGGCAAACAAAACAACAATGTTTTATTCCGTCCTTTTATTACCTTCATCACCTTGTTCACTTCTCAGGATAAACAAGAATTACAGCTCCACCTAAATTCTGTTAGTCCCCATTAAACTTCCACGGCCTTTCAAATGATGACAGAAACACCAAATCAAAGACTGAATTTTATAGTTTTCATATATGTTAGGGAACATATGTCTCATTATGGATTTATAATTGAGGATTCGAATGCGGACAGAAACAGCTGCTGTACTGTTAGGCAGCTGCACCACATCAGCCGGCCTGTTTTGGTTATAGGTGACTAAGCGAGTCTGGATCTGATCTTTCCGTGGGAGCTGCACGTTCATCAGGGCACCATCCATTAAAATTCTTATAAAAATTCTTGACTCAGTGTTTTCCAAGCCCCTTATCAGAATATGGGGATAGCTTCACTCTACCAATAAACGATTTAATGATTTAGAATGAGAACAAGCATAAGAGACCCATAATGAACTGGCCCGAAATGTCCCCACAATGTGGTAAAGTTACTTTTTAGCTTGTGGTGTGGAAATTGTTTAGGTCCCAACAATATAAACCTCAATGTTTTGCAATCAAAAAACTAAAAAAGTCTTGTATTTCGTTTGGGTACTTATGGTTGTCATTGTTGAGAATAGGCTTTTTCCAATAGAAATGAATGGAGAGTCCCCACAAAGATATAATTGTGTGCGTGCGTGCGTGCGTGCGTGTGTGTGTGTGTGTGTGTGCCCTTTGTTGCACTGGCATTCCCCCTGATATTTATTGCAATGGACTGGAACTGGAAGCCTGTTCGGGGGTAAGTGCTTTCTTACATATGCTGCTATGCTGGTAAACACTCCAACAGCCCCCCGTATGCCCACCACACTCCACCCCCAGAGACTATCCTAGATTAGCAGGTGGAAAGTGGATGGATGGATGGATGGATGGACTCAAGACCAGCATTTTCTCGAATGTAAAATATGGAAATGTATTTAGCTGATGATTCACTAAGTAACATTTCAGCTGACTCCAGATTTTTTCCCAGTAAATTTTATGAATGCTACTTTTAAGTGCTGTGTACACACTTGAAATGTTGTGACTACTACTTTCTGTTCATTTAACAGGACAAATTGTAGCATGGGCAGGTTCTAGCACTAAGTACCTTCATTACAGTACAGTGAAGCCAAGGGCCAAGATATCTGTAGTTACCATGTATTTGGGTCACATTGCGTTGTGGTGTCATAAATGTGTTCATTAAAAAATACAATCCAATATTCACATCTGTAGATACTGTTGGCTTATATACTATATTTGCCTTTAATTGTTTATCCTTTATTCCGTAATTCAGCTGCAAAACATTTAGCACCAGTTACATTCATATATTACCGATAATTACCTTCTAAAATATTTTAGAAGCTGCATTTAAAATCAGGCTATTAAGTGATAACTTCGAGAATGGGTTGGCAAACGTAGCAAAATTTTGCGGATGTGAAAAGCACCACCAAACCTGTGTTTTCTTCAGATATCTTATTTACTCCCAAGTGTCAAGCCTTTGCGATAAAACAAACAGCTAATGTTTGGTCCGTCTCTAACAGCGGTAATAGGCTCACCCACGAAACTGGTCTAAACATCTTTTCCTGAGAAAGCCTGCCTTTGTTTTCTGAACATTGCCTGTGTGTTAGGAGACATAATATTTGTCCTTTCAGTCCGACAGGGCTTGGGAGTAAGCATGAACTATCTCCCCAGAGCGTCTCCAGTTATTCTGGCAGATACAGCCACTCATAATGAGCCAAGAGCAACAGAGACACACCCAAATAACATCAAACGATTTATTATTTTGGGCTTACGCAAAATCAATATAATACGATCCTCTAACATATATGATGTCCTTTCAAAATATCTTTTTTATCTTTCGAAAATGACTGACCAGCAGAAAGGAATAGATGTTCTGTATAACAAACAGTAAAAAAAAATCATTTACAGCTGTGTTTCACGTTTTGGGGCTCAGGGGTCCCTGTGCGCCATTTCTGTAGTACTTCTGACACAATCAGCTGATAGTCTTGGATATTAGTCTTTGGTAAGTGCTTAAGAATGGAACCAAGAGAAACCCCATTCAGACATCATTTTACAATGGGATACATACTGAGAAACATATCAGTTTACAGTGCAATAGCAGAACCGAAACTATCTCTGCATTCCTTTGTTTACTTTTACTGGCACATTTGTATTTCTACTTTCCATCACATTCCTTATATTTTTACAATACATGATATTGTATTGATAATTGAAAGCTGGTTAATCACCAGTGTTACACTAATTGAGGAACCCGTTACAACAGAATGTTGGAATTTAATATGCAAAAACAACGTGACCTGATTTTGTGACCTAACAGATTATTTTTGCTTCTTTTAGCACCACAGCAGTTGTTGCCACGTTTAAAAAAGCATTGATTACTTTCAGACAATACAAGATCAGGATTTGAAGAGCTCGCAAACGAAACTGCACCTTGTCAGCAGTTCCATAAATCCTAGTGAATCCTGGAGCGATCAGACACACGGAGCTCAGTCGGCAGGTCAGCATGAGACACGCCCCCTTAAATACAAGGATATTTCTCATCTAAACAAGTATTGATCAGACAGGGATAAACGCGATGGAAGTACTTTGAATTATTCTTCTTCAGTAACACTCATTGTCTACATCGCATTTAATGCCACAATGCAGAAATTTGCGTCACTTCTAAGCATCATCTCTGAGTCACTCAAATACCATTAAGTGTGCAGTTTAAGGTAAGACTGACACACTGTATAAAGTACAAGCCTTAATTCTCAAATCCAGCTTCAAATACTCTCTAGTAGTTGTAAAAATAATCTTCCACACATTTTTCATAGTGACGGGAAAATGCTCTGGCAGTAATCTTGATATCTAAATGCATAAGTGAAACAAATCTTCGGTAGTAGAAAAGTACACAAACAGATGTTGTTTGTGATTCTGCCAGGGGCTGTTGAGTTTGAACACTGTCATATCCATTCAGAATCACTGTAGGCAGAAAATGAATGCAGTGAGCCAAATGCACTGCGTGTTCAGGAGAAACAATACCAGAGAAAAACAATTATTTTCAAACCCTATATCTGAGTTTTTGTTGCATTTTGCACTAATTTATACTTTCTATAAGGTATATAATCACATCTAGTTGTATCATCTTTTTATTACATCTGCCTTGGTATAGATTCTTGTGTAACTGTATGGAAAACACTTTGGAAGAATCTACAACAATGCATGTCACTGAAGAAGCTTATAAAATATTAAATTGTTATTTTAAAAACAGCCGTAACAAAGATTCGTGGTGCCAGAGCAGACTACCCCTCTGAGTTGGCCTTGATGAGGTGGCCGCTGAAGGTGATGTATGTGTCAAAGTCATCGCTGAAGATGGCGTTCTCCCTCTCGCCCTTGAAGAGCCGCACCCACACCTCGTCGTTCTGCACCAGGTCCAGCATGAAACTCTGGCTCTGCATGATGCTGCGGTCGCTGGGCTGGGTGTACAGGATCACCATCTCCTGCTCATTCTTCATGATGTGCAGGTAGGTCTCCTTCTGGTTCCATGTGTGCACGTTCAGGCTGAAGAAGTAGATGCCGGGCACGTAGCAGTAGAACTTGCCGGTGAACATGTTGAAGTGGTTGTAGAGGTTGACGAACTCTGTGTCGAAGATGAGGGTCTGGTAGTACTCGTTGCTGTGCAGGGCCTTCTTGCGGCCCACAGAAAAGGCTGCATAATTTGCCTTGCAGGCGTCCCCAGGAGCCCCAATACTGCCCTTGGTCCCCTTCATCCCATTGGGGCCTCTTGGACCTTGGTTCCCACTTTTTCCAGATTTTCCATAGGGACCTCGCTCACCAGCATCTCCCTTCTCACCTGCATGGACATTAGCAGAGGTGGACATTTCCGGTCCCGAAAGTAAAAATCCAGACCAGGATTTTCTTTCAACCTACCAGTTGAGTATTATGTGACTATGACTCGTTATGCTCAACTGGTTGGTTGAAAGAAAATCCTGGTCTGGATTTTTACTTTCGGGACCTCTGATGCCAGATCTGTAGTCTCAGTGAGACTTTCGCTATAACACCATACTGTAAGTATTAAGTAACGCATGTTTTTCTGATCTTTGATTTTTACCTGAATCAGTGGGGAGGTACTATCACTGTATTACTTTCTGGTTTGTTTTCTTTTACGACTTTCAATAGACGAGCAAACAGAAACACTAAGAAAGGGTTATGCGGTCTGTGCGCTGCACTGCTCATTTACATAATTAAATATGTTTGAATGAAAAATGGCTTTGAATGAAAAAAATTATGATGGTATCTGCATTCAAGTTAATAAACCAAACTTCCTACCACAAATCCATCCTTTGTTTGACTGCTTAACCAGTACATGGTCACAGGCTGCATCCAGAATCCCACACTACGCACTATGTACATAAATGAGGAAAAAGTACACACTACAGCAACAGCCACTTAGTACGATTTCTTAGTGCGCAAGTGCAAAACATTGTACACTTTCCAGACCCACTACATTACCTTTTAACTGCTGGACTTTAACCGTTAATGATGATTTGATGCACTATTTAATGCGGAAGTGTGTGATCTCGGAGGCAGTCATAGTGTTAGCCCCGAAGCTAACCCAGAAATCCACCAGGCACAAGGCAGGGATCACTCTGCTAGGGCACCAGTCCACGTTTAAGGGCGGAAAAACGCTGCCAGGTACATTTTTAAAGCTCAGCACACCCTTCATAATAAAAAATAAATCCCCTTAGCCATATGCTATTTACTGTCTTTATTCACTGTCATAATGATAACCAGATAACCAGCCCTCCCCCACTTTAAGTTTAGTTACCCTGTATTCCAAATTAGGCCTCATTGGTTTTTCATTTGAATATTGTTAAAAATGCATGATTTGTCTTCACTTCAGCCTTTAAGTGAAAGGGGCTGTTGACCTCCAGTGTACGTACCTAGCATGCTACGTTACAAATCACCTCATACACAGTCAGATACCAGTGAAGTTCATGTTGTTGTACCAATTAAAGTAGCATTTGATGTCATGCTAAAATAGGTTCTTAGGCTTGCCAGGAGTTGTGTGGCTTTAGGAGATCATTTAGCTACGCAAAGCATTCGCTGTGTGGTTCTGGAAGGGCGTGGATTCTGACCACTGTCCTTCGGAAGAGAGCTGTCCACCCACCTCACATCCCACTAATCGCTTCATTCCAATCAAGCCAATTTCCTCTCTGACTTTGCGTTGGTCATTGTTTATGTGCTTCGAAAGACTGAAAGAAGGTTGAATACAATAAAGACTTAAGGACCAGTGAATACACAGATTTCTTAGAATGCAGACAGGGCGCAGCGGGTAAAGACCCAAATTTATGACCAGTAGGATGCAGGGTCAAAACAGAAGAGGAGGAGCCAGTGTGTAGCTCACTGGGTTAGGAATCCTTGCCAGTGGCCCGGTGGTTATGATTTCAAATCCCATGGCTGACAAAATCGGCCTAATTGTATCGTAATTGGGCTCTTGAATACCTTCTTCCGGGATGCAGGCTGACCCTGCTCTCGGACCCCAAAGATTTCCCCACTCGCATATGTGCCCTTGAGAGGTAAAGTGGGCTATCCCACAAAAACAAAGTTTTGAGAAAATGAGCTCCAAAGTTTAATTTTTTTCCAAAAATCAGTGTGCCTATACCCTACAATTATCATAAATCATAGGTAGCACAGAGGTATGACTTAGATAGCCCACTTTACCTCTCAAGGGCACATATCTCTTTGGATATAAGATGCTACTCTTCACAGTGCCTTGAGCTTCCAGCTCGTCAGGTCGGTTTTCCGTACTCCTCCGGTCCCTTCACGGAAATTGGGACCATGAGCAAACCCTTTGTAAGACCCCTACCTTTCAGGATGGTGATGTTTATTTGTGGTACGATGTGGAATTGCGGGTGGGGCTCTGCATGCTGTGGATAGTCCTCGATTGGGTCACAGCAGCGGTGGCACTCGGTTCTGCTTGGTGACAGCAGGGACACGGTGGTGTACTGAGTCAGTCACGGGGTTTCACAATGTGCTGGTACAAGGAGCCGCTGAAACATCTCATGAGGGAACCCAACACAGGCGGCTGACGTTCACACTCTTCAGAGGTGTATTTTTGTCTTACCTAGCATCTCTGTCCTGGTCCCTCTGGTGGGACCCAGCCCTGGGGTCCGTGGTCCTGTACGGCCCTGACACAGCGCCCATGCAGAGGAGCATCGGCAAGCCCAGGCTGAAGATAAGGCGGAGCCACCCGAGGGTCTGCATCCTGTGGTGGGGATGGGGAGGGCGGAAACCAGGTCAAATCGTGAACGTCACTTGGCAATTGCATCCTGAACGATGGTGAACAGTCCCCTCTGGCTCTCAGAAGTGTACCGCAATGCTTTGATTGCACAAGATTTCTAAGAGTAACTTCATTATGGCAGTAAATAATGATTCATTGTCCGTAGTAACATTCAATCCCCTCGCCTTGATTTTTTCTGATGCTCAGATATACATGCAGCTGGGATGGATTCAGAAGTTTGTTGTTTTGTGTTTGTTTCTCTACTGTTACAGATGGTTTACTGCTCCATAATTGAACTGCAATATGGAGTGCCTTCAACAGCAGCAGTGCCAGCCAAACCCCAACGCATTCAGCGGCCCAAAAAGAAATTTAACCTCTAAGCTCTTTTTAGATGCTTTTGGAAAGGGATAGACCATTGGCAGTGGGAGCCTGTCATCAGTCTGTTTTCGATTTGCAAGCGATTCCAACCCGTGAAACATCAACATGAAGCCAAGGAATATCGAGCCGGATGGGCAGTTGTGAAATGAGCATAGACGACAAGATTGGATAGGCCATTGCTCAGATCAGCGTGCCTCTCGGGACGCCTGCTCCGATCCTGACGCATAGGGTCCAGTCAACGCATTGAGGTTTCTTGGCATCAGATAAGGCAGCCAGCTATCAGAGTCTGCTAAGAGCACCTAGCCTAGGAAGGCTTACATTGGCTAAAAGTACAGACGCTCCTCTGCTTACAAACCTTCAACTTACGAACTTTCAGACATACGAACGAAGAGGACTGCAAGTCTAAATAAGGTTCGTTAGGCTCCCGTTTCCAGTTCGCAACATCAAAGTTTGTTCTGCGCACCTACTGCAAATTCTGGCGTCTTAACATCGTTTTCATGTTCCTGAGTGTGTTTCCCCAAAATAAACCCTGTGTTCACCTGATTTCGCTGGCTTCTGTGCTGCTCCCCCACGTCGAATGCATGACAGAATGACTGAACTCGGGAAAAATACTCTCACACGGACTTAAATACACAAGACTAATTAACACTAGAAACAGCTGATGACACAGGGATTCCACACGAGGTAGCAAGGGGAGCGTGGCACACAGGAGGATCGGCACGAGCAGGGCATGTCCCATACTTACTTATGCATGTAGATTTGAGTACCCTTTAAATGATGTTGAATAACGAGTTACGAACATTTCGAGTTACGAATGGCCATTCGGAACGTATCTCGTTCATAAGTAGAGGAGCGTCTGTATTACTGTAGCCTGGAAAACATTAGCTACCTAGAAATATGTAAGTGTGGTTTATTTTATAATATTAAGGTACCATAACTTTCACAGGTGTCATGAAGTTCCTGGGCAAACAAAAAACACATAGCTAATTTAGCTCAGTTTCCATTCTCAAGTAGTTCACTCTGGTATCTTTGAAGGGGCAGAATCTACCCTAAACTTTTCCACACCCTGTTCCAGTAAGGCATAAGCATACTGGACACAGAGTAAACATTTCCGGAGACAGCACTGCCGATGATCCATAGTACAAAAGCACATATTCTATGACACCGTGGCAGCCATAAATCGTAGAAATGGTGCAAGTCATTAACAGAGGCCAAGGAATTGTTTGTACTGGCTGGGGTGATTGTTAGGCTGACACAGTCTAATATGGTAAACGGCTGGAAACAAGAATGCAGAATATGAACAAACAGTGTAGTCACTGTCTACAGGATACAGGATAGTGGACACCCTCTGGCAGAAACCTACCACTCAATGAAGGCTTAGAGGACAAGGTCACTTTTGAAAGCAAGAAGATCCACACCTCAGAAGACTGATTCGTTAGAAGCATCCAGCACTACATATCATCCATTTATCTATTTTCCAACCATATGCCCAGGTGAGACATGTGGTGCACAAGCATCATTTTCTTGCTCAGCTCTGGAAAGAAACTCGTATGCCTTAGTGCTGTGTTACTTAGCCCGCCAAGGCCTCCAGGGTCGCATCACTTCCTGTTTGATAGCCTGTTTCAGAGGTCGCTTCCTTGTTCATTCCCAGTTCATCGGATGCTTTCTCTAACATTCCAAAGCATCATTGTTCTAGTGTTAAGCTTAAAAACGACGATACAATGTCCAATCCTGGGTTTATTGCATGATGCTCCTTTTTTTAAATAGACTTTGCTGAAATGATCTTCCGAACATCAGCTTCGTGTAAGATCTTCTTCTGTCTTTTGACACTTAGAAGCATAAAAATGGCAAATAAAACACTGGCTAGAAGGACCGTAACATTCATATTCATGAGAGGTCCAGTATATGACCTGGAGGAAAATCATTTTTATATTTTGCGATGTGCCTAGATACCGTTTCCAAGCCATAAAAGCATAGAGGTCCCATCTAATGGTACCCAGAAGAGAAGTAAGCTATTAAAGTGATACCTGGAGAGTCAAAAGCAAAGTTCAAGCCAGCTCATGAAATGTCGTCAGGCACCCCGGCACCACAGAGGAGCATCAGGACAGGGGCATCGGGACGGGACACACACCAAGCTAAATTTAAAGAGCTCTCTGGGGGTCCCTATTACATGTGCTAAATTTGGCATCACCTCATCTGTGTGCCAGCTGTTTGCGCTCCCCTTTAATGCCCATTGTTCCGGTTACCTTGTGCCCACCTGAATGTGCTGACACACATCATGACATCCGTTTTCTCGTCATGCGGGTCCGTTGAAATTCCCAGCTGCTGTTTCAAAAGCACGACTCCTGTTCTGCTAGAGAAGCTGCTTGCAATTCTCGAATTTGGGATGAATTTCTGGTCAATGAATGCCACTGCCACAATATACCACAATATGAAGTCAATCTCAACGTTTTAGTACCTCACTGATTATAAAGTCAGCAAAAAAGTCCCAAGTTCTATTTGTGTTGTTGCAAATAAATCTTTGTGCCTGTATCCCAGATGCATTGTTTTTATTGTTTTTTTTTTGCATCCTTTTTATATATAAATGTTAATTTGGCTTTTGAAACAAGAAAACAACTGTGCCCAAAAGAATTCCTTTTCCACGACATTTGTTTGCATAGCCATATAAGATTTCTTACGCGGATAAAGTCCATAAACAGCAAATTGAGATTTTCCTCTTTGCACCGCATCAAGTTACAGTCCTGTATTAATTGCAGTTTTATCAGATTTCTGCAGCTGAACGCTGTGCATTTCGCTGTAATTCTAGGGAGCTCAGAGCAGTGGCACTTTTACTAGACCTTCCAGGCTGAAGGTAAACAAAATGTACTGGAAGCACTTTTTGTAGGTGTCAGGGCATAGAAATCAACTGAGTCTTAACTTGGCTTGACGATATATATTAAGTACGCATTTAAATATTTATGTATTTATTCATTGAGTTATTGTAATAAAGATGCGATGAATTTTATCCAATGCAGAATTCATCTCAATATTAGTTTACCATAACCATATCCCCGGCTGATTTTGCTTAAATCTGCAGTGTTCTTGTAGAATTCCAGTTACACTCACACTGTTTCTGCCATACCACTGAGAGTTAGAGTGTATCTTCTTAAATTAAGTACTGAGAGCATTCCCAGGACATGTGAAGTCTTGAAAAGGTCAAAAGTCCATGGCTAACCCTGGTTTGTTTTTAAGGGTCAGCTGACTTCCTCCATATTTTACACATAAAAGATCTATTTCTAAATAATAATGAAGAAAATGTGAAAATTGTTTTCCAGTGGTGAAGCATCAACATACAAGGCCCCTTACTGTTAATAAAAAAACATAATTTTATAAATATCAAAATAGTTTGATGCTTTTGTGTGTGTGTGTGTGTGTGTGTGTGTGTGTGTGTGTGTGTGTGGATTAGGTTTATATTACATTGTAAGGGACCAAATGTCCCCCACAATATAATAAAAACCTTTTTTTGACGTTGTAGGGACCATTTTTCAGGCCCCCACAAAGACCTGTCAATGCAATCAAAATACTAAAAAGGCCAGAAGTCTCGTATTTTGTTTGGTTACTTATGGTTAAGGTTAGGGCTGGGTGGGGGTTAAGGTCATCATGTTGGGATTAGAGTTTTACCCATAGAAATTAATGGAGAGTCCCCGCAAAGATATAATTACAAACCTGTTGTTTGTGTATTTGGTTGTTAAATTGTTAAGCTGACACTATTCGTGTTGTGGAATGATACTCCTCTGTCATTAATATACAGCCATCTCCTGCTGTCCAGCTGTGTAACATGTGTACAACAGCCACTCCTGTTTCCACTGCCTCTTCTCCCCCTAAGTTCATAATATTTACAGTGTTTTTACTCAGTCTTTCACGAGGGTTGTTCACAGAGCATTTGTGGCCCCAAAACGGCTTTTAATGAAAGTTGGCAGGACTCCATGAATGGCTCTAATCTTAGTAACGGCCTATGTGAGATCCGCGTGTTATTGCTCCACTGGCCACCAGGGGTCTCAGCTTACAAAATTATAAACATAAATCGCCGATCGGAGCGACGTTTAAGACATCACGTTGAGTCTTAACATTTGCTTGTGTTATGTTAATTCACACGTCAATGCCCAAATTCACTGTTTTCAAAACTTTTTTTATACAGTAAAAGAACGGTAGCGCTACAGTGCGGTGAAACCATATCCTCATTTAAGGATTTGTTTACGTGGCCAATTTCTGTATGGGAAGCCTGTCAGGAGATTCTTCTGTGTACATATACAGGCAGGTGTGTGGACGGTTTTAAGTCCTCCGAGTTAAAGTCGTAGCGAGCATTGATAGCCTTATTAAAGCAGTGGATCTTTTGCTGTGGATCTGTGTATATAAAAGTCAGAAGTATTTTCAGCGTGCTGCGGGAAAATCCTTAGTTAAGTCTCCCTATAGCCCAGCCAGGTGCAGCTAAGTCGTAAATCTCTCACGGCTTTCTGTTGATTTCACTTCTCCCGCTAGCTCTGGGTTCACTCTTTTGTTTGCACTGTTGTTTCATTTTGTTCTGCCTTTTACCAACGAAACAATGGCAATCGCAGCACAATATGATGTTGAGATCGCCTCTTAGTGTAATCCCTCTTTATGGTCTTTGCTTTGCCAGGCAGCTATCCATCCAGCACTGTCAAGGTCTCTCTCACACAAACAAAAAAGCTTCCCAGAGACACTAGCTCACGTATGTAAATGCCAATGATGTTTACAGCCATAATAAATAAAAACGTGAGCATTAATAAATGAATTCTTATTTTATCCATTATCGTATTAAGCCTAATTCTGTACTCCTGTGTCGCAAGTTTAAACCCTGGGTTAATGATACCACTGATACCATTTAGGTTAATTTATTGCATTGCATGCTGTTTCAGAGGAATCGTCTCGGTGGGGTGCTTGTTCTAGGGGAATCCCCAGGCACCGAGGATTAGAGCCGGTCGGTCATTCATCAGCCGTGCACTTGGGGCTCATCGCTGGCGTGACTTCCCGTGGAAACAGGAGCCGCTGCGGGCGCATTGTGCAGACGGAGCGGTTCGGTGCTCGGGGCGGCGGGTACAGGCCACATCAAAGGCTACGTGCGCAGCATAAGCTGCAGGGTGCGATCGCGAAGCTCCTTTAAGGAGTCACACGGGACGCCGCTTCTCCCCCTGTCCCCTTCTTTCTGGGAGCATTAAACCGAATTGCGGAAATGAAGTAATTTCAGCGGGGCCCTGTGATGGCATGTCTAAGGAATTTGTGCCCTAGAATTTCCCCTCTGCTCTAGATTTGCGCAGAGCACATCCGAAATGAAAGGGGGACTTTCTGAACACAAGAAAACAAGACACTTGTCAAAAATGTCATCTTTTGATGTGTTGCCCAACTAAAATGATGCATCGCTGACTGTTAGAGCTGAAATTGTAAACAGGCAAATGCCCAGAAGGAGAAATTTCAGGGTCTGCCCTCTCATGATCCTCATCCTCTGATAATGATGATAATAATACCGTAAACACGGGATGTGGAAAGCCGGCATAATGCTCCGTGCAGGGCTCATCAGCACATACTGTACATGCCAAATGTGTGCTTTTTGACTTTGACTTTGAAATTGGGGTCATTTGCTGGGTGAATTGTGCTCCAGGATCAGATATCAAAACAACAGTGTCGACAGTATGGAATACAACTTAGTACAGTGAAATAGCCCTGAGCTACAGTAATAAACAGTGTGCTGAGTTTGGGGAGGGAAAAAAAAAGTCAATTAACCTTCTGTCCTGCAACGAATGAATCAGCGGCTGTGATTGCTTTGTTTTGCATTTTTCATTAAGCAAATACAGAATAATTAATTTGGCCTTAAAGTAATCCAGCCCCTGACAGCTGGAGACAAACATCTGGCTGCGGCGCTCTACTGTTTGGTTACATAAAGCAAAGCAAGGTCGGAAGGCTGAAAACAGACTGCCCTGCCACCGGGACGTGCCGCACACTCTACGGTAAAACAGCAGTAAGACTCACAAAGGCTTGCAGTTCATCATAGCTATTCGCATTAACGAAAAAAAAATGTCCTCTGGTGGTATCTGCTAAAGGTAGCGTATGAATCAGCCTGTACCAGGGAAAGGGAGGGCAGTCATTCTGCTGTATTTCAATGTGTAATATAAACAGCTGAGTCTCACTCTGGAGCAGAATGCATACTTTTTTTTCTGCTGACAGTCTAAAATCAGGCAGAAGCAGCCGATACGGAGCCAGGGTTGGAGGCCTACCTGTGTCAGAGTGCCACTGCTCGGGTCTGATTTACGCTGTGAAGGATGCTGCTGGAGCCTCTCCCCTGGATCCGCTGCTGCCTGTCCTGAGTCAGCCACGCCGAGGCATGTCCCTCTGACTTGCAGGAGCGCTGCCGAGCAGCCGGGGCCTCGGGATAAACGGGGAGCGGCGGGAGCTGGGGGGGGGGAGGAGCATGGAGCGGGCAGAGTGGAAAATAAAAACAGAGTCGGGGTGGAAGGAAATGGGGCAAGAGAAAGTGCAGGGGAGAAGAAGGAGGGCAGAGGAGGAGCGAGGGAGCAAGGAGGAGACCCGTCGCGTGGGAGGCCTTGCTTTCAATAGGCACACAGCATCAGGTACTCTCTGATGAGTTAAACGAGGAGTATCGTACTGACCGGGCTCACGTGTGAGAAGGAGAGAACCAACCGCAATTCATTAGCTGTGGGATGGGGGGGGGGAGCATATGTACTGTCCATTAAAACCACCATCAGCATCACAGAGGCGTGGGAAGTCACTGCATATTAGGGAGAAAAAAGGGGGTTTTAAAGGGACAACAAGTTGAAGGAAGCAAGAGCTGGCAGGGACGTAGGGTCCAGCAGCAGCCGTGTATGAGCTACTCTGCAGGTTGTTGCTCCTTCACTGAACACTGAACACACTACAGTAACGGAGGGGACGTATTCTCATAAGGAGAGCCGCATCTAGATCTCTCGTCTATACTACAGGGGAATATAGTGTCTGGAAGTAAAATTTCATAGCTTTCTCTAGAGTTGACAAATGCCTTTCCGGTTCCTATGTCCGCTTGATGTATTTCGTTATTGCTGTTGTCTGTCACCATTTGCTGTCTTGAGAAAACAGGGTCTAATCTCTTTTTACGTTTGATTCATTTCCCTGACACTTTTAGCGAACGCAGCTCAGCGCATTCATCCGGTATTTCTCGTCGGGGCATTTATTGACCTGCTGGTATTGCTGCCCCTCGAATCGTTGCGATGGCGGTTATAAACCACTGTCTAAAGCCTCGTGAAATACGCCCTTAAACATCTTGTGAAAAAGTGTGATGTCGCTTTGAGAAGAATGGTCTCTGTGTCGTGAGGGAGGTCAATAACCTTTGGCTCGATGCTAGCAAAATAATTGGCGACAGATAAGAACAGTGTACATATTATGTGAGTCCCATCCTACAAAACATGTTTTTCACTGACACCAGAGGCTTGTAAAAAAGATTCCCAGCTTTGTTTGAAGGGGAATAAAGCAAAACTCTCTCAACCATCTGGCCTGTGTGCTAATTTACTGCGCAGTCTTTATTTAGTTTGTTTGGCTAATTTGGATCTGTGTTTTGTCCTGGCGTCTCATTTCTCTTGGGAATTACAGGTATTTTCTGCCTCATTTGTTTATGTTATGATGTGTTACAGCCTGAAATTTCCTCTAAACTTTGCAAGCCACGCAACCCTTTGAAGAGGCAAAACGGTTAATGAAAAATGACGCCCGTAATTATGTACCTTATCACTCCCTCCGTTTTCCTGACCGTGCTAAATTCATGTTCCGGTACTTTTTGGAAGTCACACTGTAAATGAAATGGTGACCATCTGTCTGCCTTAAAATGGGACCACATGCTCCTGCTTTGAGTACGCCCTGTAAAATCCCACATTTAGGTTCAAAGAATTCCAAGCAATGATGTAACCATAATGGGCAAGAAGCTCGCAAAACAACTCCCGGATGATGTTGTGGTAGGACACAGATTAGGGGAGGAGTACAAACACCCCCCACCCAAGCAAAGTCAGTCAAACTGTCAGGTACAAATGCCAAATATGGTGTATTAATCTAAAAGCGTAGTGTCCCTGAATGGCGATGGGTCAGCGTCTCCTATAGGGACGTTTTTCATTGGCAGGAAGCCTGTCAGGATACAAAGTATAATAGCAGAACACTGACAGATTCTCACAGAAAACCTGCTTCAGTCTGCAAAAGACCCCAGATAGGGACAGAGATTCACCTTTCAGCAGAATGACGACCTGAGGCACAGTCAGTCACTCAAATGGCTTAATAGCAGAGGAGTGAATCTGCTAAGCCTGAGCTCTAACCAGAGTGACAGTCTGCAGTGAGACTCCCATCAAACTGGACAAAGCTCACATACTCCATCATCACACTATCACAGGCTGTCCTGCAAGGGCTGAATGTGTTTGTGCAAACACATCTGATGAACATATTCCAGCCGAAATACTTCAGCTTTATTTTTCATTAACCATGGTTTTAAAAAACATTTTGATGCTTATTGTGAGAGTTGTGAAGTTTGTCTGCATTAAAAGAAAACAGCACAGGCTGTAAATTCTTGTCTAAAAGTGGTTGGAATTACTTATTGCCAGTGCGCAGTTGTTGTCCTGTTGTCCTTACCTCTTTATGAATTATTTTTTTTTTATCAAACCCACAGTATACTTTCATCATTTTAGCATTACCGTGTTTCCGATGTGTGTTTCTATGGTTGTACTGTGGCTTCACACTTCCAAAAGTGACATGTTCAGTCTCACCATAGCTTGCCTACATGTGGAGAGTGCATGTTCTCCTTCAAGCTTCAAGCAGTGTCTCCCCACAATCGAAAGACGTTCATCCATCTTGAGATGGGAGGTTTATAGTGGTGTTATTCCAAACAGATCACACCAGGCAGCTCATTCCAAGGCCTCCGACTCCAAATCTTTATGTGGGATTCTCAGATGTTCCCAAGCTATCCAGGGCTATATAATCCCTCAAGATTGTCCAGAGCTCCCCCATGGGACATGTTCAGAGAAGATCCCTTGGGAGCCAACCAGATGGCATCCTCGTGAGATGCCCAAACCAGCTTAGCTCACTCAGCAGTGTTATTCCAACTCTACCTTGGATAGTGAGCCCAGTGACCTTACTGCAAACTCTTATGTCAGCTACCTGTACTTGCAGACTTGTTTTTTCAGTCTGTACCCACATCTCATGCCTATGGGACACAGACTGGCCGGTGAACTGCAAGCCTCGTTAGACAATCCAGCTCCCAGTTCCCCAAAGACTAACAGTTTTGTAAAATCTGTGACTATAAGAAGCCTGTTCGTGAGCAAATGCATGACAGCTTCCCCATCCAGGATGCACCCTGCTTAGATTCCTGTGCTGCGAGGTCCACATGACCCTGCATCCGACAGGTGATTATGGAAAAGGGACAGATAGGTGTCTCAGTTCCAGATCATTGAAGTGTTTTAACCTGGTTTTCAATGTCTAATGTGCATCACATGTTAAACCATGTTATTATTATTATTAATGAACGGAGGTGTCACTTGTGAGATGAAAGGAATGTTTAAAATATATTTTGATTATACAAACTCAACTTGGTGGTGCAGTGGTTAGCACTGTTGCCTCACACCTCTGGGACCCGGGTTCGAGTCTCCGCCTGGGTCACATGTGTGTGGAGTTTGCATGTTCCCCCCATGTCGTCGTGGGTTTCCCCCCACAGTCCAAAAACATGCTGAGGCTAATTAGACTTGCTAAATTGCACATAGGTGTGCATTTGTGTGTGAATGGTGTGCGAGTGTGCCCTGCGATGGGCTGGCCCCCCATCCTGGGTTGTTCCCTGCCTCGTGCCCATTGCTTCCGGGATAGGCTCCATACCCCCCGCGACCCAGTAGGATAAGCGATTAAGAAGATGGATGGATGGATGGAACCTGTAACTAAAAATTCAGTTTAGCAGCTAATTCCTCAGAAACCCTAAATGCACCCAACCTAGGAAAAGCAGATACAAATGCATCTTTGGAATAAAGTTTGTGAATTACACAGGTCTGCATATTTTTTTTTTAGGTGCCAAGGTCTTTTGAATGGATTTAGAGTATTTTTGAGGGTGGTAAACTGAAAAATCACATTAATTTTGCTTAATTGGCTCTAGTTTTTGAGATAATCCATGAAAATAATGCATTCCCCCAGTCCAACTTGCTACTTATGACTAAAATAAAAATATTCTTGCAGTTCTGAATGCTTTTCAAATGTGTTGCGTTAATTAATTAATTAACTAACTATTAAATATCTCAGAAACTCGAGCCAATCTAGCAAAACCTAAGTCATATTCTTAACCTGCACCATAAACTTAATATAAAACCGTTCAGACATCACTGGCAACAAAGTCACTGTATACCAGTGTTATCTATATGAAAGAAAAATAAAACTTCTGATATTTAGTTTACATTATTTGGCCCTGATTTTTATGTGCATTTTTCTTTGTCCTTAATGATGTTTTGTTTCCACTCCACAAAGAAATTTCTTTGTCCGAGTTTGTGGCCAGTCGGGTCATGGGAGTTTAAAAGAGGGCGGTCCTAAGTGTGAGTTAGGGTCCAAAGGGAGATTCTTTCAGAAGAAAAAACTGGTAGAGATGGAGACCTGCATGGGTCACCACTTCCGTAGAAGGAATTTCCCAGCAGTGGTAACACAGTTGTGCTTATCTCATGTGAATAAAGGCCTTTTTCCAGAAGCAGCTCAAAGTGAAGCAAAGTTATTTCAGCAGAATAATACTAGTATACTGTCATATTTCTTCATAAGTTTAAAATTCACGTGGTGGCACTTTTATTATTTACAAATTAGTTTTCTCTGGAGTTAATTGTGATTATAAAGAGTTTTCTTGGCAGTAGGTGAGATAAACGTAATTATTTGGGTTATGAGACCCCTGGATATAAAAACTTGGTGGATTTGTTAGTGTGGATCAGTGATCTAAGGTTAAGCTTACAGTCATTTTAATGGCATGGGTTCAGTTCCCAACACAGTTTTTGTGTTGTTCCCCAGGTTAGGATTCATGATTGGAAGGCATTATTTTTTCATGATTCGCGGTTATTACTAATCTTGACCACTAGATGTCCTCCTGGGCTTAATGTTCAGAACACAACCAATTTAAGCAAATAACACAACAACAACGTAAACAAGGTTAGAATCCATGTCATTATAAGCTGCAATGAAAAGAGGATTTGACTCAGCTCCTTAGAGCGTAACAGTCATAACATAAAACATTACTTCTTATCTGAATATTACGCCAGAAAAAAACGATTAATACTTCTGTCTACCATGTCTTTACTGTTAATTCAAGATCTATTTATGAACAGCCAGAGCTTAATAAATACTATATGCAACTTATGCAACTGTTGGTGAATTAGAGAACATGGCTGCGTATAAAGGCTTCTGCATCCCGGCAGAGGGAGACAACACTGCCAGTCGCTGCTGTTCAGTCGTCAGTTGGTAAAATAAATCATAGGCATTTACCTATGCAAGATACCTTTTATATACTATATAATATTTCGTTTTATGTACTTCATATTTTTCCATTTAAAGTGTAATTGCAGTTAACCATTTTTTTCCATGTCTTGTAAATGTTTTTATGATTATTGGGTAGGCGCAGTCCCTGATGTTAGTAATTTTTTAAACAAATTATTATTTTTCTTTTTTCATACGTGAACTTTAAGCATACTTTTGAAATTTCAAATTATAACAAAAAACTACCAAAAGAAAAATATACGGTGGTTTCGTACAAACAGGGTCACGTACAATGAACAGACCACGGAGGACTGATCCTCATAACACAGGATGTAACTTTCCGACAAGTCAAGCAAAAGCTTTACAGCCCGACTGTACAGAAGCTTCCCGTTCGGCGCATTGACTTGCACGTGAGGCCATGTTGCGTAATCCGACAGCAGCCGTGCCATGTGACTGCTTCCAGGGTAGGCGCACTCATTGGCTATTTATTGACCAATGACAGTCCGGCTCCCACACGTCAACACTGCGCCGCAGCAAGTTTGTAGACGATGCGAAGGTTGCTAAAGGAAGTCCGTAAACGTATCGTACACAAATTTTAAAGGACATTGAAAAGGCAGAGCCGGTGGGGGTAAAATCGTAACTTACTACCTTACATTTTGCTATTTTTTTTGACTGTCGAGCCTATATTTCGTACATGCTTTATTGTTATCTTTATTAAAATAAATAGTATGGTTTAGTTTGCTTTATTAAATAGCACGTTTTTTTACACTGAATTTATTTGTGGTATGGAATCCACCATGTGGCGTGTTAAAAAAAAAAAAAAAAAAACTTTTTCCCGAAAGTCTCCTCTATCTATCTTCTACCCACTTATCCTGGTCCTGTAACCAGTAATATAAAACATTCAGCACAAGGCAAGATTTCACTCTAGATAGGTTGTCAAGCCACATACATGTATACACACAGTCATATTCGTTGGGAAATTCAGAGATGCCAGTCAGCCTGATGCCATACAACACAGAGGTGGGATTCAGACCCCATCCCTGGTGGTGTAAGGCAACAGCAATACCGAGAGAGCTGCCATGCCATTCCATGTACTTTTCTGTATATAAATAATCAAAATGAGTTTTGATGAAGACGTCAGCGATGTCCAATGTGATTTAACTGCATGTGGCAGGGGTTTCGCTGAATAAGACTGCCTCTGTTTGCATCACATGGTCACGATAAACTCCCTCAAAGGGGATTTCAGCTTAGGGGAAACAAGGGAGGAAAAACAGACTCTCAGTAAGCAGAAGCACATGCTGCTTTTCAGTCCTGATTGCAAAGTAAGACAGTAGAGTGGTGGCATGGGGCCGTGCTCAAAGTTCAGCGTTGGCCATGCATATTCTTTAGGAATGTTAAGGTGATTTTTTTTGGACTTCTGGACATTGTGTCTTTGTTTCTGTTATGACCCATAATCCCTCTGAAATGCCTGTACCTGAGGTGTCTTCTCCAAGGAGCATAGGCTGTTAAATTCTGAATAATGGAGGATTTTCATGCAATATCTGCTAGTCCCTCATTGGCTCCTGCAGACACTAGTTCACCATGTTGCATCCATGCAGCCCCTTGATCCATGAAGAGTCACAAAATGACCTTCTGGTCATTTTTTGTCTGTTAGCTGTCCTTTGCAAAACATATTGGTTTCTGGTGTAAAAGTATTTCACACTAAAAAAAAACAAACACATAAAAAATCTATTATTCCATATTGCCCTGGTCCTTCTCCCAAAACCCATGATATGGCTCTCTGTGCTTATAAATCAAGAAATACAAAATCTGAGAAGTGTAATTATAATGAATGTGGCATAGGTGGAATGACAGGAAATATCTGACACAGAGAATCATACATGGCATACCAGTGTTAGCCATTTCCTTTGAAAATGATTTCATTCAGGTTTTTTGTTCTGGTCCCAGCTACAGTCACTATTCATCACAAAAAAGAGAAAGTAACATTAGTGTTTTCCTTTCTTATCATAAAACCAGGATTTGATTCCTCTGAAGACAGAAACTCTCAGTGACGTGACTCACCTTTGCGTATCTATCAGATAGACATCAGCTCAGTTGCAGTATGTATCTGTGTGGAGCTGCGGCATGCCTTCGCGGTCATAGAGAGCTGCCAGAATGTGGAACAACAAGCTGTACTGGAAATCAACCGAGTCAACCTTGCACTAAGGGAACAGTTGTTTTTTTTTTTTAGGAAGATCAGTAATCTTTGCTTGCGAAATATAATTCTTAATTTTTATTCATACATGCAAAATGATGCCTAACCTTTCAGTGTGAAGGGAATCCTGACCTTGTCAAACCAGTACAGTTCGTCTGTGGTCAACATTTCATAGTTATATTATAGAGTACTTGTTTTAGATCTACAGGTACTAAAGAGGTATGGGAAGCATGTCAGATATTTTTGTCTGAGTACCTACTAGGTTATGTATAATTAAGTTATAAATTATTCATTTTTAAGTATAAAGTCATTGGTATCTTAGCATTAAGTATGTCACCTTGAGATCAAGAACACAGGATGTAATTTAAAAATAACAAAAAATAAAATCTGATCTGACTGCCATCGCTTCCAGGGTGTAACCGTCTTTGTGCCTTATGCTGCTCGGGATAGGGTCCAGGCCCCCCCATGACCCTGACAGGTTATGATATCACCATGGATGATAAAATCTGATCTGTGCCCATTCCGTTAAACAAATACATAGAGAAATTAATACCGAATTCGCGGGTTTCCTTACGAATTATTTAATGTCCACAACAGAAACAAAGTTATACTTGTTCTACTACCTGAATAAACGCATTGCTTGCGTTAGGTTTATAGTTTTTCCCGACACCCCCTCACCGACTGGATCTGCCCAAATGCCTCCTTTTCTATGTGACCTCTCGTTACTAGAGGAAGTGACGTAACTCGAGCGTGCTATAGTAACCTTGCATGGGTAAGGGAGGAAATTCTCCCGAGAGCTAGGCTACGGTAGAAGAAGGAGAGGATCGTCATTAAAATCCATCTCCATCCTCTTCTAGTTTGACGGCGATGCCATCCAAAAGCACCAGAACATAATATATACACTTCAGGCTTTCGGTTGAGTGCAGTATTGGCGTGTTACGAAAATCGGGGCGAGAGAAAAGCAATGGTGAAAACTGGACTGTGAAAGAAGGGCGAATTTATCCGGGAGTTGGGGGAGGAGTGTATCGGAAAGGAGATAGCTGTATAGTGTAGTCGCTGGGGCTTCGGTGTTTGTAGGAAGTTAAACCAAGGTTCCACAGAAAGACACGGTTAACGTTTTTTTTTCTTCGGCAAGATACTCTGCTGACTAAGAAATTCGGTAAATAGTGCGAAAACCATGGAACTGAGAGTAGGGAATCGGTACAGACTCGGGAGGAAGATTGGAAGCGGATCCTTCGGCGATATATATCTGGGTGAGTAGTCACATCGAACGACGTTTCAGTAAGTTAACCTTTATAATTAACCTTAAACGACGATTACTACCCTTCACGGAAAAGGGTGGTGAGTTAGTATTTGTTCCGTTTCGTACAGTTAGCTGCCTCGTAGTGGTAATAGCCTTGTTGTAGGAGCTGGATAGCTTCACAGTGTCTCCTTTTCCCCGGATGTATCGAACATTTTTGTGAGAAGGTCCCAGGTTCCACAGCCTGTTCTCCGTCGTTTTAACGCCGTAAGCAGGCGGATGGCCACCTTTGCTATTCGGCCGCCCTCTGCAACCTCGCTGCTAGTGCCGTTTCCTTTGTAACCCGGCCCGGGTGCCGCAAACCGGGTGACCGTCGGCGGTAGGATGGACGCCGGCAGGTCCCGTGCCGTTTTTCGGTGTCTCTCCCTCCCCCCATCCCGCAGACACTTACCCCCGCATCCAGAGCCCCGATTGTCCGACGTGGATATCCAGTCTCTGAGGCCGATGCCGGCCGTCATGTGTCTCCTCGCTTTCAGCAGAAAATAAACTGCGAATAAGCGACTAAAACTAAACGTGAGTGCTATAGTAGTCATGCTTATCAAATTGGGAATAACTAACCATCAAACTGGGAATATCTAATGAAACCATGGCAGTGGGCTTCTGAGGATACTATGGAAATCGTTTGTGGGCCATACTCTCTAAATATGATTAAAGTGGTGCGTAAACGCATTTATTTTAACAATTCCTCATAATCCGAGAAACAAGCTGTACATTGATGTCTAACGCGATAATTAATCTAAGATTTTGATCGTTAAGGATTGATACATGATAACATGGACTTGAAAATGGGGGTAAAACGGTACGTATGTTTGGAAGTGACAGCTAAAGGAACATGTTGGGGCTTGTTAGTGAAGCGCCTTACTGCTGGAAGGTTTTTTTTGGGTGAACTATTATTTCACCCTGGTTTTAGAAGATATTTCTGTGCTGTTCTGCGGTACTATTGCTTTAAATGCAGTGGGTAGAATTACTTGGCAGGCCAGGTTTGTAAAGGCCAAAACCTGTGCTTTAATGCAGCTCTGTAGGTAAGTGTGTCAGCAACTGCCCATGTCAGGGTAGCTTCTCTGCCCAAAATTATTTTTGGGACACTGCATTCAGTAATTTACTGGCATCACTGGCTTTCACTGGGTGCTTGTCTGGCAGACAGGCCGCACAGATAGTGCTGTGACAGGACCAGTTGAATGCTGCCTGTTCTGTGTGTGTCCTGTGTATGTGGGTATTAGAAAATTTAAGCACGTATTTTTTATTGTAAGATTCAACCGTTTGCACTTCTGCTCAGCTATTTATTTTTAATCTCTGCTTAGTCATTTTATGGTTGTGAAGCAAGATCCTTTTAGTTTTAGTTTCTTCCAGTTTGAACACTTGAGTTTTCATTCAAAAGCCAGAACTGTTGTGTTGAGTGTGAAAGGTACCTTGCTTCTCTTTGCCTTGTTACCCACAGTGGTTACTTTGAGAATTTGTAATATCTCTCTAATTCCTGTGGAATGAGTTTATTTTTTAATTATGAAGATCCCCATTACCATGTAGTCACAGTTTTGTGTGTGTGTGACACATTCAGATGGTCCTGGTCTGTCAGTAGTGGCATGTTGGTACTGTATACAGCTTTGGTGTAACCCCCCCCCCCCCCCGTATAAGGCTGCAGCTGGTGAGTGTTGCAGAAACCCTGCAAATATCGCAGTCAGTCCTGTAAAACACAAGCAGCTGGATGCCTGTGGTTCCTTCAGCTTGTCTTTTTTTTCAATCTGATGCTCAGATGGACTTCATTGGAAAATAATTTATTGATGAGTTAAGTTGTAATTAAAGTACATTGTTAGTGGATCTTGGCATTAACAGATTGCATCCTGCCTGGCTTTCCATTGTGGTGTTTAAATCTGACTTTTATTCTTTTAAAATTGGCAGCAGAATTGTTCCTAAATGTTTAAAAACATGTTCAGACTTGTGTGCGTGTTCTGGATATGTGCATAATATGCATAGATTACATCGTTCAGTGGTAGTGCGATGTTTCATTTTTAGTCGAAATAAAAATGTTCTTGTGGACAAATGTAGTATCTAAGCTATTCAAGGGATGGGGACCTTTGTGGCCTATTTTCATGGGTGTGAGTGATATTGTCAGTGTATTTAAGGCATGAGAACCTTCCATGCTTTCCGACGGTTACAGGAGCCATAGCCCTGTGTGGTGGAGTCTTGTTGCCAAAGCAGCTGAGCCAGAATGCAAACGTTTTTCTGGCAGAGTAGGAAATGTTAACTCTTTAATGCTTCCTGGCCAAACAACCATGCAGATGGATAGATGAGGGGAGGAAATGTTGTGACTTGGATCTTGCTGTACGGTGGTAAGCTGCTGTATTTTAGGCGTGCATGTTTTAGTGCATCCCATTTTGATAAACAGAAGTGGTACATTCAGATGCTTATTTGGAATCTTAAAGCAGAAGTCTGATTTTACAAGACGGGTATGATGTCATGTCAGCTTTGGACACTGGCTTTGTCTGGAGACCTCGAGGCAGAGTGTAATGTTACAAGCAGCTGGATATTCTATTTAAGAGTCTGCTGCAGGCGAAGTATCACTGTTAGACAGCCTAAAAACCATGTTGGGGAAAATGCATACTTTATGGGGAGAAAATGAGAAAGTTGGATTTTGTGTGGCAACTAATTCACTTCATACGCAGCTGATCTGAAGGACACAAGGCTAGGAAATGTTAAGTGAAACGGCCTCATTCTGAAAAGACAGGCTTCTTAGGTGTTGCCCTTCTTGGTGTATTCAGGGTTTTTTCCTGTTGCTTTTTGTCCCACTTAGGTAAATTGCATTCTGTGTAATTATGCTGGTGATAAAGGTCTGCTCTGTTTTGTGATCTGCTGGGATGGCCAGCATGTTTGCGTGGTTTGTGTGGTTGAGGGTCGCAGTGGATGTCAAAATGCACACTTAGAATCTCTAGAATATGGAGTGCAGTATTATGTAAGGTGTGATTCTGGAGATTACTCCTTTAATGACTGTTTTAATGGGTTCTGCATTCTGTGCATTACTATTTACTCGGCATCTGAGGCAAGTCTTGCGCTCATATATTTATAATCTTAGCTCCTGCCCCCGACATACATCCTTTTGCTGGCTGTTAGCAGCTTGAATGAAGGCATGGCCAATGGTACTAAGACCTATTAATAGGTCTTAGAGATCTGTTTTAAAGAGAAACGTCAGGGGCTATGTTTGAGGACAAATGTGTATCGCCTGAATACACTGCCTTTGGGTTCTCGGTGTGCGAGTCACTGTGGGATTTGACTAGATTATGCAAATGAGCTGTCAGTTGCTGGGATCCCCTCCCTTATTTATGATGGAACAATGTGCCTTTGTGGGGGAGGTTCTGCACTCCCTGGGGCAGGTAGACGGGGTGGAGTGCAGTGGAGCTTTGTTAAAGGCACACAATATGGCAACCGCTTGTGCTTGTAGGGGTCTGGCACTAGAACATAGTGCACTCATTTCATATAGTAGATGAGAGCCATGCTGATTGACAGGAGTGCTGGCTGGCAGTAACAGTGCATAAATTGTGTTTGTGTCCCATTATCTGATAATGAGTTTGCATCTTTGCAGGGTGAGGAATCGGCATTTCTGCATAATGCTAGTTAATTTGTTGAGTTTTTTGTCATGAATTTTACTGGTGGTTTTTGTGTTAAACAACGGTCCTAAGATCATGTAGGATGAAATTATTGGAATCTCAAATCTCAAAATAAAACAATTAAATGTCCAAACATCAATAAAATGAGGCAGTTTAGTTTTAAATTGGTAATATAACCACTCAAACACAGTCTGATTAGTCCAGATTCGGTGTCCTTGTGAAGCGGTATATTGTTCCGGCCTGGCTGTGTATCATGTCTGAAGCATCTGTGACAGCTTGCTGAATGACGTTTTTCAGGCTGTCCTCTTATTCAAGCAGTGCTATTTAATATTTGGGAAACCTTCCAAAAGGTGTTTTCCTGATAAAGCAGTAATCCTCAGTACTCTTTCCGCTTAACGCTTGGCTTCATGTACAGTTTCATTCTTGCCCTCCATGACGCAAAAGTAACCTGATTTTGTTTTGAGCGAGGACATTTGTGTTGGTCATGGGCTGCATGCCTTTATTGATAGGCCAGAGTAATAGATGTGGCAGTTTTTTGTTTGTGGGGGGGGTGGTGGTGGTGAAACTAGAATTTTCAGGTGTCTTCTGTTGAAAACAAGGTGTGAAATAGAATTTAACTTGGCTGTGTAACTTTTCAGGCATGTCACTATTGTTTACCACACACTTGTTCTCCTGCAAGCGTGCCCAATCTGCCACCATTATGACAACATTGTTCACACTGCCTGACTTCAGTGCTCGGCAAATGCTTTGGATGAATTGACAGGGCTTGGGGGTTTTAAGGGCCAGTGATGGAAGCGGTTGTTTCTAGTGAGACGTAGCTCAGTCTTCCTTGCCATCGTAATGGTTTCCCAGGTGCAGGACTGTTTTGCATAAGTAGCCGGACGTGGTGGTTTTTCCGTACGACGGCTAAATCGCCATAGTTGCATAACAGCATTTAATAAGTCTTAGGCGGCTGCTCGGCTCTTGCCAGGAAGTGTTGCAACAAGATTTTGTCCTGTAAGCAAGAACATGTGTTAGTGGGAAGTCAGGTCTGAATGTTAACTCTGTTGGTGCTGTGTGCTGTCTGTTTCCTGTTGTGCCTCTCTATTATCACACTCCTGGTATAACCCCGTCCCATAGCGGCACGTCCTTACAGCAGGTCAGTCATGACTGCCCTCCGGTGGTGATCGCAGGTGTGGTGTGACTCACCCTCCCCAAAATACTTAAATAGTGCTGCAAACCTTGGCAACCAATAAAAAAAAAAAGTCTGACGGTGCATCGCTCTCATAGAATTACTGTTTTTTCATGTCTGCTTTGTTTGGGTGACAGCCAGTAGGGGCTGTGGTGACCTATGTATCAGTATTATAACAGGTATATTTTAGGTAGGACTGGTTTAGAGTTTTTTATCCCTGTGTTTAAACTGTACTCAGACCTGGCCAGTCTCTCTCTTTGAACTGCGGATGTGTGTTGATGCTGGCTGCTTCTGTCTGCCGGTTGTTACATATCTCATCTAATCAGGCTGTCCTCAGTTTCCTAGCAGAATTGAATTCTTGGAGACCCCAGAACCTGTATTTGTTGGTTTAATTTAATGGCTGGTTGATTTGGAATCCGGCATATGATTTGTGCATCAGCTGGAAGGAAATCCAATGTAGGCACAGAATATTTTGGGATATTATAAATGTCCTGTTATCACATTAGACTAGAATTGTCCTACGGAGAGCAAGTTGTTTGCCTCTCTAGGCTGCAAGGGCACAGTCGTTCACATGAGCAGATATCCAGCTTTGGCCTGAGATGGTGGCCAGAATAACCACAACTGCTTTTGAGTCATCAATAGGCATTGAAGCTTTGTTCCCCACCTCATACAAATTGCAAGAAGCAGAAGTGTTCTTGGTTCTACAATGTGAAACTGACGTGTGATTGTATGTGAAATTAGCAACGTACTGTAATGCGTATGTCATGTCTCTGGAGTTCGGGGTTGAAGAGAAGTTCCAGGTGGAGTTTTAGAACTGCTTGTGTGGCCGTGTGTATGTGTTCGCTCAGCATTTTCTAAGGAATGGAATACATTAAATGTTCCCTGTATTACCCAGTAAGGGAAATGGCTTGTGCACATACATTTTTTTCCCCCCCGGTTTTGTTTTCGGTGGCCCCAGAGGACAGACAATGGTTGAGCATGATTAACTCCAGCTGCTGTGAAATGTGTTGGGGGAGGAGCTTTTAATTTGTGCCCTATTTAAATCTCCAAGGTCAAGCTGTAGCCCTGCTTCAATAGTTTGAACACGACACGCTTGAGTTCCACGATTTTCACTCCTGCAGGCACTGAGCGTCCTGCGTAAGATTATTCAGTGTGGCCACAGAGAGACCATTTGCAGTGTACTTACTGAAATCACAGTAGAAGCTAGTAATCCAGAACGATGCTTCGCTCATCCTTTCAGTCCTAGTTATTCTGGTTATGAAGTGCTGCTCTAATGTGGGTTCGGAGGTGTCTGCAGCAGTTTTTGTGAGTGTAGCTTACCTTGCTGCAATTTAAAAATTAACTTGACTAATTGCACTTTCCTATGGGGGAAATGCTAGTTTTTTCATTTAAATACTTTTCCAAATAATTATATGGTAATCTGAAGTTCTAATTCAAGACATTTTAATGTTAAACTGTTACATGTGGATATTCTGTATTATTGAGTATATTGGGCAAAGAATATGGTTGCTAAAAACAGTTTAAATGGTTATTTAAGTAAATGTATTGGCATGGCATTGAGTTGACAATGCTGCCTTGAGTGTAAGGAGACCTTAATATCCAGTAGACAATTCCAAATTTGAAAGTTTGAATCGTTCTACTTGAAATATAGTCTACCATTCTTGCTTGATTTCGTAATGAATGTTTTCACTTAATGTAGAATATTAGCTTTTCACCCCCATTTAAAATATAGCTTTGCTGTATTTCAACTGGATGATGTTTCTTATGGTTTTTACTAACCCTCTGGTAAAGATTAGGGATGCACTAATATTCGGATCATTATCTGTGCTGATCTAGGCCTATTTGATGGATCGGGTATCAGCCATACATGACCAATCCACGTCCGATGCTTGCTTACTTTAGTTTTCGGCAGTCTCTAAAAAGATGTCTCCTATTTTGTATTAAATGTATTTGTCCATTTCAATCAATAGCATAAGAGCTTTTTCATATTTTAGATATTTTTTGCAGATGCAAGCAATTCAGTGGTTGTGAGTGCAGTGTCTTCCACATGCTGTGACATCCGCATACCCTTCGTAGTGCAAGGAGCGTAACCACATCAGGTTGGGGGGGGGGGGCAGGTTACAATCTAAAAGTGTTTTACACTTTTGACAGCAGTGACTAGCACAGCGATTTGCAATTGTTGTAAAAACAATGTTTTGAGAGGTGGAAGTAACAGTGGAAAATCCCGCTACACTCGCACAAATTGTCAAAGTCATTGCAAGGAATATGAAAAAAATCAGTGGATGTTTAGGAGTCACTAGCTTGGGTTGTTTTGCACACTTGCTACAGCTCGTGATACACGAGGGGCTGCTATCGCTTTGAAGTGATGCTGCAGCTAGTGGGAGAAAAATTGCGGGGCCTTTTAAGCATTCGCCACTCGCGTATCCTCGCTTGGAAGACGCTCAGATTCAACGGCAAATGCCTCAAACGCTTAAAAGAAGATGGAGAAACGAGGTGGCGTGTTTCTGGTAGCCTAATTAACAATGTTTTGTCTTGCATTTTTCTTCAGTATTTTAAAATATTAAAGTGTAAAGAGCTCTGGTATCGGAATCTGTATTGGTGTCCGCGGTTGTGTATCAGAATCAGATCATAACTGAAAAAATGTGGATTGGCCCATGCCTAATAAAGACACATGATATACAGATTAGCATCTGATATGCATCTGATCCTTATCCAAAGATATCAGCTTTATTATAATGTGTCAATCTTAACCAATAATTAAACTTCAAATCAGCATTCAAGGTTAGCAGCACCAGAGCTGAAGACGCAACTGCTAAAGTAACGGCGATTATCGCGTTGGATGATCCAGCCATTTTCCGTGGTGGACAGGGGATTTTGTTGGCCCACTCAGAACTTAGCCACAGTCTCCCAAGTCAGTGCTACTTTATCTCACTGCTCGCATTTTATGATGCGCTTGCCCGACAGGTTTATGAGATCTTAAGAAGTAACATCGCCAGCATCACTTTCACTACATATCCATGCAGCTCAGAAGTTAGCCAGTTATCAGGGTCGTTCCCCCTCCCATGTTGGAGGTTTTTCCTTGTTGTTCCTGCTTTTTGTAAGGAGATGGTTATGAAACTTGAAGGCTGGGTCCCCGTTTGTGTCCCCATGCATGTCATGTGGCCCTCATTAAATCTGCATATTGCCGTCCCCTCTGTCCTCCATATTTTGTATGGTGTCTCTTGTACAGAACATGAAAACTAAGCTTGAAGTCTTCACAAAAGGTTTCATAGGATCTGTAATGATGATGGACTGCAGGCCTGCAAGCTCATCCATTGGCTGATTTTGCTAGCCATATTACCCAGTCAGAATCAGCCGGTATAGCACTTTAATAGTAATTATTTAAATGGAATAATTCAGAGGGTGTTCAGAGGGCCTGTAGTTTTATTTATTTATTTTTTCCCTTTTGAACATACCACCATTGACACGGCTGCATCGTGAAGCTAGCCATGATGGATGACACTCACTCACACTTAAACGTCTATGCGAATGGAATCCCCTGTATGTCACTCAGACAATATTCAGTGACCCCTGTAATTTTATCATCTTGCCTTGTGTAATGTGATGGACCAGGTTGCAGTGTTTGAGGGCATTACTGTGAGAGATTTATCTGGACAGGTCCCTCTCATTGAATTAGCATGCCCTAGCACCTCCCACCTTATTGATACTTCTCAGGTCATTGTCTTTGCAGCATAGCATTCCCATACACATTTGAGATGCAGGAGTGAAGTATGACAGGAGGAAGATGAAAATGAAGTTGCCTTAGGAGTCTGTCTTGCTCTTATGTCATAGATGTTAAAGGCTCTGGCCTCTTCAGCTGGAGATTCCCAAGTATGCCTACAGTCCTTTTTCACAGTGGCTAGGGCCTCTTGTTAAAAATCCAGCCTTTCTCGGTTTTTTGAGCTTAATGTTAATGCAGCCAAATATTTGGCTCTTCTACTATCCGGAAGGATGCAAACCGTAGCTCTGCGGTCCCAGAAGCACAGTGGATCTGTGGTTTGAGGCCACCTCTCAATAAAGTCCAGGTTTTCCTTCCAAAGAAATGTTTTGGTATTTATAGTCATTCCCTCTTTACATCAGTCTATTAATAACCAGAGTGTTAATGTTGGCAGTCACTATAGTTTCTTAGCTGGCCTGATATACTGGGATCCATTGGGCATTTGCTTTAGTCAATGAGGTGACTCAGAGCAGTCTCTGTTAATGTGTGAGAACCCTATGAAATCCTTCATTTAAGATGCACCGCAACCCCCTCTTTTGCTGTGACTTCCTGTCAGCAAGAGGCCCCATTCCCCCCCCCATTTCCCATCTGCCATAAAATCGTTCCCAGAATTCACTGCCAAGTGACGAGTCTCTATATGGCAGTACGCATTAAATGTCGCTTTACCTTGATTTAAAATTGATAGGCTAATTACTGCTCATAATTACAATATTTCAGTTCCAGAATTGCTGTCATTTACATTGCGTCTTCAAGGTGTTAAGACATTGCGGTTTCAAGAGTGAATTTTGAAGGCAGTCGCCACCTGGCAGCATTTGGGGCTCCAAGTGAAGGATGCTGGAAGGAGAGCAGCTTCCTGTTGGTTGAAATTGGGAGCAAATCATACATTGACTTTGTTTTGAATGGTGAAAGTTCTGGATGGCGAGTTGCTTGAAGAAGCCACTCTCACACATGCTCTCATCTATGTGGCAGCTTGCTTACTGGTCAGCTGATGATTTTGGTCCAGTTCCTCTGCCTCTACACCCTTCTGACCTCACGTGCCAGTCCTTTATAAGGTTGAGTTCCTTGTCGTCGCAGGACGCGCTGATGTTGGTGGGTGTCGATCGCGTTTTCCCACTTTTTGCTGCCAGCAAAAGCCACAAAATTAGACAGTTGCTCGTTTATATAATTGATAAAATTGGCAGGGTGTGCAGGCCGCTTTGTCATGGCCGAGCTATCTGGAGGGTACGAGTGACTCACAAGCCTTGGTATGGGGTATGTGTATATGAGAGTGTATCCTTTGCTTGCTTTAGAATTTGAATGTAAATGTTATCTTTTTAGAAGCTCCTCCCGTTTCCCAGCTGTGCACTAACAGCCGTGTTCCTGCCTCTTCAGGCACAGACATTTCAGTCGGGGAAGAGGTGGCCATCAAGCTGGAATGCGTGAAGACGAAACACCCTCAGCTCCACATCGAGAGCAAGATCTACAAGATGATGCAGGGCGGTGGTAAGCAAGGCCTGCACCTCTGTCCTGTTACCACCATACTTTCATCGCTGCAACCTTCTGACCTCACATGCCAGTCCCGCAAAGCGGTATGAGGGCTCGATCTGATACATCACGCCATAAACATTTTTCTCCTTGTGGATCCAGTGTCACTGAAAAACTGGTTACACTAAGTGATCCAGTTTCTCCCATGTGGAGAAGCTTGATGTGAGTCACCCTAAAACCCATTCTCGATGTCAAAAGGTGAACCGGAGCTAACAGCACCTTCGTGCTTGTCTGCATGGATGCTTGACCTGTCATGGGGAGACGCTCGCATTCAGCGATTGGTGCTCTTTTCATCAGGCATCTATTGATGTTATGTAATGTCAGATGCATGTATAATGATTGTAGCGGCTACCTCATGCAAGAAAAACAGGCATCGTCTGCGCATCACCAGGGCAAACTCAAGTATTAACTGTTTGAAGCACACCCTCCCGGACCCAGCGGAGTGTGTACCTTGGCTTTCTGCGTGAAGGCCGTGCCTTTATTCACTGCTCACTGCATTAAGCCAACACCCTTCATTTTCGCTGGAAATGAAACTGGCTACAGGGTAAATGGGCTCTCCAGCTGCACGCTGTGAGAACTGCGAGGGTCCTGAATAATCTCGATCCGCCAGCGCGCCGATCCAAGCGAGACCTTGAAAAGTGGAATCCCATTTATAACGGATACTTTGCTATAGCTGAACTGGCGAGTGACATTTACAGAGTCCAGGCGGGCGGCAGCACCGGCATTGATACCCGAACAGGTGGTTAGCTTTTAAGATCCCGGAGTTAGCATAATCTGCCACGACACAAAGGAGCGAACAAAGCAGAAGGGTTGGTCGTTTGTGTAGCGCTCCTCCATTAATTAATCGCCAGACAGCATCTCGTGGAAACATGTGATACCTTGAGCCATGCTGCCGAATTCTCAAGTGCAAGCAATAAGTGAGACTGAAATGTGTGGAGCATCGCTGTAGTGATATCAGTAGAGATCCCTCCCTACTGGGGGTGGTGCTTCGGCGGTGAAGCCCTGCAGCTGTGCTGGTTTGGCTGGGAAGCTCATGTCTTCGCGGAGCACATGGCGCATGGCTATGGCAGAGAAACGCTCTTTGAAATTCCGTTAGGGCTTGGGCGTGTGCAGAATTACGTTGTTTGAGTTTCGAGTGCGCCCAGGCCTGGGTTGCCCATTTTACTGGCGCAGTCATTGAAGGATTTCTCTTGAAGTTCATGCTAAAAGCTTACTCCATGCTTTCCTGAAACGGCAATCTTGGTAACTCTTTGTAAACATCACTCTGACAGACCCCAGTGTGCTTAATTATTGAGGTAACTTTGGTCGATGTGAATCCTCTTAACCTTCTTGCCTTAGTTCTGCTTAATGGTTTGGAGTAGTCAGGTTTGATGTCATTAATAGTTAACTGTGTTGAAGGGGTAAAAAATATCCCCCCCAAGTTAAATTTTGGTCCTGGTTTTTATAAAATATAAATGTTACAATGTGGGCTTATTCATACTGCTCTTACTGTTTTGCCCCTCATTGTTCCTGGAGCTGAGAGCAGCTGCCAGCTGTGAACCATGTGACCGCTGCTTTGCTGTGCACTGAGCGTGCTCCTACCCAGCACGTCCTCCCCTCCCCCTTTTGTCTGCGCCCCAGCCAGTCCTGGCATGTCGGTGGGGGCAGGGTCTAGGCATTCTGCCTGTGGCACTCTAAAGAGCAAGCTTGGGTCCTGATGAATATTCAGGGGCCGCCCATCCTGCCGCGTGTGTCCTGCTTAGTGTCCGTCTGACCGTTGGGCTTTAAGTTCGCCTGCTGTGTGACTGCTCTTGTCCCTCCCCCCTTCCCTTGGGCGCTCGTACTGTGGAGCCCTCAAGCTGTTACCACAGTTTCATAATTTTCCCTAAATGGCCGTTCGACTGCAGCAGTGCTTTCAGCAAATTAGGAATGGATTCTCCCCTTAGGTCTCCGTTAGCTGTGTTAACTATATCTGGCTGTGTGTCTGCGCATGGGAAAAGTACACCCCAGTTGACCTGAGGCTGGGGGGCTGTGACAGGGATAAATTTGACCCCTGGGCACAGCCAAGAATAGCTGACCTAGAGGCAGCCTGCCGCAAAACGCTGAGCTGTGTGAAGCGTGCCTGTGGCCGGCACTGCCCAGGCCCCTCGGCCCGAGGGCCGCCGGGTGCGGGAGTCTGATTAACCCGCCACCTGCGGCCCACGCTTTCCCCTTCCCCTCCTCTTTTAGCCGCAGTCTCCCCTGTGGTCCCAAAGCTCAGGACCCGGCCTGAAGTTAGCTAGCGTGAAGCTACATACTGCGTCGAAGGTATTGTTACCCCCCCCCCCCCTTACTCAACCGCGGAGCTCCGTATCTGCCCGGGTGTCGATGAGATCGGTCTCTTAATAGTTATAAAGCCCTTTGTGTCCCTGTACCTGCATCCCCTGTGGCATCTCCAGGGTTCGGTCCATGCTTTGTAGCTGCTCATAAGTCACTTCTGTGTGGGAGTGTTTGTGCACTGTGTTGTTTCTGTGAATGTGAAACACATTTTAACCATCAGTCCATTTTTTGGGTGTAAACAAACACCCCCCCCACCCTGTAGTCATTGCGGTCTTAACACCCACGTTGTTAATTTAAAGCGCACTTCTGAAGTAGCTTCCTGAAATAGGTGCTAAGCCGAGAGCCTGTTCCGGCTGCAGATCTGCACAATGTCCACACTCGCGATGCATGCATATGAAGAATGACAAACTGTACGCTATGGTGTCTGTGGCGCACGTGTGGCGATGGTCACGAGTTAGCTGGCCACGTGTCTGACTGTGCATCTGCTTGTCGTCCCTGCAGTCGGCATTCCCACAATCAAATGGTGTGGCGCTGAAGGCGACTACAATGTCATGGTCATGGAGCTGCTGGGGCCCAGCCTGGAGGACCTGTTCAACTTCTGTTCCCGCAAGTTCAGCCTGAAGACCGTGCTTCTGCTGGCCGACCAGATGGTACGGCGGCTGGTGGGGGGGCCTGTTTAACCCGGAGGAAGGCTGGGTTCTATCTGCGGAGGGCAGGCAGGGAGCTGTGAAGCCATCCACGTGACACTTAGTCAAATATGTACCCGCCGAGTTTCCGTCTCTGGTTAGATCTAAGTATATCAGGCGTACCACTGAAACGTCACAGAGCAAAGATGTCTTAGAATTTGTTTGGACATCCAGTTTCACAAGACATAACTTATTGTCTTGGTTTTAAGTTTAATGGCTACAGGTCCTAGATGGATATAATAAATTTGGTTCTCATTCACTGGGGTCAGAGCTACTTGCGTAAACAATGGCTTTGGTTTTACTCAAGCATGTGTCTGGCAGCCAGTGGGTAGTTCTGACAGTGACACAGAAGTACCGCTTCGTTACTTCCATTGTGTTAGCAGAATGCGTGATGGGGTTTATCCAGTATCATGTCCCCAGTTAAGTGAACATGAATTCCTCACGCCCTGGTTTTTGCATAGTGAACCAGTGCTTGCTTCAACTGCATAGTGAGCATTAGATACCTTTGCTGCCCCCTGCTGGATGAGGTGTTACAGGACTACCAGTCTTAGACGCCATTGCCAAAAATGGTGAAATCTGTAGCTTTATTTTAGGAACTCCGCAATGAGCTTTTGTGGTAGCTCATTTTTGCAGAATTCATTAAGCATGTAGCAGAGTGAACCTTAACAGGTTTATGTATAACGTGAATTTCCATTGTGTTTAATGCAACACTTTTAAGGGCTCCTTTAAGGAATGCAGTGTGCCAGATTTCATTTTCTTCCCCAAGGGGAAACATGGCATCATTGTGCTGTGTCATGACCCTCCAGTTTAACTCTGTGGCAGGCGAATTTAAAGCAATGTGAAGCAAAGGGCAGCGGCTATATTAACCCGCTCTGCTGCTCGTTGCAGATCAGCCGCATCGAGTACATCCACTCCAAGAACTTCATTCACCGGGACGTCAAGCCCGACAACTTCCTAATGGGCCTGGGGAAGAAGGGCAACCTGGTCTACATCATCGACTTCGGCCTGGCCAAGAAGTACCGCGACGCCCGCACCCACCAGCACATCCCCTACCGCGAGAACAAGAACCTGACGGGCACGGCGCGCTACGCCTCCATCAACACGCACCTGGGGATAGGTAGGCGGGGGCGGGGGGGCGCTTGCATCAGTATTGGGATCTTCTGAAACGGTGTTTATTGGCTCATGGAAACTAGAGAAGGGCAGTCATTTTGAAGGGCTGCTGAAAACAAATTGCTATGAAATGTAAATATAGAGGAAAAACCTGAGAAGATGAGATTCTGAAGAGCAGTTGTGGTTGAGACTCTGGTTCTTAAAGCTCACGTCTGGACTCCCCTTCCTCCGCTGTGCAGAGCAGTCCCGCCGTGACGACCTGGAGTCCCTGGGCTATGTGCTCATGTACTTCAACCTGGGCTCGCTGCCCTGGCAGGGGCTCAAGGCCGCCACCAAGAGGCAGAAGTACGAAAGGATCAGCGAGAAGAAGATGTCCACCCCCATCGAGGTGCTATGCAAGGGCTACCCCTGTGAGTGAGCGATCCGGACGTGACCGACAGCCCCGCCACTGCTGCACCAGAAGCGTTTCTAAGCCATGTTTGGTTTTCTCCGCACAGCCGAGTTTGCCACATACCTCAACTTCTGCCGCTCCCTGCGTTTCGATGACAAGCCGGACTATTCGTACCTGAGGCAGCTTTTCCGCAACCTGTTCCACAGACAAGGCTTCTCCTACGACTACGTGTTTGACTGGAACATGCTGAAGTTTGTGAGTGCGGCAGCCATTTGGGGGGAAAGTGGGAGCCCTTCTCTCAAACATTGCCAGATTTTTGGTACATTCCACTAAGGTCAGCATAGATCACTCAGTGTCTCAGTGACCTTAACTGAGAAGCGCTTTATCTGCTGTTGAGGACCTGGCAACCCTCCAGTGTCCACCATGGAGGTCCTGCACGTTCAGCTGGTCCCTTGACACTGACCATGTGTATGCCCCCTCACCATCGAGTGCTCGCGTGGGGGTGCCGCCTGAGCTCACGTCTCCTGTCTCTCTCCTCAGGGGGCCAACAGAGCGGCGGAGGACGCTGAGCGTGAGCGCAGGGACCGGGAGGAGAGGCTGAGACACAGCAGGAACCCCGGGGCCAGGGGCGTCCCCTCCGCCTCCGGCCGGCCCAGGCCGACTCAGGAAGGAGCGCCCGCGACCCCGCTGACCCCGACCTCTCACACCGGTCAGCACTGCTCCCGCGTGACACAGCCAGAGAGCCCAACCCTGACAGTCTGTCTGGCTCCCCGAGTGGCTTAGTCAAATTCAGGCAGCTGTCTGGTTGCACGATCGATAACTCGTATTGAGCTGCGCGTTCTCAAGCCTGAACCAAGTATCATACCAGTGGCAGCCTCAGGTATAAATATCAGCCGGCCTTGTTCTGCTGCAAAGGGCTGAGCATTTTGGGCTGTGCGCCTCACGTGCTCCCCCTGCTGGCCTGTGAGGGGTCTGCAGCTGAGCCACTTACTGGCCTAGTCCATTGATTCGGGCCGTAGCTGGTGCCATCGCAGGGCTGAAGGGAGCCAATTACGGGAGATTGCCTGTTTTGAAGTTTAGGGCCTCAGCGAATGCGGCATTTCGATATACGGCTTTGACGTCATACCCCTCCCCCAAGACCCAGCAATAAAATCTGCCGTGGCTCGTAAAAAGTGACATTCATAGCTCAGTTCCGGCCTTTTTTAATATGGGGCCTGTGAGATGCTCTTCAATCATATCTCTGTGCGGCTGCTCCGCTTCACAGGCGGTGTGCAGTCGAACTACTGTCAACATGTTCTCCTCCGCCCCCCCCCCTGCCCCCCCAGGCGTCGAGCGAGAGAGGAAGGTGAGCATGCGGCTGCACCGTGGCGCCCCAGTCAACATGTCGTCGTCTGACCTGACCGGCCGGCAGGACACCTCCCGCATGTCCACCTCACAGGTACGCGACGCCCCCGCCATTCTCACGCACACCTTTCGGCGTCGCCCGTAGTCACTGAGCCGCACGCCGTACCCACTGATGTCATCTCCCACTCTGCAGAGCTGCAGAACTTCCTGTGCTCCATCCTGTTCACATGGGGGTGGGAGGGGGGGGGGTGCAGGCAATGTCTGCTGGCCCCGATCTCGCTCGCTAGTCTGTGATCTGATGGCGTCTACAGGTTCATCAAGGTAGCGTAGCTGGGGATTATGGGATTGCGTCTAGGTTAAATGAATAGGTAGTGTTGCATTTTGCCTGGTCTCTTCTAAGTTAAATACAGTATTAATATTACCCCTTTTATTGGGAAGAGGAGGCTGTCTGTGTGGGCCAGTTCTGACAAGGCCTCCCATCAAGCAGTACGAGCCCCCGCCTGCCTGGCCCAAGATCAGCGTAGCGCCCTATAGCGTGTCTGAGCCTGGCAATAACAGCGCAGGACATGCATGCGTCAGCCATGAGCGCAAGCGCCTTCGTCGCGGCTGCGTTTCTGGGCTTGGAACCGTGTATTGCAGGAGCGGCTGGCGGCATGCGACTCTGAATGGGCTGCATTTGGGTGCGGGCACTTCCCAGGCCAGCATGGACGGCTGGCCGGCGTGGGGAAGGTGGCCGGGCCGAGGGAGCCGCACATTAGCTGGCATGATTTGGTAATCCAACCCGTGCTGTGAGAGCGCCCCCTGCTGATCGCTGTGGAGCCAATCGCCCCATTTTTATTCCCTCTCCTCTTGCTTCTGCTTGAGGGTTTTAACGTACACCCCCTACTCCCACAGCGGTACCTCTGGTGCCTGCCGTCCTCTGTTCCTCCCTTTACGGTTGGATTATGAAGTCATGGAGATCACAGTGCTCACACACACACTGAAGCTGGGTGCAGGCGTCCATCTGATTGTTTGCCACACTGTGATGTGTCCTGTCTTCACAAATGGCTTCTTCTCCCCCCCCACACCTCAGAATAGCATTCCCTTCGATCACCACGGCAAGTAGCTGCTCGCCACGTTCTCGTGTGAAGGCAGCACTGGGTGAGTGTTGGTTGGGACCCGAGCGTGGCACCCTCTCCCCCCCCCTCCCCACAGGACGCCCACGTGTACATCTCCTATAAACGTGCGGCGTCTGCGAGCATAAAGCACTTAAGGGTTTCGCTTCTCCCACGTCACAGTTCGTTCTCTTTGCGATGCCCCCTGTAGCCCCAGGCTCGCGAAACCCTACATTATTTTGGAAGACGTCATGACAAAAGACTGAGCAGCTCATCTCAAGAATGTGTACATTTGCACTTGTGATGGAAGCTTGACAGTTGAAGGGTACGTGGAGGTGGACGATCCCCAATCCTCCTGCTGCTGAAGGGGAGTTTCTCATTGACCGATCCGCCTCCATGAGGCCCAAGCCGGGCATCACTCCATCCGCACTCATCCACGTAGTGCTTGGCCTCTGTCGTCACTGCAGGCGTAGCAGAGCGGCGCTGAGCATCTTAGCCAGTGGCTTGATGAGCGCCGTTAGCCACTGCAGACGCACGTGCATGATATCCCTACTGCTGGTAGCGCCGCCGGTCCCGGTCCGCTGGCACGTTTCTGCACGAGCCGCTGGCATGGCCACATAGCTGTAGGTGTGGCGTTGAGTGGTCTCCCCCCGCTAAGCTGCTGTGTGTGTTGCCCCAGTAGTGCCTAAACTCACCGCTTTTCTTTCACACCGCTTGGGCGCTGCCTGATGCCCGAGGGCCCTCCTGCATGCTGCCCGCTCAGACTGTCCTCCTCCTCCTTACCGGTGCATAGGCAAGGCACCAGTCCAAAGGGCACCGACCTGCCAGAACGGAGCGCTCGTCTTTTTTTGTGTGTGATATGAGGAAGTATTTCGCTAAATGGCTTCCTCGCGGTGCCTGTCCGATGCGGTCGTTCTCGAGGTGCGTGATAACAGGAAGAGGCTGAATGACCCTTTCTGGACGAGCACTGCAACATCAGCAGGTTGGACACCCAGTGGATTTTGTGAGCATTACCTTTCATGATGACATCAGTGCAGTGTCTGCTCGGGGTGAAAGTGACCCAGCGGCCTTCACAGCCCATGCTAATATCCAGAGCAGTCAGCTCATGGGCCTTTACACCTTTATGGTCCTACGCAGGGGGTCCTGGGACACGTAACCACACTGACTATGCGGTAGCTGGTCACCATATCGGAGCATTTAACTGGTGCTGAATGCTTTCATCTCTCGCTGCCTCTGGCCTGCCTTTGACCCACAGCATGATCCTTCATCTCAGTCTGCAACAGCTCTGCCTCATTCATACTGCCCTTTATGTACCTCAGTCCGTGGGTGTGGTCTCAGTTTAAAGGGTGACTGTCCTTTATTACACCTGGACGAAAACCTACAGAAGGACTGAGATGACGAGGACTATTAGAAGCAACTGTTCCATGTTGTGTGAAAGGGTTCCTCCAAAATACAGGGTGGAGAACAACACTGTAATAGATTTAGAATGAATGTCATGACCAGCGTGTGGAGTTCAGCAGAAAGGTGACCTGATGTGTTGTAGATGCTGATGTTCAATTCGACATGACGAGAGGCTGACGCCCGTCTCTCCTCTCCTCCCATCGCTATGTGTAGATCCTGTCTCGCGTGAACCCCAGCGCTCTCCACTCTGCTGTACCTCGATGAGACATCTCCACGCACAACAAAGGACGGGCAACGCATGGCTGATGGTCACTACTACTCCCCCTACAGCCTCAACTCTGCAACGACCACGGAACATCAGTCCTGTACAGAGCCAGTCTGTCTTCAAAGCCCGACTAAATGGAACCACCTAAAGGCCTTTCGTTTGGAACACACACGCTCGCTCGCCCGCCCGCCATCGCTGAGTGGGCTCCGAAGAAGGCCACAGTCTCAGCTCCCTCCACCTCTTCCTCCTCTTCTCCGCACTGGTGTCCTGACTAACTGCCCCCCCCATAATCTTCAAAGGAGGTTCACCGTGTTTCCCGTCACTGATGATCGGCGCCATTTCTGTCCCCAGCCATGCTAACCCTGCTGTGTCCTGATACGTTAAATGAAATCTCCTTCGGTTTCTTTTGCCCCCCACCCCCATGTTAAGTATTAAATTATACAAGCCATGTTCTATTTAGATCGGTAGCGTGTTGGTGTGTGACTTTTGTCTGAATGAAGAGAACTGAAAAGGGTTCATTAAAATTGTTGCTTCTGATTCAGTTCTCCAAAGACCCAGAAAGATTGTGTTTCAGGTTAAGTATTTTAACACTATTTATTGTTTTAAAGGTTTGTTTTTAGCCCCCCGTAATTCCATTGCTGTTAAGGATAGGGTGCCTCTTCTAGGCACTGGTGGTTACTACTGTGCAGCAAAGCCTGCAAACCATGGACATGGACTGATGGATGCTCATCTTGGAGACCCTTCAGTGGTGTGAGGAACTCAAATGTGAAACAGGTTCCCACACTGCACCCCCACCCCGCTTTTCCAGCACCCATTTTGGGTCACCCTGAGGGTTTTGGCCGCCATCGTACTGATGGCGTAGCGGATACAGTTCTTTCGACTGTTGCTGTACAAATATTCTGCATTCCTTTTTTATTTCGAAGCTGTGAAATATCTGTAATATACAAATGTAAATGCTTTCCACTGGCTCTGTGGTGAGCTGGCGTGCCGCCTTGGGCCCGCCGTGTGGAGCTGGGGTGCCCAGCGTGAGCGTACTGGCCCAGCCCCACCAGCACCTCAGTGCCCTCAGTGCCACTCTGATGGAGGGCGTCTCTCTACACAGCTGGCAAATGAAGACTCCTCGGCATTTGGGGGCCACCCTAGCAGAAGCGTGGAGCACACGTTCCTGTAGCATTAAACGCATCTTTTTTCGCCCCCCTTTTTTTAAAATATATTTTAATTTCCTTTTTTGGGTCAGATACATTCTCGCATGTCAGAGGCTTTCAGTTCCTGCAGATTTTTTTTTTTTTTCCCCATTGAACCACTGCTGGTTGCACGTGGAGGCTGGTAAGTGCGTTTGGGGAGAACTGAAAGCCAAGCTGACTGCAGGTGAGTGGCTGTCAAATCTCTGGTCGTGGTCGGGGAATGTGGGTGGGTGCATATAGGGCCTGTGACGGCTTGGTGCCATTTAGCGAGGGCATCGCCTAGTAAGGGTAAGTGTTAGTGTATAGTCTGAAGATATTAATCGCCAGTGTGGAGTCGACACTTGGAGTGGGACAGGAGCGGTGCTTTTGTTGGGTTAGGGGGATGATTCACTCCATACTCGTCTTGTTTAGTAGTTGGCCGGCCGGTGTTCTCAGTGAATGTTCCTGCACTGATTAAGAGGCACATGCACTAAGTCTTTGCGTTCTTCTTTTTTCTGGATTTTGTTCAATGGTGGCAGATTTCAGAGCTTTGGGCTTGGACCTCTGCCGTCTCCTGGTAGTACGCGATGGGTATTGCGACGAGCAGCTTGTTCAGGCGATGCAGTCCGTCTGGCCCCAGGGGCCTCCGCTGTGTTTTTCCTCCTCCTTGCCCCTCCTCCTCTGTTTATTCCTTAGTTTAGGCCCCATGGGACAGTCAGGCCCCACCTCCCGCCATCACACTGCTGTACCTTCTGTAATTATGGTAATCTCCCAGCTTTGTAATTTTGTTTTCCTCATTTGTATTGCCACTGTATTTGTGTACTTTTAAAATTGTGTAAATAAATTAAGAACTTGTACTTTTTCCTGGATCTCTTGTTTTTGGTTTGGGTACAAGGGCCCTGGGTGTGTGTTTTTTTTTTTTTTGCTAATTGTAATTTTATTTGTAACCAGTAGATGGCAGTGCCAATTTGGGAATATGGACTGTGCCTGTGACCCCCCCCACCCAGTCCTATGTAAATGAAAGCAGCTTGTGCCAACACAACTGCCACTGAAAAGGACAGAGCACGGTAGTCTCTACATTGCACAATGGGAATGGGTGTGTCTTCCAGTATGCATTCCTCTGTGTGTCTTGTGTGTTTAGGTCAAACTTTTCCTAAGAAGGTAAGTTACTGGCAGTTTTGCAAGCCTTTCTTGTTCGTGACTACATTCAGTTATTTGGGTACTCTTCATTCTAATGCAGGGAGCCGGTTAAAACACCAGTTGGGCTGTTTCAGTAGCTTATCAGGTATGTGCTAACAATGTTTTAGTGCCACTGCTCTGCCAAGTCAAACAATTCTTTGGATTTCCTAAGATCACGTGCTGTATCTGCTCTGCAGGGGTGCCCTCTGGTGGTTTTAAAAAAAATACTTCACCTCTGGTGGATTACTTCATGCTAGTGTGTGTACACAATTCCCTTGTTTCACTCAAGTAAACATTTTAATTGTTCCAGATTTTACAGTATGAATACAACTCTGGGAAATATTCTCAATCTATGGGTATGCTTTGTCATATTTTTCTGTTTTTCATTGACAAAGGGCTTCTTCCTTGTTTTATGAGACTTAAGTCCTGCTTCTAGGAGCCTGTTATGAACTTGTCCTACCAGTGCACTTCACACCACTTAATGTTTCCCATTCTTTTTCAAGGTCATTTGATGTCATCCTCTGATTCTTGAGACACTTGGATGAGTTGTTGGTGGTGACCTGACATTAGAAGGTCGCTTCTGTCCTCTACCTGGCTAGTTTATGGTCAATCCAGGTGTCTCTTTGTGTACTGCGTTCTTGGAAACAGTCTGATAGCAGCCTGCCTTGTAGCGTACCCTTCTACCAGCAGAACCTGGACTAAACTAGGATTTAAATATGCAGGTTCTTTAAAAAAAATTAAAATAACCAGTTTTACCAGAGTTGTTTAAGGAGAGTCATTTGCATGGCCAAGTTTTTAAAAGCACTAATGAGTAGGTCAACTGAGAATGAGATTTAACTTTAAGTACGTTTAGTACTTTGATTTGATGTGAGACACGGTTTGTTTCACTGGTCTGAGCAGAAGCCAATCCAGGCCAGCAAGCTCTGTTTCATGTCTGAACATGAAAATGAAATCTGGTTTTTCCTCTTGTAGTACGATTGGAATGCGTGAATCAAACTCATTTCCTTAAGCAGCATTTCAGTCGACGTATGACCCGCGCAACCTCATGCGACACAACAACAAGGGTTCTCCTTTACTATCCAACAACGGAGAAACTTTCCCCATTAAAATGCATCACGGTTGCTCTGTTTTTCTTCAAGGTGATGGTGGCATGAAATTCCAGCGTTGGTAACTAGTAGATACCATGTTTCTAGTGGTTTTCAGGATCATCAGCTACCTTGTTTTAGGAAGTATTGAAGGCTTGGGAATAGAAATTAGTGTTTCATTCTGTTAAGAAATTTACAATGGTAGGAATTTTTCTATGTCCTTAGACAAATAGGAGGCCATTCAGCCCATCAAACTTGTTTTTTTGAGAACTTAACTAATAGCTCAGAGTTGTTATAATCTTATCCAGCTCTGATTTAAAGGAACCCAGGGTTTTAACTTGCACTACACTAGCAGGAAGACTATTCCTTACTCTAAGTACACGCTGTGTAAAGAAGTGCTTTCTCAGATCCATTTTAAAATATTCTCCCACTAATTTCCACCTACTGTATAGCCACAAGTTCTAGTATTTAAACCAATATTAAAGCATTCAGACCTGTTAGAATCTTATATTAAACTCCACACACCTAGAGATGTAACCCAACATCCTATTGGCCTTTTTAATTTCTTCCCCACACTGGCAAGAGTGGGATATGGAAGCATCAACATACACACTGAACGTGTATAAGGACCACGGTTTGTTATAGAGGTATATACTACTGATGGCTTTAGCAGAACAGTCAGAGGAGGAGAGATGTCCAGAAGGCTCTGTAACCATGGTGACCATTCAGGATCCTCAATCACTTAGCAGTCGCTGGCATTGTGCCAGCAATCAATAGGGGGGGGATGAGCAATAAGGTCAGCCTAAAATGGCAAGAGAGAATGCTTGGGGGGGGGGGGGGTCATGGAGTACAGCAGAGGCTGTGAAATGGGTGAGTAGGTGGGATGAAAGCTAATCTTTACCAAGCTGTAATTCTCACACTCTGACTGGTGATGACCTCTTTCTGCTGACTGTAGCGGCCTGGGTTCATTTTGCGGCCTCACCATGTAATCACTGGTGCATTGTCCACCTTATTAAGTTAGGCAGAGGCGCCTGCTGGTGCTGCTCAACGCATTCTAATCTCATTCTGAGAGGATTCGGATGCGCTCTACAGCCGTCCCTGCATAGGTCTTACTGTCCTCCCTTGAGGCACATCTGTGGCTTTCAGAATGGCTGGACGAAGACGACTGACAGCACGTCGAGCTGCAGCACAGATGACTCCCACCGTGAAAAGATTCCAAAAACAATCCATAGAAAAGCCGCTTAACAGAACTGAATTGCACTGAATATTGTGCGAATGCTACCATGTTTTGTGCTGGTTGTCTAATTCAAAGTCTTAAGTGTGCAACAAATTTAAGGTAACATTTTCTAAGCAGGTAGTGGTGGCATGTATAACGTGGTACAGAAAGTAAAATGAAAAGAAAATCCCTAGTTTTAAATCAATGAAAAATGGCTTTTGCTAAGTATATAGCACACCTCTTTTCTTTTCCAGAAGGTTCTGCGTTTGAGGGTTTGCTTGCTGTGAGTCTGGTCTTTCTCCTCAGATGACCAGTCATTTAGTTTTATCAGCTAATTGAATGATTTCCTTTAGATACTTCCTTAATTTCCAATCTTTGTTCTTTGGACGGAGAGATTGTTACAGTGGGGGAATTCACGTACACCTGGGTTCAGCGGTCGGTCATTTGGGTTTTGGCACAGACCAAGTAAAGAAAACTCAGTCATATATAGTGACTGAGATTAAGGAACAGAAGAACTATATGAACTGGCATCCTGCGCTGGGTTGTCCCCTGCCTTGTGCCTGGTGCTGCCTCAAGTTGGTTCCAGCCTCCTGCCACCCTGTACTGGATAAATGTTTGGAAGACGGACGCCTGCTTGTTACATGACTTCACCCCGACCTCCATTTAGTCATCCATATGCCCTCCCCTTCCTTGGATAAAACATGTGGCTGATTCCTTTCATGCACACGACCTCCATGATCATGAAATGCCACGGTCTCCAAATGCCTCAACCTCACCCATCTGTCACCCCTCACCCCTCAGAGTGCTTCAGAGAGTGGAAGGTGACTATCAGGTGTTCGGTTCACTAGTCTACAGAACTCCGTCTCCCAGGAGATATTTTACTTGACAATTTCTTGGATCGTGTCCGTGCTTTTGAAGTATTGTTACTTTTCAGCCACACTCTTCTGTCCCCTGAGTATAATGAAGTCACTGCTGTAACCCTCAAAAAGGAACTGAAATACGATGCACGGGACTCCTGTGCTTAAAACACCACTATGAGATTAAATTACATTATGTCGGTTTCTAACGATTTTAATAGATGAATGTTTTGACCGATAAAACCGTGGCTGATTTTACCTACAGCCCACACTACAATTTGACAAGTCTGCCCATAATGGGAGAGAAAGGAGAAGACATTCAGTGGCACAGACTAAGGGCTGGGCAATGTAGACGATATATCAGCTTATCGTCATAATATATGACTCATAAAATTTATATAAGAGAATGTGTAACTTTAACTGTCAACAGGGAAACTCCCTCTTAGTAAACTTCAAGTGTCGGCCAAGAAAGTGACAGTCCAGCAGCTACAATATATTTTTAAAAATGAGATATTGTGGATTAACGTTGGTGGTGTGGCAATACTAGTTTAAAGGTGCGACTCATGACAGGCTGGTACTGCATACTGCAAACTCTGAAAATACTGTTTCACCACCTGCAGTTACTGCAATCCAGTAGAACATACAGAATGCAATTGTGTGCAGTCACAGACAGCTGCAGTTTTGGATTCCAGTTTCAATCTAAAGAAATACGGAACAAATCGCATTACGTTTTGGATGAAAACACAGCATTTTATTTTTCATTACGGGATGGGTGACAACTCAACCAGCAATGTCAAACCTGTCCCCTGGAACAAGCAGTAAGCCAGAAAAAGAAATAACAGCTATGGTACACTTTCCGCGGCATGGTGGTGCAGTGATTAGCACTGTTGCCTCACACCTCTGGGACCCGGGTTCAAGTCTCCGCCTGGGTTACATGTGTGTGGAGTTTGCATGTTCCCCCCATGTCGTCGTGGGGTTTCCTCCAGGTACTCCGGTTTCCCCCCACAGTCCAAAAACATGCTGAGGCTAATTTGACTTGCTAAATTGCCCGTAGGTGTGAATGCGTGAGTGAATGGTGTGTGAGTGTGCCCTGCGATGGGCTGGCCCCCCATCCTGGGTTGTTCCCTGCCTCGTGCCCATTGCTTCCGGGATAGGCTCCGGACCCCCCGCGACCCAGTAGGATAAGCGGTTTGGAAAATGGATGGATGGATGGATGCTTGACGTTGCAAATTAGCACAGTTACAGTGTATTAGAATTCCATACACCATGCAGAATCCAAGAACTGTAAAGGATACCGCAGCCAGTTATGTATTAAAATTAGATTTCAGTTTGCGGCATTTGTTGTATCTTTTATGTTCTTAGTTTGTTTAAAATCTGTCTCCTAGAATATTGAGACAAAATATTTTGCCAAATTGCCCAACCCTACCCAGGTGCTAAGTGAAAAAGGATTTCGCCAACCTGGAGGGGTGGCCCAAACATGTCTTTGGGGAGGCCTGGCACTGTGGTAAGGTAACTACAGCCTACCCCGGGGCAGATGTTAATGCCCCAAGTTTGACGTAATATTTGAAATTTGTATGTTTAGTATGTGAATCTATTGCGATTCCTTTCAACCTGTCCTGGGATGTGAAAACAGGATTTTTTTTACAATGGAATCATTCCCAGGTGGATTGAATAATTTAATGGTTTTAACTTGGTCTGTGACGTGTCGTCAAGAAGCCGACATTCTGATCACGGTGCTGTTTCATGTTTCTCAAAGGCCGATTCTAGCACTCTCTCTAAAGCACGGGAAACATAAAACCCGATATTTGGATGGTGCTCAGCGTGCAGCGATTTTCCATGTCGTCTCGCACAAAATTTGGCTCCAGTAAGGTTTCCATGAAGCAGAGCTTCAAAGGTGTCAAAATAAGGAGAATATTTCAGTTGGGGATCCTCTCCTTGAGCCTGTACCGGGTAAATGATAGCAAGACGGCGTTCATATTCGCATACGGAGCTCCATAGCTGCATCAACAGCCGTCAAAATCATCCTCTGCTGTAACCATGTGCTGGAGAGTGATGCGTGCACTTAGACATTATACCTTTATATTTTTCACAAATATAGAGATGTAGCACAAGATTTACTACACTTACAGGTAATCGTAGTCTTTGCCTGGTGACCTTTACTCTTGTTTTTTCGATACTATGCAAAGAACCAGGTTTAATGAAACAGAAGGAATTTGTACAGTCAAATTTTCATTCTTTTGTTCTCGTTCTTTCGTTCAGTTCTGTAGTGAGCAAATATTTGACTGTAAAATATTTAACAGCAGGTAAGGTTTTTTTGAGATACACTAAATTAATTTTTAACCTTTTTAGTGTTGTACTGCTTTGAATCCCTCCAATTTGCAAAATGAAAACCGGTAACGTTCGGCCAATGTCAAAATCCCAGTTACATCTGCTGGATGGGAGTGTGGGTCACCTATGTTCATACGGCAGACCTGTGTCTGTGATCTGTCTCATTTAAAAAAAAAAAAACACTGAAACATCCATCCCACAGAATAAATATTTATTGACTAAGTCAGCAACAGGTAAAGGCACGTAAAAAAAAATATATCTCTTCTCCCAGTGAAATATAAAGTACCTTCATAGAACAAATAACCAGAGAGGAAGAGCCTGGTCATCTGAGAACACTTGATACATCATTTGCCTGGTTTAAATATAATAAAATACATGGAGACGCAAAGGTGCATTTCACAATACTCAGCTTGAAGTATGTGGAGATCTGGGGGGGGGGGGGAATCTAAATACTGAGGACAGTCTGCAGCAATACGGACAGAGAAAGTAACAGCAACACAGTTCCCACTGAAATAAATCTGGTTAGTTGCTCAACAATTTACTATTTACCACAAGCACCTACTTGTGTCCGCCTTGGTAGCATTTCTTGTAACCATGTGGCAATTATCCTTATCATTCTGCTCTAAGCCTGGGTGGAGGCAAAACAGCAGAGTCTGTTTGAACTTGTGAAATGCAAGTGTTGTTTAAGTTCTCTTTTAGTCCCTAAGATCGTTTGCTTCCTGCGGTTAGACTCCCCTCCCCTCTGAGCACAAAACTCCGAGAGCGGCACAGCTCTACATGTGATGGTGCAGCACAGTCCTACGGGTGAAACACTATAAACATCCATACAAAGGTGCGCAAACGGACACATGAATGCAGGGTCACTGCGGGATGGAGGCCGCACCCGTGCGAGGAGACGGGGTCCTGTGCAGATTGCGAATTGCTGTTGCGTTACATTCAACAGGAGACCGGGCCAAAACTTCACACGTATGCAATTTCCGTAAAATAATTTCAGCAATCCTGCGCATGAAAGGCCTGTGCACAGACATTTACATCCGAAAAGAAGGAAAGCTCAAAAATTCATTTAGACTCTTTAATGGTCTTCAGTTACCAATGGGACACAGTGGATAACTGGGCTTTTGTTGTTTTTACGAAAAAAATATTACAAGCCAGCCTCGCCCTCTAGGTTTTTCTTTAAGGCTTTCCCCAACAAAGACCCATCTTCCTCTCCCAGAGCGCCCTCCAAGCAGTGATGTCACACTCAGCAATAACCAGCAGGCAAGGCGTCCAAGAATTGGTCCAAGAAACAGGATGAGCTAATGTGCACTTTAAACAAGCCTGTTGGTCTTGTTGCCGGACTTCTGACCGGGTTCCTATAAGTGGTCCAGCTCAAGCCCACTAAACAGGAGGCTGAAGATCAACCAGTCTATTGTTTTAATAGCCTAGAATTAATCACTAGCTAGCTGTGGATCTCGAAATAAAACTGTCAAACTGAGGCAGTAGTTTGTCTGTGAACTCAATACCAACATTTTCAAGCCCTCTTTTGCATAAAGGATATGAGGGGAAATGTATGTAGATGTAGGAACAAAATAAAAACAAAAAACTCAGTACTGTTTCTCAGTTCCTACAGACAGTGAAAACCAAACAGTGTGTCCCATGTACTAATGCCCATGTTAACCATTTTTTCGGCAAACCAGAAACATACTTAAAATCCTAAATGACATGCATCATGGAAATAACTTAAAGGTTCATTTAAAAATACATTTTTTTTAAAAAAAAAAAGCAAACAATGCAGGCGAGTAACAAGCATCTCATGTCTGCCTCTGACTGCACTTAAACCTTTTACTGTACTGCCTTATCGAGGTTCAGCAAAAGCTTTGTCTTTGTCAACCTTTGGATTTTTAAATAGTCAATAATCTAAGAGCCTGCGAATCTTCTTTTCTTGCATTTATGTCAGGAAAAAATGCATCCTTATGCTCACATTTATGAACTATGCTCACAATATCACGACAGAATGTAGGTATCAGGTGATTCTGTGCACTGCGTATAACCTTTACACTAGATGTTCTTATTCGCTACAGCCATAAAGCACAAAGTTGCTTGCGTGTGCAATATTCAGCATTTTGGTTTTCATATATAGTACCTTAAACTTTCTAGCTCCATTAAGTGTAAATATTGACATACTTTATTATTACTGAAAACAGTGATTCTGTACCGTGGATGACCAGTGTTGTGTTGTTGGTACGATAAATGACAAAAATCAATTCATCAAGGGGCTTCAGGATTTAAAACAGGTGTCTTGATCTTGCATTCTTGGCCACGGTCACACCAGTGGGGGTCCTGACGAACATACTGACAAGGTCCATGCAGCATAGAGTTTGCGTTCACTCCAGATGAAGGGTTAAAGGAAGCTGAAACAGTCAGATTCAGACTCAGCGTACAAGGTGAATTCAAGATTTTCAGGATCCCATTGAAGGAAAAGTGGAAATCTCTGGAACTTCTAACAATGCTTTGGAAGCATCTTAGCAGTGAGGGAAGAGGCTGGAGTGCCCCGACAGAGAGAAATCTCGCCTCCTTTTATGTGAGAGGCAGTAATAGTTTGTTCCATTTTGGGATGCTTCTTTAATTCATCATCAGCCCGTGTCTCTGCTAGGCATTCTGTCAGAACCCTCTATTACAACACACAAAGCACTATGTAACAATAATTATTAGCAAAGGAGACGGTAGAGTCCCCTTTGATGTAACACGTATATGGTTTTCTCATCGTTCCGTCAGCAGGTTGTGAAATTTCAGCTCGCTTTCACCTCCTTTTCGCTGTTCTTGCTTCTCACAGATAGGTTTCTGCGTTGGCGACGAGACGTCCGTTCCGCTCCTCGCTGTCCTTAGAGGTTTCCTCCGCTTCAGACTGCGCCTGGGGGCTGCTGGGGTGCTTGTCTTCCAGCTCCTTCTCCTTTTCTCTGTCATTCTCCTCCTGTTTGTCTTTCTCTGCCTCTTTGCTTCGCTGCTGCTCATCCTCCGCCGGTTTGTTGAGCTGCTCCATCTCCGTCTCGGCCGCGGCCATCTCCAGCTTTGCTTCTGAAATCTGTGGGCTCTTCTTGATGCAAAAGAAGTTGCACGTGGCGAGCACTATGGCAGACAGGACCACCTCAGTGCCAGCCAGCAAGAACACGAACATATAGTTATGGGTGTGATCAAGCAACCGGCCTGCAAGGAAAGAGAGAGCAATTATTCAAAACAAACCTCAGACAACCAAATGGAACCTGAAAATCCCAAATCATGATCGGCTGGTAGGTTTTGTGCTACGTTCTGTCAAATTTTCATTGGGTAAAGTCGTGGGTACAAAATAACCTAAGAAAAGAGAGTGTCTGAAATAAAAATTCACCTGCAGAGGGCGGTCCCACCAACACAGCAATGGCTTCCATCAGCAAGACCAAGCCGATGGCGCTGGAGAACTTCTCAGTGCCCACAATGGCCATCAGCACCTCAAACTGGAGTGCACCCACCATGCCGTAGGAGATGCCAAAGAAGATACAGAAGACGACCAACGCGGCATAGTCCATGGACATGGAGCCAATCAGGTCTGTGGTACCATTGAAGATCAAAGCAAAGCTAAACAGGTAGACACACCGTGGCCGTACCCATTTGAGGCCAGCGATGACGCCACAGGTGGGCCGAGCAAAGATATCAATGAAACCCAAAATGGTCAAGAGCAAGGCTGACTTGGTGTCCTCATTACCCAGCTCCTTCGCGTAGCTCACCACAAAGACTGGTGGCACGAACAGGCCCAGCACCATGATGGAGGCAGCCACCGTGTAAATGAGAAAGCCTCTGTCTCTGAACACAGTGAAATCCAGCAGCTTCGCCTTGGGCTTCTTCTCCGCCGCCGCGGCTTCCTGACTCTCGCCGCCTTTTGGCTTCTTCGGGCCCTCCAGGGGCCTCATGAGGGCTCCGCATACGCAGCAGTTCAGCAGAATGCCACCTAAGATGAGGAAACCTCCACGCCAGCCATAACTGTACTGTAATATCTGGCCCAGCGGAGACAGACAACAGAGGGCAACCGGGCTTCCTGCGGCCGCTAGCCCGTTAGCAAGAGGGCGCTTCTCACTGAAGTACCGGTTCAGCATGATGAGGGACGGCTGAAAGTTCAGAGCCAGGCCCAAACCTGAGGATAAACGACAGCCACAACAACTCTGAACATCCATTAAGGCGCAAGCATACAAGATCACAGCGGTCAGGAGCTGTGTTTGTAAACGAAAGTTTCCAGAAAAAGATTCCACACTAAAGCATGGTTTTGCTCCAGTAATGGAAAACACAAATAACTAATGATCTAGGATGTGTTGCTCTGAATAAATACTGCTGCTTAGCAAACATTAATCCAAAGGGTACATCAAAAGCTACAGGTACATTCATAAAGATTTCAGTGCTTCACAAAGGTTTCAACGCTCCATATCCAGACCGAGTGCAACCAGAAAAACAAGGCCCTTCAAGAGGACCTACAAGCCTGGTGTGTACTTTTCAGAAGATAGAGGGGGCAGCACTCACCTGTGATGACCCCCGTGCACAGGTAAATATGCATGATGCTTGTAGCAAGAGATGCCAGGACCATTCCTAAGGATGCGAACAGACCCCCCACCAACATCACTGGGCGACAGCCAAAGCGGTTCACCAGAATACTGCATAGGGGACCTGTCAGGAAACACACAGACAGGACACACACACGTCAGCAATTCCCCAGGACCAGACTAAGAGCATTAAGTGCCCCTGGGCAATAGCACACAAGAGGTGGCTCACGAAATTCAGATATGCATCTAACATAGAGGAAACAGGCTACGCCGCTTTGCTCTTAGACCATCATTACTACCTGTTTTTGCTAACAGAAGCGAGCCGTTATAGAGGCAGTGCCTGTCCGGAGCAGCGAGAGCGGCACCACCCAACTCCTACCCTGGGAATTACACTCTGCATCAAGCCACCATAACTTTCAACTGCGTCTGAGTATCAGTGCTTTATCTCAAAACTGATTTCTTTTGGCTAGAAAAACGATACTATACGCACATTAATTCTACTTGTATTTCTAAGGTCATTCCTGTTTTTACTAAATGTTGGGATTATTTTAGGTTTTGTGTGTTATTTGGAATGATTTAGTAGGTCATTTTTTGGTCTAGGAACACTCAATTTTTCCCATATAAATCAATTCATCATTTCAGCTAACAAACTTTTGGACAGTGGGGGAAAACCTGTATTAGATATTAAATTGCATTAACTTGTTTAAAAGACGTTTATGAATGTGCCTCGGAGGGCTTTTGGGGGGGTTGCCCTGCTTGGTGCCCCCCGAGGATATGTTGCCCCTGATCACGTGCCCAAATGTCCATATAAGTCAGTCAAGTAGTTGATGTACTACCTACATAAAGAATAGTGTAGAACTATTCATTAGTCACAGGATGGTTTGAGGACATACCGGTTCCATATAGCATGGCCAGCAAGATGGAGGAGATCCACGCTGTGTCACTGTAGCCAATGCCAAACTCACGGATCAGCTCCTTGAAGAACACACTCACAGCTTTGGGAAAGGCGTAGGAGAATCCGGTGATGACGAAGCAGCCAAATAGGACCGCCCAACCCCAACCCCCATCCGGAGCCTTCACCCCACTGGGGCCGTCGTCCACGACCACTCCCCCCATGATCCTCTTTGCTGTTTACCCTGCAGTGTTAGAAACAAGGTTAAAATGCTTGAGGAAATGAGTAACAAACATGTTCCAAAATTGCAGAATATCCATCCATCTTACAACCGCTTATCCCGTCCAAGGTCACAGGGTTTATCATAATATATTTCATTTAGTCTCTGAGTTAGTAAGAGGGCACCTCACAGTTTTTTTCCATGCCTGGTACAACTCTGCCAACACACAGTCGTTTGTATGATTAATGTCGCAATTGCTGCAGCGGTAGAATAGTTCCCTGTCACCAATGGTTTGCTGCTGACAAACCCCACCTAACAACCACCACATGAAAACAGATCACCCCCAATTATTACTGAAGGACTGTGAACAGCCATCCTTTCCTTTTGAAAATAAACAGGTTGTTGATTAATCTTCTTTGTGTCTTCATCAGCATTAGGTGTTGACTTCTGTTTGGTTTAAGCTGATTAAATCACACACTGGGAACTGCTATCCGCAAGCCTGACATTACCCCATGACCCTAAGATGAATGGATAAAATGTCTGACATGAAATTAAGAACTGGAGACACTACTGGCTGCACGATCCACGTTTTATTCACTCACTCAGGAACACAAAGGAAGCAACTTCATTCAGCACGTGTGACCTTAAAAAGAGCCACAGCATCTTGCTGCGAACTTTGCATTGATTCACAGCTTAGGCACCTGATAAAGTCGGTTATCCATAAAAATGAGATGCTCGGATGCTAAGTTATCCTGGGCCACATCCCTAAGACACCTTGACCTCTCATACCTCCTTTTTTCTACATTTGAGCAGCTTTCAGAGGCCCCGGTGTCACTGGAAGGAGACCCCAGGGAAATCACCCCACTGCGCTCCATAGGAAACGGCAGGCTATGAAATGGCTCACCAGTACCACACTGGAAGATAATACACTGCTGGCATACAGAGCAACAGTGACGCAGTGCAGGGCCGGCCAGCAGCTGCCTTTCCACTGCACAATATTCGCATGGATGTCAAAGTAAGGTTAGCATGGGCTGTCATCTCTTTAACTGCTTACACTACTGTACATAATTCTGCCCCAATCTGGCCCCTCATGCCTTGTGAGTCCTGCTCTGTACCTTATAACCAGCAGAATTCCCCTGTGAGTCAGAACAGTCCAGCCCCAAAAAAATGCAATGCTATTCAATGACCACAACGTGTTCATTGCTGACTTTTTTTTTTATTAGTAGTCTCTACCACTGAGTAAGTTTCCGGAAGAAACAGAAAACCAATTTCTAGGATTTTTTTTTTCCTCCATCTTCACCAAATGTTTAGGTGTGGGGACAGTTCAGCTCCATTTTATGGTTGTAAATTGCACATTTCCCAGATTAGTGTTTAACTCGAACACTGATCACAAGTTCAATCCATATACCAGTACATGCTGCTTATTCATGAGGAAGGAGAATGCTGAATAACATGGCTGATTCAGAAGGACAACCCGTCCTTGACTCAGCTTCGCCATGAATCTCTCTCACTCACTCCCACCCCCCCTCCCCCCCCCCACAGGCATGTCCCTGCTTCTCTCCGACCATCATGCATATTCCCCCGACTAATGACCCAACCCCAGCCCTCTTTGATCCCCAAGCCTCTTCCAGCATACATGTGCCCCTCCAAAAATACAACTGACATTTTCATATCCAAACCAGTGCAAGCCAGCTGTGTAAACGCAAATATGACCGTTTGTCAGCAATGAAATGTCACGCCTGACATGGAACACGGAGCAGCCTTGTGTCCTCATGAGGGAATTCCAGTCTAAATTTATAGGCATGTACCAGCACGTCTGTAACCAATACTATAACTTATATATGCTTCATATATATCACTATGTACAGCTCTGGAAAAATTTAGAGACCACTCCATATTTAAAAATTTGCATTCTTAAATCCTGGTTTAATCCTGGTTCTGCTGGCTGCGCTGAGCAGCAGGTTGCTTCCAGGTTCACACTTTTTGAGACAGAAGTACATAGGAATGAGGTGAAGCAGGAGACACTGGGAATGATCAGAAACCAGCCAGGTAAAGGGCAGAAGCGACTTTCTAATGCCAGAGATGACTGTCAACTCATCCGACAGTTTCTCGTGAATCGGAGGATGAACTCAAGTGACCTTCAAAAGGAATGGGAAACATCAAGGGCAGGTGTGAAGTGCACTGCTAGGACAGTTTGTATCAGGTTCCTCAAAGCAGGACTGAAGTCCCACAAAGCAAGGACCCTCATCAATGAGAAACCAGGCTGCAGTGTGCAATATATATATATATAAAATTCACAAACACACACCTATATACTGAGAAATCAGGGAAACACAAAATTGTGCTGTGTTCTCTTAATTTTTCCAGAGCTGTATATAAACACACATACATTTCACAAAAAAACTACATGGAACAGAACAAAGCATAATATTTTTTATTAATTACCTAAATATTACATGCGTATGTTAGCTCCATACCCTGTACACTGTCCCCAGCTTTTGCCATTCCCCCTGCGATTCCTCCTTTGGTAACTGCCTGCCATTAAGTCTCAAGCAGGGCACCTGTTAATCCGGATCTTTTTCAGCACGGTTACTAAAACTTGCTAACCCGGCTGGCAGACGTGCTTCTTATGAACAATGGACTTCCTCTGACAGACTCTCATAACCATCATGGAGAACACGGACTGGACACATCTTCAACCTCACGCTACTATGGAGTAAGATATATGCGAAGACAAAACGAGTTTCATAAGATCGCTAGCACAATCAAAAACAAATTTGTGATACACTTAAAATTACATTCACCTGTAGTGCTAAAACAAACACCTGCCACAACAGATGGCGTAAACCCTTCCACCTTGTTACGATTGTAAAATTAATTAATGTGCAGTCAAATCACATTAATAAATGTTCAGTCAAACCACATTAGCATGACAGGACAAACTATGAATAACTGTGTACTATACATACAGGAAGCTAACCATGAAGCCAAGAATGCACGAATGATAATTAAGCCAATTATGCCCTTTTAAGACCGTTTAATTGTATATGTAATCTATAAAATTGCTATACTTGCGAGTAAACGAATACGTATTGTGCTGTAATTTTCTTTTTTCATATCTAATGGTTAAATAATGTTTGGCGTACTGAGCTTCATAGTACACTATACAATTCAAAGCGGCACACCGGCACCCGCACGTTTCGGAAACGTGAGTGCGCACCGTGATGCTGCCTGAAATGTCATAAATTACCACGTATTAAAATTACCAGTTAAATTTTAGGAAAGCTGGGGATGTAGCCAAACAAATTTGTTAATACTACTAATAATACGTAAAGCACTTAAGCTTCCATATAAGCACGTTTTTAAAAATAGTAAAAATAACCACGGGGGGGAAAAATCAAGTCACCATGTGCGGATGCAGCCCAAGGCACGTAACATGAAATGCGCGCAATGCACGTTGGCGCTTGTAGTTTGGTTTACACGAGGATGGATTGAGGTACAGGAGTAGGCATGTATGAGATAAAATGTAGATATATATATTACGATATTATACAAAAAAAAACTATTCACAATAAACGACTATACTATGTACAAATTATATTAGCCTAGATATTTTTGAGATTACTTTTATTTGTGGAATTCAAATATACCAACTATGTCTACAACATAAGTGGATTATTTTTACGTGGAAAATGAGGCTGTACGTACCTACTAATTCTTATTTTAGCAGGTCTGTCTTGAGTGATATACAAACAGACAGCACTAAAAAAACAGCACGTGTATGAAGGTGCATCACCTAAGAAGCTACGTGACAAACGTGACGCGCTGTCGCTGACTGAATGCAAATCTACAATATTGTAATTAACATTTCTGTAGATGGCGATGCTTTAGGTGCGTTGGCAGACTATAGTGGTCTCTTCTCTTATTAAATGGACTATCCCGTGCTGCTGTGTGCATAGCATCATCTCCCGCTGGTGATCGCGATATGTAGCTGCCAGTTTTACTAGTGGCGTCGCATTGCTTATTGATTTACACTAAAGTCATATGCACAATATAACACCGCTCTTAATTGAATATACGAAATATACGAAAATAATGGCAGAAAAAAGGAAAATCGTGCTTTAGGGGTTTAGGAAATAATTCATCACGACACGAGATTCACTCTCCGACTAAATAACCTGTTGTAGGGCATTTCTGTTAAAGGAAAAATCACGTTATTGCGTTCATTTTAATTGCCTTAAATTGTAAGATCTAAACATACTTTGTTATTTTTTCCACAGTCGAGTGATTGCTTTCAGTCCTTAGTGCTAGATGTGTTCGTAAATATAATAACATATTGCCACGTTCTATTATCGCCATTCTACAAACGACCAACGACTGGCCTATAATAGAAAAAGGTAAAAACAAGTTTATTAAATCCCGTATATAACAACTACGCATAAATTCAGAAGCCAGGAAGTGTTCGTATCAATTATACAGAGTGATGTAGCGCACATTATTCCCCATCATAAGTTTCATTTCGGGAAATAAGAATCACCTACCTTGAGGATGCTTGTACACCGCGGGTCTTGCCCGGTCTCTCTGCCGAACTAACGGTTTAATACCATTGAATCACGTTTCTTCTCGCACGTCTGGAGGGTAAAGCACATTGTGTGTAGGAACTCCGCCCCTTGCGAAATAAAACAGGATCACTGGTGAGCAACCTGTGGCTGAGCTTGATGAGCTCATTTACGTAACGTTTCTAGTACAGCGCGGCTTTTTTTCAGTGACTGATATAGACACGTTTGTTCGATGTCTGTCAACGCTTATGACGTCGAACGATCAGGCGCAATAATAAATTAAATATAAAATACTGAATTAAAAATATAAAGGCTTATAATCTCATATTCTGCCAATTTCAATAGCATAGAACCATTTAATCATTCTTTCTCTTACTCAGGTAACCGGCATTATGTCGAATGATTTTGACACAAAAGAAATGCAAAATACTCTTGTGTTCTCTTGACTTCATCACGGTAACATCTATTTGCCAAGTGAAATGCTAATTGTTTTCTAAGATGTAGTTCATATATCCCCTCGAGACACCTCTTACTGAGCTATTTGAATAATAATGAAAGTTTCTATGCATTTTATGGAGCTTACATACGCTTTGGTGAAAAGAATAAGGTCGCACGCTTCTTTCAAAGGCACAGCACGACCTATCGACTCCCTACTGCGAAACACGCCCACTCTGTGATCACAGTGACACCGGAGCGGTATCTTACTTCCTCTCACCATTTCAAAGTTTTATTTAGGTCTAGTGGAGCATCCAGATCCTAGACCATTGTGAAAATGTAGCTTATTTATTTCTTCAAGCGCGTATGAAAATATGCGAGTTGTTCATTTATTTTCTCTCCCTGCCCCTGTGTATCACTTTATCTTACATTAAGTTGCTTGTGTTGTCTTTCTTTTGTTCTGTTTGGGTGAGGTTTTATTACGGTTTGAACAGGAAACAGGTAATCGCATTGTTAAATTCAACAATCAATATATCAAATGTCATGCACATCAAAATATTACTGAGTCACATTAGATTTTGAAATGAACTAAGTAACTAATTTACTAATTGCTGCCATATCAAGCAGTCATCTCATCCGCTCTGCCCTCGTAGCCAACTATAGAGTCCAGTGAAAATGGAAAAAGGGAAGCCATGGGTAGAAAATGTTACACTTCATAATCTGCTTATACTTAAGTTTATTAGAAATGACTAATTAAAGAGCTTCAGTTTTGATCAGAACCAAGGGTCAACACCGTGGCGAAATCTGACGGATATTGTGATCAAAATGATTTTTTATTTTTTTTTTTACCAAACGTAACCTACATAGTGTTTTTATTATTTTCTGAAAATGCTGGTTAAAACGTTGAAGAGCAGGATGTGCTAATAGCGATAGTGACAGTGCATAGCGATGGTTAGAAAGCTGTTGTGTGAACTTTTTTTTCTTTCCATTTGTGGTCTGGCATCAGAGCACTAAGGGTCATCTGGTAGCTTAGTTTGACTGAGCGTCACTGCTAAGCAGCCAAGGCTTGTTTGGTTCCAGTTTGTCTGAACGTAACCTGGTAACCTGGATTTATGCTCCTGGCACAGGAAATAACAACAATCTGTGGAATGTTGTTATACACATTTATCGTTTTTCAGATGTTAACACTGATGAATAATTTTAGAAGCTAAATGCAAAAGTGAAGATTTCAGGTCCAGAGAGTACAAATCCAGACCAGGATTTTGTTTCAACCAACCAGTTGAGCATAAAGAGTCACAGAGTACTCAACTGGTTGGTTGAAACAAAATCCTGGTCTGGATTAGTACTCTCTGGATCTGAAATCTCTACCTCTGGCTAAATATCTAAAAGGGATTCGATTAATTGGTAGCATAAGGACACGCAATTGATTTGGGGGCTTATTCCCTATTACAATTGTGTCTTTATTTTTAGTGTGGGACATTGCTGTCCTGAGCACAGAACTAACTTCGTCGCATAATATAATCATTCCATTAGCAACCCGACTAAAACAGAAAAGTCAGCATTTTCAAATGGGACATGTCAGTGTTCCTTTAATTCAGGGACATGCCCAGAATGTATAGCTATATGGCATGCCAACGTGGCACCAGATAAAGATAATTAAGCACTTTTTTGCCAACATCAACAGATTACTTCTAATGCCGAATATAATACGGATGCCATGCAGGACCGTCCTCTGTTTAATTAAGGGTGAGGTCACAGACCATCGGACTCCCCTGCCAGGACTCTTTGAATCTTCTGAGCTTAATATTATGCATTTCTGTCATTCCTGCCAGAAAGATGATCAGCTTGAAGTGTGAAGGCTTCTGTTAATCAATGGTGACAGGATCCAGTTGATTATATATAAGCAGATTATGCAAAATCATTCATTTTGACCGCAGTGGTGCAGAGAGTTTTTGAGGGGCCCTTGCTCAAATGTACTGAGCGGGGATGGGGGTGGTGGCTCTCAGGAACCTTCAAGGGGAGGCACTTTTAACAGTTCAGGTAAAAGGGTTACCCCAGCTCCCCCTCCTTCCTCATGTGCCTGTTTTTTACAAAGTTCATGGTTACCTGGAAAACTCCTGCAACTCATCATATAATCATACTATTTATACACATGCATGTATATTTGTGTGTGTGTGTGGGATGATATAATGCATATATTTAGGTGGACATGGGGACATGGGGGGGGGGGGGGAGAGAGACATTAGGATACATGGGAACCAGTGTTGGAGTTAGACTCCACCGAGTCCAGTCATGATGGAAGAGGAAAGTGGTTATTGTTGGATTGACAGTTGCTGTAATTAGTTTTCATGCTATGGCAGGTAGAAATGCAGGGTTCCTCATGCCCCTCATAAAGCGGGGGAGGGGCAGACAGAAGCGACATAGCCGCGGTTTCCCACCCTCGGTCCTGGCAAGTCCCAGCATGTACAGATTTCCAGCCTTCTCTTATGAGAATTGGGCACACAGCATTAATTAACGGAGCTAAGCTTTTGAGATTTTTTTTTATGGCATATAAAGTCAAAATCTAGGTTTGCTTTCTACATTCTATATCTTTTAATACCTAGTGACATGCTGTTTTTTTTTTAACTCTTGACTTCTCTATTTGACAGCACTGGAGTAGAGCCAAGATGAAGTTGCCTAATTTACAATGTAACTTGCGTTGTATTTTGTAACTATGCTGAGACAATGAACTAAAATTTGAATTAGATAATGTATTGGATATTTCAAATACTGTACAAAGAATTGACCTCCAACATTGTCAATGTGCCTATCGGAAACTTGATAAACCATTACCTCATATCTACGTAAAGAAGAACGAGATAATTACATTTCACTCATTTTATGAAGACCAAAAAAGATCAAGAGAAGAGAAAAATAAAATTTGTTTGCTTAGAATTAATAATAGGTTATTGTGTTTTTAAGGATCTATACATTAACCAGTACCGTATTTTGGTCCGCTTTAGGAAATTTTCTGCCCGGACAACTTTCAGTGTTACTCTTCTCAAGCCGCGGGTTGAGATTGTTGTTTCCATGTAAACCGTGTTTTGTATGTGCAGCGCGAGCTTATCAAGCACGGTCGTCGGATCAGCTAGAGACGGAAAAATATATATAATAAAGTAAACCTTTTCTTAGCTAGTAAGTTCTTTTTGCATAAGCTTTAATTTTTGCAACATCTGTTCCAAACGATAATTCCAAAGTAAACTGTTTAGTTTTAGTAGATCAGGTGTAATCTAGTAAATTAGGTCGCTAAACTTTATGTAGTGTATTGAGAAGTAGTTTGTGGAAAAAAAGTGCTTTTTGAATATATTGCGATTGTTTAGTTCAGTTAATTATAGTTAGATATATCAGTTACCTTGCAGTAAACAGCTCTTAAATGGTACTGCTGTTGTTTACCACCTGCTTTTATCACCCCGTTACAGTTGGTATACTTTGCAAAATGTAAACTATCTAGCCGTATACAACAGACACATGATTTGTAGCTGGATAAGGTAGCATTACTCCTCTAAACTAGCGTCCACTGCAGTATTAAGCATTCCCATAATAATGACAGAGAAACTAGTAAAAAGTGAAATTCTTCATGTGTGAGCAGGTGACATGGTTCCCCGAAGTGGACGCTTAGGATGGATCTGTGTTATCCAACTGATATGATTACACTGGCATACGTGTCCCTTTATACTGTACCTCAGCTTCCCCTGCCCAATTCTCATTTTGTAAATTTGCTGAATATTAATGTAGCTGGGATTTTTGATTATTAGAAATTTAGGAGGCTTGTCATTTTCTTGCTGTAGGGTAAATGGAGATTAATAAGAATTTACTTTTGTTTGTCAGTTTCTTGCGTTTTCTTGGCGCAGTTCAGGTTTTGCACTCTTCTCCTGGGGTGGATCACAGTGCGTTGTGCTGTCGCCCCTATAAATGTAAATGGCCCCCGATGGCCACCCCAATCAAAATTTTTTCCAGGCACCACTGTTGTGCTTAGTTGTACTAAAGCCAATCTCCTTCTGGTACCTGGTTATGCCACTTTCATAACTCGTATGTCATACATCTTCACAGCTATGCAGGATGAGGACCTCGAGGTTCAGCTGGCCCACAAGGAGAAGGAGTGCAAGGAGCTGCAGGGTCGGTGGATCCAGCAGCTGGAGGGGGCATTGCGGGACACCAGGGCGCAGCTCGCCGCTGAGAGGGCACGCTTCCTGCAGCTCAGGGAGGACTTCCTGTACAACCTACAGGTGTTGGAAGAGCGCGACCGCCAACTGGACCATTACGACGCCATGGCAGCCCGTATCGGTAGCTCTGAGAACGCCCGGAGGGCCGAAATCAGCGAGCTACGCATCCAGATCGACAAGCTGCAGGAGGCTGTGGCCACCGAGGCCCGGGTTCGAGAGGAGCTGCAGCTGCAGCACAAGCAGAAGCTGGCCGAGCACCAGCTCCGGCTGGAGAGAGTGCAGAGGTACGTAAGGCCCCTGCAGCTGGACATGGGGACCCAGCCTGTCAGTCAGGATAGGCCGGCTGTGTATGCCATCCTGACACTGTAGTACTGCTGGGATTCCGCATTACGGGTATGTGACCGATACATACAATATATACGTGTCCACCTGTCTCACATTTCAGCATGAAGGATCGTGAAATCGAGAGGCACAGGGAAGAGTACGAGGTACTGAAGCGTGAACTGGAACGAAGAATCCAGGAGGTCCAGGGGGAGCTAGCCCTGCAGAAACAGGTACTGCTGGCCAGAACGGCGCCCCCTACAGGAGGGCATGATGCATTCAAAACTCGGCATGACACCTTTCGTGACCAACATAGTGACTCTACAAGTTGGTCTGTATTAAGGTTTGTATTCGGTGTAACCCTGCTGTGATGTGCGCTGTAGAGTGGGCTGTCACCCCACTCATGAGACGTGGCCTTTAAAGACGCACTCTGCCCTCTGCCTGACAGGGGTTTGGCGGACAAGCGTGATGTGGTGGCTTTCAAAGGGTGTGACATGGTGTGATATTTAAAGGCTGCAGGAAAGGCCACCCTGCTGGCAGAGATCTGCAGGCAGCAGGGTCAGTGCACCAGTGCCAGGGGAGCATTTCAACACAGGTCCTTTTGTCAGTGGGGAATGTGCTGCTAACTGACTGAGCGAGGGCAGCTGTCGCTAATTATGGTTATCGGCAGAATGGCTCCGTCACTCCAGGAAAGGAATGTGGATTATTATTAGACCTTTTATTGAAGTACAATCAGTACATCTGATTATAGTTATTATATATATATATATATATACACACACACACACTCAGGTATATATACATATACATACACACATTTTATTGGTAGCAATGTAAAAATCCAGGGAAGACAGGTTGTAATTTTCTCACTAAGGTGTCGAGTTTTGTGTTGTAAGGGTCAGTTACCGAAGGTGCATGCTTATGTAACACAGCAATGCCTGTTCATGTTAGTCTTTTCTGATTTTGGTATTCACTGCTGTTTGACACATTGTGTAATTTGTTATATTGACAGTGAAATTCACTGAGGCGCAATTTACGTGATCTCCGTTTGTTGGAAAAGTAATGAAATGAAATTGTAGGCCAGTGGTCTCCAACCTTTTTTTTTTTTTTTTACTTTGAGAGAAAAAAAATCTGAATTGAGACAGTATATTTTCATGAAAATGTTTTGGAGGTCAACTGGTTGGGAACCACTGATATTGGCTGTACAAGTCATGCAAGTCATGTGGCTAAATGTAGTAATGGCATGTGTCTGAATGTGTATTGTTTTTATGGGGTGGGTGTGTAATGTACATCTACGTGCTTTTAGTCGATGGCTTAGGGTGTTGTACTGGAGCACACAGCTCCACATTCCTGTGGCAGAAATTATAGTTTGCTTGCTAACCCTCATTGACAGGAATTTATAATGGAATTTGACAACGAGCTGAAGCGCAGGGAGCGTGAGTTCAGCCTGAGGAGGGATGAGATGAGCAGTGCGGTATACTCCCACGAGCTCAAGGTGAGCAAGGGCATCCATCCCCGGAGGTCTGGCCCACCTCCCCATCCTGCTCATTGAGCCTTGCGCTCCTGTTGCCCAGGCTGGTCTGCTGAGCCGAGAGGTGGATGCGCATGCCCAGGCCCTAAAACAGACAGAAGAGGCCCTGAAGGAGTGTCAGGGGTCTCTCCAGGACGCCCGCCGGGACCTCCAGCGCAAGGAGCAAGAGATGGAGGATGTCTGTGTTGTCAAGGATGCACGGTAATAAATGTGCAGGTTCGTCAGTATGCAGGTTTCGGATTCGTTTTGTGGCAAGAGACATGAGCCCAGAGGCACCGCTGAAGATGATGGGCCCCAAGAAAACACACCTTATTGGGCCCCCAACCCAGACCAATCCAACTATGTTCCAAATTTTTTAGGGCCCCTGTCATTCAGGGGCCTTTGGAATCATTCTAATTTCTCCCCTCTTTACAGCACCCCTGACCTGAACCCAGATTGACCCTGACTTCTGACTAGAAATAACACTATAGAGAAACTGCAGGGCCACATTTGGCCCTGAAAACCAGTAGAATCCTTTAAAAAATCCTTTGAATTTGATTATTATGTGTGTTCCAAGTTTTGAGCGATTGACTCCGTTGGTGAACAGAATACCAGTTGAGCGCTTGCTGAATTTGAAGGAAAAGAAAACATGGGACAGACTCGGGGCTTTTGGAAGCAGGATTACTGGGGTTTGGTTCAGTGCACTTCGAATGTAGAGTGCAGGGGCGTGAAGGGACAACCTGTTTCTGCAGGATGAAGGATCTGGAGGACAGGCTGAGTGCCGTGGAGGTATGTCGCAAGAAGGAGGAGGAAGTATACAACAGGAAGTGAGTGTCACACAGTGCCGTCACAGTCAGGGGGTCCTTCAGTACGCTGTGTGTACTGAGCTTCCTCTGGTCATGCTTCTAAGCACACAATGGGTTTCTCAGAAGTGTTTGTGTTGTCATAGGTTACTGTAAGTCTGAATTGATTTTTTTTTTAAGTTTGCATCTAAAATTATTTATATACAGGGCCATTGCCAACATGGCGGCGGCTTCATAGGTATTAGAAAATAATCCCGGCAGATAAAACTGTCTGTGACAATGTCATCGCCTGGGGATGTGTGCGTGTGTGGCTCCGCCCACAGGCACGAGGAGCTGGACCGGCGCGTGCGGCAGCGCGAGGCCGCCGTGGCATCCCTGAGGGACGTGCACTGCGAGCAGCTCCACTGGGCAGAGGCACGGGCACGGGAGTCGCAGGCGGGGCTGGACGCAGCGCTGGAGGACAAGCGGCGGGCAGAGAGCGACCATGCCGAGCTCCTCAGGGACAGGGACGCGCAGCTGGCAGAGTGAGGCTTCGCAGGCAACCCCACGCGCCTTGCGGCCTGGGAGGGGCGCTCTACAGCTGGCCGTTCCTGGCTTGGGCGGTGTGAGGGTGCTGGGTACCTACTGTGCTGAATTTCATTATGAAGGATTAATAATGAATAATGGACATAGATACAGCACCGTGCAGAAGCATTAGGTAGTCAAAGAAAAGGATGTTTAAATGACCTTCATCTTGGTATAATCCTATGATATTATGCCTGTCAAAGTGCCAGTTTAACCATTTCAAAACCGCTTCTAAAGTCACGCCAGTATTTGCAGCAACCGTCCAATACACTCTAGCACACCTCATTTGGCTAAACCAATCCCCATTGAAGAGAGGTTTGGAAACTGAAATGATGATGTTCTAGGAATCCAAGAAGACTTTTTGGAGAACAGAAGAAATTCCTGTTAGTTTTCTTTGTGTTGCTATTAATTTGCATATGTTCTAATGCTTAATTACTTTTTTTCTTTGAGCAAATATGCACTTACCGCCCAGATGAAACACTTAAAAGGTTTTCTTTGACTGTCTAAGACTTCTGCTGTATTTGTTTAAATACACAATATTGAAAGTGAATAGTTATATAAATGTAATAGGAGGTTGGTCCTCAGTGTGGAATATGCAAGCCATAGCTGGTCTCCAGCAGATGTTTATTGCCCAGTCATGCTAGCTGGCATTCACGGCGTCTTCCTGCAGTCCCGCCTACCCAGAACCAGCCCCACCCGGCGAAATGACAACAGCCTTTCCCCCGGTCATATCCACGACTTTTTTTATCGCGATCCGCTCCATTACACAGTGGTGTCACGCAACTTTAATCGCGTCCCTGGTTTCTTACAGCCCCGTAATCTTAGGGACAGCGTTGCATCATCGGCGTTCCTGCGTGCTCAGCAGCGATCCGGCGATTACACTGTTCTCCGGCAAACAGACGTGCGGATTTAACTAGATGAAGGCTTTAAGCGGGGAAGGGATAACTCTAAATACACATAAAACCCCCTTTTCCGACGCTCGCGATTATCTCTCTGAGCATGTTGCGTGTGTATGTTGCGTGATCAGTGTGTAGTTAGTTAGAGGGCCGTGTCGGTATGATTAGCGAGATCCCGTTTATGTTCACGGTGTGACCTGTGCCGCCATTTTGATCAGTCTCCGGAAAGAGCTGGATGCCGGCCGAGCGGCCTGGGAAGCTCACGTCAAGCAGACGGCCAAGGAGAAGGTGTCCAGGGATCTGGAGCTGCAGTCGCTGGGCGAGCGGGAAGCCAAGCTGAGGGCTGAGCTGCAGAGGCGCACGGAGGATGTGGAAAGGTGCGGGCCGTGCGTGGACACCCTGGCTCCCCCAGTGCCCTGCCGGGCTCTCATCCGCTCACTGGGGTCTAGGTACCGGCTGCAGCTGTCCGAGGGGGTCCAGCGAGAGCAGGACCTGGAGCGCGCACGTCTGCAAGCCGAGCTGGACTGGCAGCAGCGCATGGAGGATGCTAAGACGCAGCAGTACCAACTGAATGAGGAGCTTGTGAAGGGCCTGATGCAGGCCCGTGACCAGGTGACGGACTGGGAGGGTGTGGCCAGCCGGGAGGGTGTGGGTGGCTGCGTCTCCTGTCTACAGGGTTGCCATCATTCAGGTAGAGAGTAACATCACCTCCCGCATGCCGAACTGAAAATTGGCACGTTGAACATGTTAGTCATATACTTAAAGGTCACATGTGTTTAGAAAAATGGGGAGTCCAATCAGAATCGGCAAATGTTCTGCTGTACTTTGCGGTATTGGACGCCCACTCCCTGGTCCCAAAGAGGCGACGCAGGCCTGGAGGAACTGACAGGCATCTCTCCAGGTCACGGCGGAGCTGCGCGAGAAGGAGCGGGAGTTACAGGAGATGGCGGCCCTCTTGCGCAGCGTCACCGCGGAGAAGGAGCAGGTCCTGCGTGGGGCGCCAGGGACGCAGGCCACTGCTGGCGTGGACGCTCACGTAAGGCTGCCACCCGGCTGCGCTTCCTCGTGCCAGACGGAGAACCGCAGTGTGAGGGGCATGTTTCGGATTCCACCTAGCCCCCGTCCGCCATACTGCGTGTGGGCTGTCCACTGACACAGGATCCCCTTGTCTGGCTGGTTGAACGGTCACTTATCCGGAGCCTTCCATTCCCCAGCTGCCTGGCACGCAGCCTGACCTTCTTCGGTTGCCTCCGCTTGATGAGTGACAAGGGAAGTGGCGTGTTGGATAAAAAGCTGTAACTCCAAACTCCAGACAGGCTCTACCCCCCCACCCCCCCAGCCCTTGCTCATGCTCTAACCGGTCACACAGCTCTTGAGGACCACCCCCCCTTTCTGCTCCCTGCTGTTTTTTCATCACTTTCTCGCACTGCTCTCCCTGGCACCAGGACACTGTAGTTTTTGCAACCAGTTTTTTTTTTTCTTCAAGTTTTGTACCTTTTCCCCCAGAAACTCTCGTCATGGTCCATTTCCTAGTTACATTTTACAAACTGGTAACTGAGACCATAATCATGCCACTTCCTTTAGTTCGAAATAAACTCCCCGCAGTGACAATCAGTTGACTCACAGAGTCAGCACGCCCCATGCATGCAGTGTCATTTCCTGCCTACTGTCTGCTGACGGCCATTGTATTCGGCACGTAGGCCTGATTTTTCCAGAAGTGACTAATAACTCTGTCACAGTCCCGTATCATTGACGGTAGCATTTTGCCATGGGGGACAAACAGCCCCCATTTGGATGTAGATGTTCAAATTTGGAGGGTGCCTTTTCTGCGGATGGGCGTCCTTTCGGGCCGACCCGTCAGCTATGTAATCGGACCCTGCTCGCACGCTCCGTCCCCCCTGGGGGCCCTTGGATGTGTGAGCAGATATGACACGACACGGGGTTTTCTGAGAAGAGCACACTTTGCCGAGATGCGTTCCAGCGGGAGCAGACCTGTGCCGAGGCTTATCTGAGGGATTCTCTCGGCCCAGACGGGCCAGCTGTCTATTCTTAGAGAGTGCTGGAAACAAAATGGCTGTCTGGACACCAGTGTGCTTTCTGAGACGTGACGAGGCTTCCTGGAGCTCGGTTATCTCACGCTGGCGCACAAACACCCACATGCAGGCAGGCGGCCAAAAGCACTCAGGCTCACGGCCTGTGTGAGGGCTTTCCAGATGGAGATTGTGCCCCTCCCTCACGTGTTGGCGTGATCTTTGTTTTGCTGTGCGGTTAAATCTGGCCACATTAATACCTGGAAAAACCGTAACATTATTACGAAATTAATATACAGAAACAGCTTATATTTATATTCAATTAACACAGTGTAGCGGAAAAGGGTAAAAGTATGTGCTCTTAAAAATAGTCTTTATTGCAGCTGATGAGACACACAAAGGGAAGTGAGAACCTGAGCCAGGTTCTGCCGTCTTGCACTGGTAGTTTCCATAACTGAAACATGCTGTGGAGGTATCTGCTACAGGCATTGTACAAATCAGGACCTGAATGTAGTTTCCATATAGTCTGAGTCATGGCAGATCTAATTTGTAATATTTTAAGTGATTAATTGTCATTGTTGAAACACCACAGTGCACAACAACGAAATGTGTCCTCTGCATTTAACCCACGTGTGACAGAGCAGGGGGCAGCTAATTCAGCACCCAGGGAGCAGCACCTTGCTCGGAGTAACTCAGTGGTAACTTGCTCGTCGGAGATGTGAACCAGCAACATTACACTCACACGCACGTTTCCCTAACCATTAGGCTACGTGATAGGGTTAGGGTTAGGATAAAACAATTTTATATGTTCTGACCCTGCTTGCTAACCTTTAACCGTGACCTGTCTCCATCTGGTGGTTTCGCATGAGTCCTGCATTTATATGCTGGGGTGGAGCTTGTAATCAGGAGGCCTGATGATCATGCAGCATGGAGCGATCGCTTAGGTCAGGACTATTCAAATCACGCTCCTCAAGGGCCAAGCACTGCTTATTTTCCAGCCTTCCTTTGCCAGTCAGCCAGGTGTGAAGCCTCTGGCCAATCAGCATCAGTAATTAATTAACTAACTACCTGGGAGAACTGAAAACAAAGCCTGGATTTGGAATCGAGGGCCAGATTTGAATAGGGGGAGGGGCTTAGGTCATTACAACAGCAAGGGCTTTTTCTTTCTCCAGAATGCCTGAAGTAAAGTCTTGGTCAAATTAGGCAAATCCGCTGGAAGGAAAGAGGCACATACGCTGCCCTTTGTGGAGCCCTGTCTCAGAGAACACGCCCCTCTGACCCCCCTGCTCACTCAGGGTCCTGCGGACGGTGCCGGCAGCTTCCCCTCCGAGGAGATCCAGCGTCTGCAGCAGCAGAATAGCAGTCTGCGTGGTGCCATCGCCCAGATGAGGAAGGACATGGAGAGCCTGAGCGAGAAGCTCCCCACAGTGCCCCCCACAGGTAGGTGCTGTCCCTGCCGACTTCTGCTTTTTGAGTGTGATGCAGGACACGCTGACAGGTTTAACTGCTGCCTGAGTGCCGTCTAGCTGGCCTGCCTGGCTGGTGCGTCTCGACTTCAGATGATGCAGTGAAGCTAGGATCTTCTAACAGGCCGCCTGCATTCATTTGGGTGGGAATAGAATCAGTGTAATATGACACTTCCTGGGGTTGTTGGTAGAGGCAATAAATTAAGCTTGATGAGAGCTTATGGAAACATGATGAAAATATAGCGATTGGCTCATGAGAAGTAAGCAATTTGCTTAAAAGCCTTTATATTTTCCTGGTGGAAAGCAAGGTCTCCCGCCATTTATAACTGATACTCAGCCGTAGAACAACATTGTACATGCATTCATCTTGCTTATCATCCAGTGCAGGATTACAGGGCAGTCTGAAGCCCATTCCTGATAGCAGGCCACTGGGGGGCAATGTGGAGGCTCTGTTTGAGCTAACTGGCAGTCTATGGACTGTGGGAGGAAACCTGTGGGACACGTGGAGAACATGCACACCAACACACTCACATGTCTGTATGCACGCACGCATGTATGCATCTTTGTGGGGACCATCCATTTATTTCTATGGGAAAAATTTATGACATAAGTAACCAAAAAAAAAAATAGAAGACTTTTGCCATTTAAATTTTTTTTTATGATAGTCACAAATCTTTATAAAATTGAGTTTCCCCTTATGGGAACTGAAAAAAATGATCTCCGCAATGTCAAAATAACAGGTTTTTATCACATTGTGAGGATAAAAGTATTGGGACACACCTCTTAATCATTGAATGCAGGTGTTACATTCAAACCCATTGCCACAGGTGGCATAGGCCATGCAGTCAGGTTTGCACAATCTGTGAGCATTTAGAATCTCACTGAGTGGCAGACCACGTAAAGTAACAGGGGTCACGGAGTGGCAGATCACGTAAAGGAACAGGGGTCACGGAGTGGCAGACCACGTAAAGGAACAGGGGTCACGGAGTGGCAGATCACGTAAAGGAACAGGGGTCACGGAGTGGCAGACCACGTAAAGGAACAGGGGTCACGGAGTGGCAGACCACGTGAAGGAACAGGGGTCACGGAGTGGCAGACCACGTAAAGGAACAGGGGTCACGGAGTGACAGACCACATAAAGGAACAGGGGTCACGGAGTGGCAGACCACGTAAAGGAACAGGGGTCACGGAGTGGCAGACCACGTACAGGAACAGGGGTCACGGAGTGGCAGACCACGTACAGGAACAGGGGTCACGGAGTGGCAGACCACGTAAAGGAACAGGGGTCACGGAGTGGCAGACCACGTACAGGAACAGGGGTCACGGAGTGGCAGACCACGTAAAGGAACAGGGGTCACGGAGTGGCAGACCACGTACAGGAACAGGGGTCACGGAGTGGCAGACCACGTAAAGGAACAGGGGTCACGGAGTGACAGACCACGTACAGGAACAGGGGTCACGGAGTGGCAGACCACGTAAAGGAACAGGGGTCACGGAGTGACAGACCACGTAAAGGAACAGGGGTCACGGAGTGGCAGACCACGTAAAGGAACAGGGGTCACGGAGTGGCAGACCACGTAAAGGAACAGGGGTCACGGAGTGGCAGACCACGTAAAGGAACAGGGGTCACGGAGTGGCAGACCACGTAAAGGAACAGGGGTCACGGAGTGGCAGACCACGTACAGGAACAGGGGTCACGGAGTGGCAGACCACGTACAGGAACAGGGGTCACGGAGTGGCAGACCACGTAAAGGAACAGGGGTCACGGAGTGGCAGACCAGGTACAGGAACAGGGGTCACGGAGTGGCAGACCACGTAAAGGAACAGGGGTCACGGAGTGGCAGACCACGTAAAGGAACAGGGGTCACGGAGTGGCAGACCACGTACAGGAACAGGGGTCACGGAGTGCTGAGACACATACTGTGTCATACTAAGTCACCAAAGCTCAATAACTGCAGAGTTCCAAACTTCCTCTGGCATTAACTCCAGCACAAAAACTGTGCACTGGGAGCTTCATGGAATGGGCTTCCTTGGCCGAGCAGCTAAGCGTCGTATGGAGTGATGTAAAGCATGCCGCCACTGGATTCCGGGCAGTGGAAACCTGTTCTGTGGAGTGATGAGTCACTCATCCCTTTGTGGGAAGAGTTCCAGCATGACTGTGCCACAGTGCACAAAGCAAGATCCATAAAGACATGGTTGGGTTGACTTTGGTGTGGAAGAACTTGACTGGCCTGCACAGAGCCCTGACCTCAACCCCATTGAACACCTATGGGATGAATTAGAACGGAGATTGCGAGCCAGACCTTCATGTCCAACACCAGTGCCTGACCTCTCACATCATCTTCTGGATGAATGGGCAAAAATAACCATAGACACACTCCGAAATCTTGTGGAAAACCTTCCCAGAAGAATGACCACTGTTATAGTTGCAAAGGTGGGATCAGCTCCATATTGATGCCTATGGACACACAGTAAACCTGGGAATCGACATCTGCATCAAGTATTTCTATAGTATGAAAGGTCACAGTCTGCATTTCAATGTGTTGTTAATATATAGTTATTAATAGTTACCATGTTCATTAGTTGCTATTTGTAGTAGCCTGTAGAGAATAATCTCATTACCATAGTTTTCTGCAGATATTCCTGACTTTTTGATATTTTACTGGCTCAAATTTGTAAATGTTGAATTTTCAGGTGACCTATAGCAGTATCTGAGACTCATTTGTAGATAATGTCTGGGGGTGGGCAGGGCATTGTGGATGACAGGGTGAAGCAGAACAGGCAATTATTTAAAAAACAGTTTGACACGAAAGCCAAAATGGATTGGTGCAGACCAGACCAGTCATGGGAAGAATATGTGAACACAGATCGCCCCTCTCATTTCATTACAGTGTAGGGGAGGGGTGGCTCACAGTGTATGGGGACAGACATCTTGGGTGTATTCACTTCTGCCCGTTCATGCACAGGCACTGACGAGGGCAGCCCAGAGTACAGTCAGGCTCTGGAGGAGGAGGTGCGGGAGCTGAAGGCCCGCTGCCGACACCTGGAGGAGCAGCTGGAGGAGGCCCTCAAAAGCTCCGGTCCCTCTGCCGCCAGCCATGCACCCATTCCAGCTCTCCCTGTCTCCGCTGACAATGCTTACCTCCAGAATCACATCTGCTGCCTCAACGAAACCATTGGTGAGGAGATTAGAGCTGACATCCTGCATGTAAACACATGTAACCTTGAATGCAGTAGACATGGCGGTCCTAAAATGCCAAAAAAACAGGTGTCTGTCTGGTCCGCTCTGAAAGAAATCTCAGTGCTGTGCTCTGAATGAAGAGTGTGCAGCAGCAGTTATGCCTTTGGTCCACAAGATGGCGCCATACCAGCCAGCGATTTTATTTAAAGCACTTTTTTTAGTGCTTTGAAAAAGCAGCATCCCACAACACACAAGCCTGACTTTCATTTAAAAAAAAAAAAGGACATTTAATTTCAGACAGCAGTTATTATGTTGGTAAATGTAGTACGACTTGACTTCTGAGCCCTGTCTGGCTGAGCACAATAAAAACGCATGATGGCAGGTGGGCTGCGAGTAGAAAAAGTATCCAGTGCTGCTGCCTTGAGAAAACTGGAAGTGAGGGTGGCGCACCTGGAGCCTTCCCTGTCCCGGGTCACACAGCAGGTACGGACGCTGTCTCCTCAGTCAGCCTCCTGCACTTAGCCGTCAGCAGCTAAGCTAATTAGCCGTAATATTTTTCCATAAAAGGGGGAATTCTGAAGAAATTAGCTGTTTCTCATATTTACTAGATTAGAAATGTATGATTTCATGGTTTTTTTTTTTTGTTTTGTCATGCAATAATTAGAATATTTGTGGTAAGATTAAACGGTCTTGTCTTTGAACATGTCTGACTCTTGCTAAAATGCTCGCATGGGTTTCGTGCAGATAGCAGTCAGAATGATGGATTGTGCCACTTTCTCCACAGCTCCATTCAAAGCAGGTGGAGTGTGATGAGTTGCGCTTCGATTTAGCCAATCAAAAGAAGCGAGTAGCTGCGGAAGAGGCGGGGCTGCGGCAGAGATTGGCTGCTGTGGAAATGGAGCTGGAAGAGGTTAAACGGGAGGCCGAGGAGTACCAGAGGGGCAGCCTGTTGCAGAACCTGGAGGCTGTAGCCCTGGGCAACCAGGTGAGCCAGCATCTGAACCGTGAACAAACCCTAGAGGTGATTCAGTGCAGTGGAGCCTTACCTGTGAACAAACCCTGCAAGCTTTAATTAGAGGTGATCCAGTCCAGTAATCCAGTGACCTGTAGCAAACCCATTTGCTCAATTCCATTTCCTTAAAAATATGTCGTAAGTGGCTTCTGATTTACAGCTGAAATGAAGCGCCAGCTAATTTTCTGAATGATGACGACAGTAACTTCATTAAAAGGTGTATTAGAAAAGTCTAGCCTGGCCCTCTGGCTCCTGAGCTCTGCTACCCACCGGCCTCTGATGTCATCAGATATCATGACTGGTTGTGAAGTAGAAGAGGCAAAGCTTGCTGTCTAGGGTCCCTGTTAACATAGCCGCCTTAGTATGGTGGATTACACTTACATTTGTCGAGTCTGAGATCTCAGGAGTAACAGCCTTATAACACTTACTAGCTCGTTTAGTACAGTTTATGCATTGACATCCATCCATCCATCCATCTTCCGACCCCTTCTCCAAGATAGGGCTGCTCTGAAACATGCTTGCATGGGGTGTATGTTGCACAAACAGCATGGTTGACATACGTAAAAGCTGTTTAACACTCTGCCATTACATCACCGGAAATCATCAACTCTGGATTTGATATTTAGGTTTCCGCCCTCAAGTTGGACATCGCAAGCCGACGAGAGCCCATTGTTGTTGAACAGGTAAAGGCAGAAGGAAGGTTTAATTTGGAAAAATGTGAATGTTCTGTAAGGGGACCTTGACTGTATTTTGTTACTCAGTTTTTACTAATTTTACTAATTTATACAGTTGATTATTTTATGAGTTCTGTTCAGGTTCAGCCCTGCCTCCCTCTGGGACAGCAAAGGACACAGGGGCTTTATTAAACCCCCTCTGTTCAGCAGGACGCCGCTCTCTGCTTTGTCCCTAGAGCACAGTGCTGCAGGAGCTCCAGAAGGAGAACCTGCACCTGAGGCAGCAGCTGTTGGGGCGGGGCCACGAGGCCATGGTTGCCATGGAGACCTGGGCTGGCGCCGGCCCCGCCCAGCTGCAGGCCAAGTTGAAGAAGGCCGTGCGGTGCATCTCCCAGCTGAGCCAGGACAAGCAGAGGCTCATTGAGATGGGGAACCGGCTGAGAGGGCAGCTCATCGCAGCCGGCCTCGACGGTTAGACTCGCAAGTTTAATGACAAGCGTAAACATGTGTACAGTCTAAAACACAGACATACAGACCTGTACTCATATCTTTGTGGGGACTTTCCATTCATTTCTATGGGCATAACCCTAATCTCAACTATGGCACCCTTAACCCCCACCCAGCCCCAACCTTACCCAACTTAATAAATAGCCAAACACAAAGACTTTCAGCACTTTTTTTGATTACATTCACAGATGTTTATAAAATTGATGTTCTTACAGATTACTAAATGTTGATTGTTGCTCCTGGTCATCCAGTCAGACAGGAGCCTCACCTGTTTAAGAGAGACTAGACATATAGGCATAGGAGAGCACTGACGGTGTTTTTGGGTCCCAAGAATGTTGCCCGAGGCTGTGTAGTTTTTTACTGTAAAATGCAAGCGACTGTCTGCTCTCCCAGAATTCTGTTCACCACTTGCAGTTAAAAATGGACAGGCACCAATACAGGTACGGCTCGTTCTGATTACTGAGGCAGTCCGCCTGAATAATGCTGCCACTCTTTATACTCCCTGACAGTCGCTCAGCCCCCTGGTCCCGCTAACAGACCCGACCGGGGTCCTAAGGTCCACACGCCGGAGCGGCAGCAGAATCCCCTGTCTGCCCTGGAGCAGCTACAGTATCAGCTCACCAAGCAGGTGAGCTGGCAGCTCTCTCGCTGTGTCGCTATGGCGGCCATGAGCCTGAAGGCTCCTTTCATCCACTAGAGGGAGCCCAAGGAGTAGGGAACTGTAGATCTGCCAGCAACCTGTGGATACTGAGTATGCTGCCCAAAAGAGGGTAGTCTAGGGTTCATGTCGTCCTTGTTAAGGGGATGCTCGTCTCCTTTCTTTTCAGGAACTGCAGTACGCACAGCGAGAGTATGGCATGAAGACCCCTGTAAGAGCAATGGTGCGCCCTTCTCAGTGCGAAAGCAGGGGCCAGGATGAGGGAGTCCGTGTCGGCCAGCAGGTATGGTGGCACTAATCTAATGACATTATAGCCAGGTTGCCTGCGGAAGGGTCTGACAGCTCCGCTTGCCTGACCAAACAGCGTTCCAGGGCAGAGAAGGAGAATGCACTCCCTGGGAGACCCATGCCCTCCCCCGGGGCGCCCTCAGCCCTCATGTCCTCCCTGGGCACAGACAGCTCCCTGCAGGACGTCTGGCACATGCTAGAGGTGGCCTCCAGCCTTTCGGGTCTCTCCCCCGGGGATGGGGCAGACGGAGGTGGGTGCACACGCTTACACCGTCACGGCCATCCCCTTTGCTCTGCCGTTTTTCCTCCAGATAAAATGATGACCCTCCACTGATTAAGTCACTTAAATGTAAATAAGAAAAAAGTCTATAGGAGTAAAGCATTAATCATTAGCTGGAATAATCTATATGTACCTAACATTGTCTGGTTTAATTACTTTAAGAATACTTTCCCCCTGTTCAGAAATGCACATGGCATTTCATATACGTTATACTCAGTAAATAAAATGACAAAACATTATATTTATTGGGGGCGGCATGGTGGTGCAGTGGTTAGCACTGTCGCCTCACACCTCTGGGACCCGGGTTTGAGTCTCCGCCTGGGTCACATGTGTGTGGAGTTTGCATGTTCTCCCCGTGTCGTCGTGGGGTTTCCTCCGGGTACTCCGGTTTCCCCCCACAGTCCAAAAACATGCTGAGGCTAATTGGAGTTGCTGAATTGCCCATAGGTGTGCATGTGTGAGTGAATGGTGTGTGAGTGTGCCCTGCGATGGGCTGGCCCCCCATCCTGGGTTGTTCCCTGCCTCGTGCCCATTGATTCCGGGATAGGCTCCGGACCCCCCGCGACCCAATAGGATAAGTGGTTTGGAAAATGGATGGATTATATTTATTTTATCCTTTTCCCCTGGATTCCTGAGTCCGTGTTGTCGTAGTGATTTAAATTTTTCTTAGTTTTTTTTTTGTGAACTCTGCAGTGAATTTGTTTTAGCTTTGCTTTAGCTTCCAAGTAATATTCTAAAGTCACTTCCCGACCTGAACTTACGGACAAAGAACTTCTCACAAATGAAATGAAGCAGCAGGAAATCCGAACAGCAACAAACAGTGTAGTATGTCGGTCATGTAATTCAGCATATGGGGATAAAAAGGCCACTGTGAAAGATGTACTAATCACAGCTTGGTTTAGAATTCTTAGCCTGCAAGGCATTATGGGAGAGAATGGTGGACGCAACATGACTCTGGAAAGGTCCTTTGGGGGAAGGACATCAGCAGGAGTGACTGTCTCCGAGGGACAGGAGTACACACGAAGTTATGAAAATGGGGTGAGATGTGTGTCCTGATCCCAGGCCAGGTTTCAGGGACAGAGGTCGCCTAGGGACCGGCCTGGTTTCACGCCTGTATCAGATAGCCAGGGTCCACTGTCTGCTGAAACGACATGGCGAAGGGTTTCTCAACCACCGTCCAGGCTGCCAGATTTGGAAGCACGCAGTGCATGTGGAGTCCATGAGATCAACCTCCCACGTGTTTGTGCTGCAGTTTTACTGTAAATTCCCAGACTTATTTAGGAAGATTTATACTTGTGCTGTGGTTTAAAGTCGCAGTGCTACAGGACAGGCTGTTTGAATGCTACAAATCCTGTGAAATCCCCTTTTTTACACAGTTTTTCACTCTACAGTCACGCGTCCCGTAACGACAGGAATATGTACTGAGAAATGCATCGTGGAGCAATTTCGTCGTTGTGTGAACATCATAAAGTGTACTTACACAGACCTAGGTGGCATAGCCTACTACAGTAAACTTTAATTTTTTATAAGTAGAAAGAGTGCACTGTAAAATAACTAAAAAGTACAGTATAGTAAATGCATAAACCAGTAATATGGTGGTTTATTATCATTATCAAATATTATATACTGTACATGCTATACTTTTACATGACTGGCAGTGCAGTAGGCTTGTTTGCATCAGCACGCATTAGTAATGCAGGACATTTTTCAGATCTATTATAATCTTTCGGGACCACCGTCATATATGCGGCCCTTCACTGACCGAAACTTCGTTACATGGCGCGTGACTGTAATGCATCTCATTCCATGCATGCTCAACAATTAGTTTTAACTGACATTTGCTGGTGAGTAACAGGTCTTCATCGTTAAAGGAGGCCACATTCATTTCCAGTGACACATTTAGTAGACTGGTTGTGCATTTTTCAAACAATCTTCTGCTTTAAGGTAACCGGTTTTGCTGGTTCCTCCAGTCCATCGCTAATTATCCCATTATTCCTCTTAATTGGCAGTCGCCCGTGATGATGTAATGTTTAAATGCGTAATTGACATACTCCATAGCTAAGTATGAATCCTCGGTAGGGAGCAGAAGCTGAGAACGGCAGTGACCTGATGCTCTCCGGTCAGGGCCGGTTTCCCTGGTGGCCAGTTGTGTCCCCCGTCAGTCAGCTTATTGACAGAAGGCTGGAATGGACATTTACTGGCGCTGCCTCTGTGTATCTGGGCCCAGCCCCAAGAAGTATGGCATCTGGTTCTGGGCACAGTGTTACTCAAGCAGAAGGCTCACCTCTAGGTTCAGGGGCTGTCTCCTGTTGCTGTTCCCATGGATATGTCCTCACGGTGAGCCCCCCCCCCCCTCCCTGTATTTCACTGGTGATGGGAGATAAAAGGCTTAGAACCGCACTCTGGGTGGGGCTGCAGGTGTCTTACATCACATCAATAATAATCATATCTGAAATCTGATAATTGATTTACAATATATTACATTGTAAATATAGGAAGCACGATTACTCCTTTCCGAGAAGCATGAAGTGCACCCCTTACAAGGCTAAAGTAAATAGTTGAAAATCTTCATTAAATGAAAAAAATCAAGACTTAATCACATCTACCCAACTTTTTAATTTCCAAAAATATAATATGCATTCAAGTTCCAGCATTCATCTCCCCTCTTAATTGGCTCCATCCTGCTTTGATTTTTTTGGCATCGTAAAAAGAATTTACAGACTGCACTCCCTAGACTTGGAAGCATTTTGGCTAACACGAGATGATGATTTGTGACTTGCATATTACTTTTGTGTGAAGGATATATAACTGAAAGAGTATAGAATTTGTATTGAGCTCAGGTTAATTGAATTTCAAATCTGCCCATGTTCCACCGTCCCTGTGTACTGGTGCTCTAGATGAGCTTACAGATAGCAGCACTGTGTTGTAGAGCGTTACAGGTCAGAGGTTATCCTGGATGGGTCCAACAATGTTTGCTTTGTGCTTAAATGCTCCGTTTCTCCCAGCCACAGACTTGCATCACTGGTTGCAAAAGAGCAAACGTGCTCTGGACAGCCCAACGTCGTCTCTCGCTGGTTTTGCCCATTGGCAGGTCATCCTCAGCAGAAAAACCTTGAACAGGAATCATTTCCATTTTACAATACTCTCCCGAATCCTGGGCAAAGCAGCGATTTCTTCACATAAGGGACACTTGTGATCCATAGTCCTTTTTCCTCCTTACTTTCTACTGTTCAGGGATTAACCGAAAAATGTTAACGGTTTTGGCAGCTTCTATCTGGCAAATAACCCTGGTGGGTAAATTATGTCTTAACAGGGAAGCCTGTTGTTTTCTGTCCTTTTTGGGTGTCATCTGGAGCAGGGGCAGACTCCAAGCGAGCAGGAGGCAGCGGACCAGGCCCAGCACACAGGGTGTCTCTCCAGGGTACGAAGATACCTGTTCAGGAGAGGAAGAAAATGACAAGGGCAGCTGGCAAGACCAGCATGAAGACCAAAAGTCATGGGAAGGGTTCTGGTATAAGAAACTACAATATCAAAGACTGAAAAGCATTTGTGTTTTTATATGCTGGGATATACTGTCTGGAGAAGTTAATTTTATGTAATATAACTCATGTTTTATGGTAAATTGGAAACCCGTACACACACACACATATATACACTAATTAAGCCAAAACATGTGCAGTTTAACTTTAAATAAAAGGAACCTTAGCTGACATGAACACAAAATGCGTGCTCATTCTGATTGTAAAACTGTAAAAAGCAAAAAATATATTTTCAAATTGTACTTGTTCTTTGCCGGACAATATTACCTCATTATGCACACCAAAAGAGAGAGAGTCAGTGATGAGGCCTGCAGCATGCATTACTGGCTTATTACGTGTTAACATGCATTACTGGCTGACATGCTTATTCTGACAGGACAGACAGCTTGTTTTGTCTGATTTCTCATTCACATAAATCCCGGGTGTTGGTGAAACGTTTACTGGACACGACGCTGTATGTTGGAAACTGATGCTCAGCATAATAAATAAATAATAAAATAGTTCAAACAAAAACTATGATGGATGTACCTCAAGTGATATAGTTTGGGAATATATTTTAAATGTGGTCATATTCATTTGCCCTAATTTTGCTCAAGCAGGCAATCTCCTGTGTTATGTATGTGTTTTATTTAACTTTTTTCATGAAGATTCAGTTGAACTACAGTAACCCTAGTGTCAGCTTTCTCAAATTACATCGGTGACATTGCTGTCCTGGTAACAAGCTCCTCCTATACTGTGATGTCATAACATCACCCTATCTCCTAGCAACTCCCTTGCATTCACTGCGATTGGATAAGCCTACACACCCCCAAGCTCTGATTGGTCAATCTGCGCACCTGATAGGAATATTGCAGCTTCTAGAGGGCGGCACAATGTGCTCCATGAAGAGTTTTCCAAGCTTTATTTCCCGAGTAAATTCACAATGAAACCTTTCCAAACCCAAAGTATCTTTGGAATACCTTCTCAAGTAGGACATAGCTTAAATATTGATCACAACAAAGAAAAACAAATGCTACGCTTGACACTAGTTATAATGTGTCGCTACTTAAAAGTTTAATATTCTGCCTAAAATGCGCAAACGAAATGGGTACACGCCACCAGGAATCATTTATAAAAGGTTTGATTTACCAAGCAGTACAATATTCTTAATTTTACTACATATTCCTCATACTCTATTTCGTAAAGTTACATTGCACCCTAATGTGTATGCTAAGATTTAGCAAAGTAAAGGCCTTCTGGGGTATGACAACTTACAGCTAAAAGCACTAATGTGCATGAGAATCTGCTAACCTTGTACACCACACTAGAGTTCCCTAAATATTCAATTTAAATAAATGAATTTCAAACCAGTACCTTTACTGTAGTCACGTTGAATGAATGTACCGGCGTCTCCTCCAGGTACGTACGCCTTTGCAATTAAAACGAAAAACACTGAATTAAAACTAAAAGTATTGTGACTGATACGCGTGTATTATTAACTCGCTGTTTGAGTGTCGACTGTTATACGTTAAATTTAATACAGAAACTCCTATTCAGTGTTTTCATAACCCCTATAACAATGTAATCGCAGTTTCGAAATACTGTCTGAATGATCTTTTTTGACCTCGCAACCGCGATCTGGAATGAATTTGGCGTCAACTGTTGAAATACTTGCGTGGCAGGGCAGAACCGCGTTTACTCAGCGTCGAACTTAAGTAACCTGTGTCAAATGGGGTTTTCTGAGTTTTTTAATGAATCTGCAGAGGCGGTTGCATATCACCCCATCACTGACTGTCTAGGAGCCCAGCCCTCTTTCTCATTGGACTGTTCCGCAGAGCCAAGCTGTCAGCCCATGTGGCGTGGCCATAGAGCATGTCAGACATTTAAATTAAACAGAGAAAGAGAATCAAGCCGGCGAGAGGAATCCAAGAGGAGGCAGCCAATTGTAACCCGTTTGTAGCAGGGATCCAGGTTAGTCTCAAGAAACAAGATTAAGGCTCCGATATTATCTCCTTTCACGGTTTTTGAAGAGTGTTTTTTGTGCTGGTTAAGGATATTACCGCAGGTAAGTGTATTCGCATCCTCATTCGTTTCTAAAAAAGTGGTAACATGTCGCGACCAAAATACCGGTTTCCTGACGCTTCGGCTAGATGGTGAGCGACATGGAAAGATCGATGCTCGATTTAACGAAAATGTGCATTTTGGTGATTGGTAACGTGAGATATATTTTCGCGAGGAAACCAGAGCTGAGACGACGCGTAAAGCTAAATAAGCGATGGATGTATTCGGTCGCTGTTAAATAAATAAGCACCTGCTAACACCGAGGTGGCCAGCTAGCCGGATAGCTTGCGGTTTGGCGCAGTTACGAATATGATATTCAGCTTTGGGTACCTCAAATGAATGAATGAATGAATTATGTAGGCCTAACTAGTGGTGAAAATTAACAACAATAATGGAGGGGGGGTAATTCGAGTATGTACAAGCAGGCTTCTGGCTACTCTGGTGCGACGAAATCCCTCAAATTTGCACATTCTGGAGATAAGGCCAGCTCTCATTTCTGGTCGATGAATCAGGTTGTACTGTTATAGTCACCTTATAATAAACATAAAAAATGCCGTGGCATAAGAAAAATAAGAAAAAATCCTCCCAGGTTAACAGATGTATGCAGTATTGTTATATATATATATATACACACACACACACACACATATATTGGGGGAAAAAGTGGCGCATCCCCACCAAATGGAACCGCAAGTCACACCTGAGCTGAGAATAGGTGCCAACTCCTAGTTTGCTAACTGCTTTTATAACGCAGCTGCTTCTCCGCAGCCCATCGCTCTTTATGCGCATCTGATGCCGAATGTTAAATTTCAACTATGTCGGAGTGAGCCGCTAAATAACAGTACCTGTCTCATGTTTGTAACACTGCAGTTTTAACTACAAAATGGCTGATTATTTGTTAGTGCATCGCTGGTAAGTTTTTAAATACTTTATTCTTGTTGTATGTATTTTAGCAATCGTTTAATACCGGATAGTAGAGAAACCAAAGTAAACTGTTCCAGCGCAAAGAGGAAGCGAGAACCGGCCGAATCCCTGACTAGGGATCAAACAAAATGGATTCCGTCTCATCGCAGTTTGCTTGCACCCGATTTTCCCTGTGGCGCAGTTTTTAGGGGGGATTTTGCTTATGGATCTCGTTGGTTGGTTGCAGTTGGTGTCTTTTTTTAAAAATTTTTTTGTAAAATTGTGAATCTTCTAATGTTGAGCATTTTCTTCACTGATACGGGGATTTTCAGATTTTTGTGACGTCGGGTCGGTCCTTAAATTAAAAAATATTTAACTATTAACTAGCAATAGTTTATCCCATCATTCTTATCTGCACTATTCTATAATCTAAGCCATTAAGTATCTAGACTTGCAGCACGTTTATCGAGGCATCGTGCCAGTTATCAATATTAATAATTAAGTGTCATCAACTGCTTTACAATGACGGATTTTTTTTCTCTTTAACCTGCAACACTTGGTGAAGTGACGTGTTGACGATCCTTTTGACACCACATGGAGTGGCGGTATAAGTAAACCGGACCAGAGGGTTGTCGGCATAGGAAAGATCATGCAAGGTGTCCCATATTTCTTTTCTTTTTTAAAATACACCCAACGCCTACGCAGGTTTAATATAGTGTTTATGATTATCTTATACCATGAGCTGTCTGCGCTTTACGTTTAATGTGCGTATCCCAGCTATTTCTGCAGAGCTGTGGTGCATGGCCCATTTTAAAAGTTGCGTGCCGATTTTCTCACGCCGTCCGTCTTCAATGTGCCCATTGAATCTACCTTAACGTGTTAGCGCACTTAAATATCCAGCCTTCATACATTTTATGGAATTGTAATTATTTTGACAATTTCTGCTTAATGGCATCTGGTCCGACAATTATCCTCATACACATTTAATCCATTCCACATTTTATATTGGAATTGCTTATTACACTGGTAATGTAACACACACATCTCTACTGACTGGTGTAGAGATTACCTACAAGGAGCAGCAGTAAGGCTCAGCCTTTTGAGATATGGCCTTTTCAAGGGCTCTAGGCACAGCTTTACTTGGGAGGCCCCCCTGTAAAGATAATTGATCATTTCACTTCCTCTGCAATGCAGGTAAATTGGGGGCCCAAGGCAGCTACCTATTCTGCCTGTAGCTAGAAGCAGCCCTGCCCAGGCTGACTGCATGCTGCACCCTAACATCCATTCATGTGCCAAATCTACAGATGTATCTGTCAAAACTTCTGTTAAAATTTACCCGTGCGGCGATCCTGTGACCATGAACATGTCAGTGAGCTTGTTACTACTCACCTGTTATAAAATATGACTAGTAAATTTGTACACACAGATGAGCAGTGTTGTTTACCTTGAGTATGTCACATAGAATTCATTGGGGGGGACAACTTTGTGTTAAAGTGCCGAGTTCGGCATCTCAGACGCGAACTACAGTGATGCTCAGTAATGGCACAAAATTCTCAAGATGTTACGTTTTTTAAAGTCCCTTCACATTTTTTTTTTTGTTTTATGCCCTTAATATTTAACGTCTTATTAAAATGAGCAGTTTGTCAAACTTTTAAGACCTCAGTTTTATGAAATTAATTTGATTTGCCTTGTCTTCATTGTAACTGGCCACACCAGTTATGGATTTTAAGAATATGGTGCCAGACTGGCCTTGAACTTAATTAAACCTGAATTGGTTGACTGTTTGCTACTTTTTGTGATTTGCCACCATCTTTTTAAATGTCTGGTTAAGACAAATGTTCCCTTTTTTTCTTTGGACACGCTATAGACGTATTCGATTAATAATTAACACTTAAGCCAAACGCTGCCATACTGCGTAATTGGGATGCTGGATCATTGCTCCCTCAGCATTGTGCTTCGTTAGAAATTGGGAGGCATTTATCCATCAGATTTTTACTGTCTGTATGTTTGAGTGCACAGTACATTTTTTTTCACCATTAAAGCAGATCCCAGGAAGGCCAGTTAAACTGGTTCGCTGAATGCATGCTGAAGGCGTGCGTCGTGCGTAATTACTATGTGATCACATGCTGGCAACTTAACTAATAGCCGCTGTCCCCGCTGGGTATCTGGGTTGTGTGGCTTCATGCATGTATGTACCTGTTTGGATCTCCTCCATTTCCCTGCCATTCTCTGGAGCCAACCAAAGGCAAGACAAGGAAGGGTGACTCATCCACATTGGGAGTCCTGTACTGGCACCCAGTACTGTATGAATACTGATTTGCAATTTTATTACCTTTAGTCTTATTGAACACATGACTGGTATTTCCCATGTGGGTCTCATGAGGGTGTGAGTATTGGGTATGGAAAATAGATTTTACTGGTTAGAGGTTGCTTAAGAGAATTTCCCTGCAGATCAGTCTGTATCTGGGCCATGTGAACTGGGGCCCATGTAAAAGGTGCATGCATGTCACAACTGGATCATTATGGAGCCGTAATCTGCTGTGGCAATATGTAGGGTTGCATTAAACTGGGCTATGAAGTAATCAAGATGTGCTGTGTGTTTCCTGCCATTTACTCTATATTCGTCCCCTTGACATTTGGTGTGATTTTTCTGGTTTTATGTTTGATTTCCTGTAATTTTTTTATTTTATTTTTACTTCATTAAAATCTTCCAAATAAATGCAAAAATACTTGTTTTATATTTTTAACTGACAGCGTTGATTTGGCTGAATGGCCAATTGGGTTCATGCTATCCTTCACTAGATAAGCACAATGGTAGTCATCCATGTTGTATGGCATCTCAGCGTTTTGAAGAGAAATAACCTAAAAACAGTCCTAAAAACCTTCTGCCGTTTGCATCTCCATATTTACCTGTACAATGAGTCGTGTTTTTAGACTTGGAAGTCCCAACGGCTCTGCTTTTGTCTGGGTTGCCGGATAACAAGAGTGAAGGGGGTTCGCCACTGTGTGGCAATGGCCTCTATCCCCGTGAGAGAGGGAATGCCATTTCTGTGCCCCCTTTGTCAGCTGAGGCTCTCTGGCGAGCCGCAGCTCACATTGTTTAGCGCTGAGAGGGGAACAAAGGTCAGTGAGACTCCCATGCCACTTCCACTGGCTGCTTGAACAGCTACTACAGACCCACAGTCTGGTCTCCCGGAGAAAGGGACGCTTTTTTAGTTCCCTCGTTTAGTTCCCTCCTCCCTGGCTTGACATGAGCGCGTTCTCGGTCGGCTCACGCGCAAACGGCATTTCTCACACCGCTCCGTCCTCCGGTGAACCGCTGCGATTCCCCTCTCCTGTCACCCGCAGGGAACTCGGCACCATGGAGGAAATTGTAATCGCTGGCATTTCGGGCAGACTCCCCGAGTCTGACAACCTGCAGGAGTTCTGGGAGAACCTCTTCAATGGGGTGGACATGGTGACTGAGGACGACAGGAGGTGGAAGCCAGGTGAGAGCCAGTGGTGGTTGTCATGCTTGATATCGTTCCCTTTAGTTAGCACTTGGTAATGTTATACACATGGACAATCTGTCATTCTTTGTGCAAGATCATTTTAAATGTGTTTGGAAGCATTTCAGTGGTAGAGGATATTGTTATGGGTTTTTATTCCTTCCTTTCCCCCTCCCCTGCTCTGCCCTTAGTGTTGGCAGTAGTTTCCTCTCTGAATAGAGCCTCACTTTGTTCGCTTTTCACTTCACTTTATTGAAGGGAGCCATTCTGCTCCTTTGAGACAAACCCTAAAAGGAAAGATGATCTGCATATTCTCAGTGTCCCTAGATGCCCCGAAAAGCTGAGGGACCTCTGAATGAAGCTCCTTAGCTGGGCTGTAACGTTCTTCCTGCCCCCTGTAGGTTTGTATGGCCTGCCCAGGAGAAACGGAAAACTGAAGGATATCAGTAAATTCGACGCCTCATTTTTCGGTGTGCATCCAAAGCAAGCTCACACAATGGACCCCCAGCTCAGACTCTTGCTAGAGATCTCGTATGAAGCCATTGTAGATGGAGGTGAGTGCTTTTGGCAGACTGAACAGTAGAGGTGTCGGATAGTTTCCTCTGAACCAGGGCCTGAAGCACCTGTTGCTGTTCCTGTCTCAGTGGTCTTAGGGTGAATTGCACGACATCTAACATCTGTAGCTGCTAGGATGGTTTCTTGCCTGCTTGAACATAATTATTCGGTATCATTTGCAAATTAGATTAAAAAGAATCTCACACCCCCCCCCCCCAGGCATAAATCCAGTAGCCCTCCGTGGGTCCAAGACGGGAGTATACATCGGCGTGAGTGGCTCGGAAGCTGGGGAAGCTTTCAGCCGGGATCCAGAGGAGCTCCTAGGATACAGCATGACTGGTTGTCAGCGGGCTATGTTTGCGAACCGGCTCTCCTACTTTTTTGACTTTAACGGTAAGCAGGGAGCAAATTGTTAAGACTCAGGGGTGTAAAACTTCCTGTATTGATGTTGTATTGGGAAATAAACATGAATCACCTCCCAAGAACGTGTTTAGAGTTTGCTAAGCTTACTAGAAAGTTACCAACAGACTTTCTCTTCTGAGGCTAAGAGGTTGTTGGTCAGCGGTCCAAAGTATGTTTTCACTCTGCTCGTTCTGCAGGTCCCAGCACCGCCATCGACACGGCATGTTCCTCGAGCTTGCTCGCCATGGAGAACGCCTTCCACGCCATTCGACACGGACACTGTGACTCCGCCCTAGTGGGTGGGGTCAATCTGCTGCTCAAACCAAACACCTCCGTGCAGTTCATGAAATTGGGGATGCTGAGTCCTGGGGGCAGCTGCAAGTCTTTTGACTCCTCAGGTAGTGGGTTGAGTCGCTCTGGGATGTGGGGTGGAGGAGGGGCAGCGGTATTGACTTGGGGGAAGCGGAAAATTTAACTGAAATTGCGCATCACCTGGAGTATGACGCCTTGCCACTTCTCAGGTGACGGATACTGCCGGTCCGAGGCCGCTGTGGCTGTGTTGCTGACCAGGAGGTCCATGGCAAAGAGGGTTTACGCCACAATCATCAACGCGGGAAACAACACAGATGGTTACAAAGAGCAAGGTAACCAGTGACTGGGAGCCTCTGCGCTAACTTGAGCCAACGTGCATGTGGGTGAAACCTCTTATAGCAAATGTCTGATGTCCCAAATGCATCTCCAACCTCCGACAGACGGGGACCTTTTCCCCACTCACTCTTGACACGGATGCCACCGCAGGCCGTGTTTATAAACAAATCCAACCATGGATCATGCGTCCGTCCGGAATGCAGTGGCCTTTGTCCCAGGACACCAGCAGCTCGCATTACCTCTGCGATGTCTGCAGGCAGCCCTGTCTCTCTCTTCCCCCCCCCTCCACCTTTTGTGCTAATGTGATATCTTGTGCGTCATGGTTTGAAGTATACCAGATATGTGCACGTGCTGCTGCGTGTTCATTCTGGCTGCTGGTATATATAGGTCACGTGATAGATCAACATGAATGCGCACGCTGTGTGCTGTTTGCAGACAATCAGCTCGCATCGATAGCTTATCACACCATTTATGGCTGTCGTTTTGTTAAATTACCGCTGTTGAGTGGTAGCTAGATGCCAAAGTTTGTTCTTTTTTCTTATTAAGGATCCTTAAAATGACCTTAAGTGTCCTAAAATGGCTATTGCTTAAAATGTTCTGTTTAACCAAAAAAATAGCCTGTTCTTGTGATTAGCTTAGACCACTAGAAGTCATCTAATTTTTTTTAAGACTAATCCAGCTCCCACTCATCCATCCATCAGTCCACCTATCATAACTGGTTAACCAGTATCCATTCATGATAATGCCGGAGCCTGTCTTAGGAAGGATGGGGTGACCTGAGTGGAACAGCAGTTTTTTGCAGAGCACACAGTCACATGGAGAATTTACCCAACCATATTTTTGAACCATGGGCGGAAATCTGCTTCACTGTGTCCATCCTCTTTAGGCGTCACCTTCCCTTCGGGTGACATGCAACAGCGCCTGGTGCGCTCCCTCTACCAAGAGGCCAACATCCCCCCAGAGCAGGTGGAGTACATCGAGGCCCATGGCACGGGCACCAAGGTGAGCCTGGCGCGGCACCAACTCCGTAGGCCCAACCCTGTGGTCCCCTACCGCTTATCTCCAATACAGTCTTCACCCTCTGCAGCTCATTGGGTTAGGAATTTATGCTCATGTTCAAAAGGTTGTGGGTTCAGATCTTGTGCCCACGCAGAGCAATCATATCACCATTGTGGTCTGGAGCAAGACCCTTAAGTCCAATCACTCCGGGAATGCCGGCTACCCCTGCTCTCAGATCGTGACGTTTACAGGCAAAAGCATCACCTGTTTAACTTCAGCAGTTACCATGTAGAAGTGAATGTGCCATGAGATGTTAACCTGTGTTGTTTCCCTTCAGGTTGGGGACCCCCAAGAAGTTAATGGCATCGTCAGCGTCTTCTGTCAGTCCGAGCGAGAGCCTTTGCTAATTGGCTCCACCAAGTCCAACATGGGCCACCCCGAGCCAGCGTCTGGCCTGGCCGCCCTCGCCAAGGTGAGGGACTGGACCTTACGCCCGCTGTAGGCAGGTCGGGGTCTTTCTGCTTCACTAATGGATGGGGGGGGGCGGTTCTTTGCTGTTTAGGTGGTCCTGTCTCTGGAGCACGGCATGTGGGCTCCCAACATCCATTTCAAGGAGCCCAACCCCGATATTCCGGCACTGCTGGACGGCAGGGTGCGAGTCGTCACCGAACCTTTGCCCGTCAAGGGTGGCATCGTGGGCGTCAATTCCTTCGGCTTCGGAGGTTCGAACGTCCACGTGATCCTGCGTCCGGCAGGCCCTGTGACCGCGCCCCGAGACGCAAAGCCGCAGCTCGCGGTTCCCCGGCTCCTGCAGGTGTGCGGCCGCACGGAAGAGGCTGTCGACGAGCTCGTCCGGAAGGCCCGGGACAACGCCAGCAATGCCGGCTTCCTAAGCATCCTCAACGACATCTCTACCGTGCCCGCCGCCAGCATGCCCTACAGGGGCTACGCCCTGATTGGTAGCGAGGCGGATGCCATGGAGGTGCAGCAAGCTCAGGCCGCATCCAGACCTCTCTGGTACATCTGCTCAGGTGAGGACTGCCAGACGTGATCCTGAAATTCCCATAATGACACTGGGGCGGCTGGTGGTGTAGGGGAGCACTCTGAGGAGGGGCGCTGCTGTTGTACCCTTAAGCTCCTTGTGCTTCACCTCAATCGACCCGGTTTGGCTGGAAAAAAATAGTCAAGTAAAAATGTACCATAGAGTAAAGTACTCCACCCGTACGCCCTGTGCTGTGTGTTGCAAGTTAAGCGAAGGAGTGTCAGTGTCTGGTGTGCGGAGAGTGACGGCCCCCTGAAACTGCCCGGTGTCCGCAGGGATGGGCACACAGTGGGCGGGAATGGGCCGCAGCCTCATGCAGCTGGCCGAATTCCGCGAGTCCATCCTGCGCTCGGACGAGGCGCTGCGCCACACGGGGCTCTGCGTCTCCCGTCTGCTCATGGAGGCCGACGAGAGCACCTTCGAGGACACAGTGCACGCGTTCGTGGGGCTCGCTGCCATACAGGTGAGGGGGGGGAGCAGACCGCCGCGCATTCTCTGGGAGGGGGGCTTTAATGAGCCGTCGTTAATTTAGTTAATTTTTAACTATTGCTGAGCGTTACCAGAATTGTCCACATTTAAACTCTGTCCCATTCTCTTATACAGTCACGCTTATCTAGTATCTTTATCAGAGAAGAATTTACTGTGTAATCAGGTAGTCTGACAAATAAAATTTGGTTTAATCATGTTGCATCTGCCTAGTATGGGTTTTTAAGTTAATGTACACTTGGCACAGTTCTGCACACTTACCCTTTAGCCAAAAGGCTCAGATGCCTTCATTTCAGACAAACGGATGACTGGATGGATGAATTTGGTGCCCTTTGCCCGGTGCCTTTGGGCTCTGACGTCTTGTGCGATGTGGGACTGTCCCTCACGCGCCTCCTGCACTTCACAGATCGGCCAAATTGACCTGCTCCAGAAGATGGGCCTGGTGCCAGATGGCATTGTGGGACACTCGGTAGGGGAGCTGGCCTGCGGCTATGCCGACGGGTCCCTCTGCCACGCGGAGGTCATCCTGGCAGCCTACTGGAGAGGGCGATGCATCAAGGAAGCCAACCTGCCCGCAGGGGGAATGGCTGCCGTAGGTAGGGGTCCAGGCCTCGACGCCCACCGCCTCTCACGCTCTGATGGATTGTTTGTTTGCTTTTGTTTGCGTTCAGCTGGCAGCAGCAGCCTATTAGTTTTATCTGGACTGTTAACCAACAGCCAAAGGGCCTCGTGTCCCTAATTCCCCTAAAATTATATTAGTACTTAGTAGGGGTATAACAATGCATCGATTTTTGTTTCGATTTAACGGCAAACGATCCGATATATCAACGTGACCACATAAATGTCGATGCAAACGTTTTTTTTTTTGATGATCCACTCCGACGTACGCATGGTCTACACCAGGAGTGTCCAATACATCGATCGGGATCTACTGGTCGAGAGCAAAAGTAGTGTGGGTGGGGCGTATGGCATGAAAATAGAGGATGGATGACGCGTTCAGTCTGGACAGCTGCTGCAGGCTACCGAGTCGCCTGGTCAGCATCCAGTTTATTTCCACTAAACTTAAGAAAAGGTATAAAAATGAATGGGGGAGCTGGACTAAGAAGCCAAAAACCTACCGCTTCCATACGGAATGGAAGGAGGAGTTTGTTTTCCCCACAATGTCACATTCGAAGTGCGTTTGTCTCAGCTGTCAGTCTACCTTTGCTATTCCGAAGACGGGAAACGTGGGGCAGCGTTGGGCAGCGTTTTCAGACTGTTCGTAAACAACTACGACATTAACTTCCCTCCAAAAAGTAGACTGAGAAATAGAAAGGTGAAGGAACTAAAATCCCAGTTCAACTCAAAAATACTTTATCCCAAAGGGAAATTAATATTAATTAATACTCGATATTTTTTATACGTAAAGATGTTTTGCATTTTTATAGTAGGTAGACTTGGTCATTTATAAGTAGCTGGCAAGCTAGCGTACCTTCAGAGCGTGTTTAGTACGGCAGGTGACTTAGGACACTACGCTCCTGAACACGCTGACCATTTAATTTTTCTTAAAAAAAAAACCTCTCAAAGAAGATTACTGACGTACTTGTTTCACCGCAGAAGTCAGTCATGTTAATCTTTCTTGTTCTGTCCATGTAATGTTTTTTTTTATTTTTACCATATTGCACTTTACTTTGCTTGTTTTATGGGACATGCTTGACTACACTAGATTTTGTTTACAGTTCCCAATAAAATATGATAAAATGCTAATTATATTTGCCTTTTTTAATTCACTGAAATGTAAAGAATTGTGTGAAATTTCATAATCGTATCGTGGGTATAAAACAATCAAACCATTGGCTTTAGGAATCCATATTGTATCGTATCGTGAGGAAAGCTGTGATTTACACCCCTAGTACTTGTGACAGGCACATACTGCTGATGCCCATCTCCTTCACTCTTACCACAAGCCGAGGAATCGCAGGGTATGAGAAAAACGGGTCATGACTGTAATGAACCCCCCCCCCCCACAGGCCTGACGTGGGAGGAGTGTAAGGCCCAGTGCCCACAGGGGGTGGTGCCCGCCTGCCACAATGCCGAAGACACTGTCACGATCTCGGGTCCTCAGGTAACCATCACTGTCTCGTTTTGGGCCGACCTGCTCTCTGCCTTTTCTATAGAGGTTATAAATGTGAACACTTGTCTCTAGAGAACAGTTCATTTTCACTGTTATTTTGAAATGGTCTGTGAAGCAATTGGTTGTGTGCGTGTCGGCATTTGCAGGAAGCGGTCAGCCAGTTTGTGGCTCAGCTAAAGCAGAGTGGGGTGTTTGCCAAGGAAGTGCGCAGTGCTGGTGTGGCCTTCCACTCCTACTACATGGCCTCCATCGCTCCTGCCCTGCTGGCCGCACTCAAAAAGGTAAGAGCTTCTCCGGCCCTCATAGAGCTCTGGATTTTACAACAGTGACATCTGCTGGCCGGATGCCGCAAGGTCATGCATCCACTCGCTCAGCACAGTCAGGACTGGTACATTGCATCCTCCAGAGTTTGTGGGCTTCCCTTCAGAGAACTTTGTTATTGAGGTGTGAACTGCTTGGGAGGAAGGTGCACCTGTACCATCACTATCTGTTGGCTAACCAAAGTCTCCATCTCCGCAGGTAATTAAGAATCCGAAGCCAAGGTCCGCTCGCTGGATCAGCACCTCCATCCCGCAGGCTGACTGGGACAGCCCCCTGGCACAATACTCCTCAGCAGAGTACCACGTTAACAACCTGGTGAGCGCTGTGCTCTTCCAGGAGGGCCTGAACCTGGTGCCCGACAACGCCGTGGTGGTGGAGATTGCACCCCATGCCCTACTGCAGGTAACGACGCTCATCACTCCTTCTGGGATCGGCTACTGCTGCCTCCTCCTCCTCCTCATTGACCTTCTGTGTCCACCCTCCCCACCACCCTGCTGCAGGCTATCCTGAAACGCAGCCTCAAATCCACCTGCTCTATCCTGCCCCTGATGAAGAGGGGCCACCCCAGTAACCTGGAGTTCTTCCTCTCGCACGTCGGAAAGATCTACATGAACGGGTCCGCATTCCTCGCTGACCTCCCCGCCCGTCCCTTCCGACTGCTTGTCATTGGCCGCCCTGCTGGATACTGATTGGTTTTCCCATCTCTCTGGTAGAATCAACTTGGACAGCAACAAGCTGTACCCGGCAGTAGAGTACCCCGTTGAGGTCGGGACCCCCTTCATCTCTCCCCACATCCTCTGGGACCACTCACAGACTTGGGACGTCCCGGTCGCTGATAACTTCCCCTCTGGGTCTGGCGGCTCCAGCTCGGCCACGGTCTACAACATCGGTGAGTGACAGCAGCACTCTGAGGGACCATGTCATGGATCCAGTCCTAAATCTCTGGCGGAGCCTGATTTGTCTTCATGGCTTTAGAATTTCTTGAGCGGTTTGCTGTCCGGTGTGTGGTATTTTGCATGACGTGCACCATGATATCCTGCAGACATGAACCCCGAGTCCCCTGACTACTACCTGACGGGCCACTGCATCGACGGGCGCGTCCTGTATCCGGCCACGGGCTACCTGGTCCTGGCCTGGAGGACGCTGCTGAGGAGCCAAGGGGCGGTGATGGAGCACACGCCTGTCACTTTCGAGGACATCACCATCCACCGGGCCACCATCCTGCCAAAGACCGGTGAGGGTGCACCACGATCACTTACCAGGTTAGAGTCGGGTCCTGTTACTGTCCCATCGGAATCTTAACTCCGGAACCCCTCCCAGGCGCCGTCCAGCTGGAGGTCCGGCTCATGCCTGCCACCAGCAGGTTCGAGGTCTCTGAGAATGGCAATCTCACAGTCAGTGGTAAGCTGTGCGATTCCTACCATAGTGACCACAACCACAGCTCTTCGTGGGCTGTCTGTACCAGCTCCCCCTGCTGGTAACACTGGCACCGTTGTCTGCAGGCAAAGTGAGCATCCTTGAGGATAAAGCTTTGGAAGCGTTCCAGTCTCAGGTGGCCCAGACTCCCAAAGCGACATCAGAGGACGACCCCAGGCTGGGGCTGACGGCTGGCGACGTCTACAAAGAGCTGCGCCTGCGGGGTTATGACTATGCCAAGGCGTTCCAGGGCATCCTGGAGTCCAGCGGCACCGGTGAGGGACCCCTGGGAATCTGTCAAGACCACCCGCCATTGCAGCCCTTCGCTGCCTGACCGGCAACCGAGCGAGTCCCTCCTCTCTGTCCCGCAGGAGACCACGGCAAGCTGAGATGGACGGGTAACTGGGTGACCTTCCTGGACACCATGCTGCAGATGCTGGTGTTGGGCTTTTCGGGCCGGAGCCTGCGGCTGCCCACTCGGATCCGGTCCGTTTGCGTTGATCCCCGTCTGCACGAGGAGAGGGTTCGAGACTATGGGGAGGACAAGAAGGGTATGTTTCAATATAATTTTTTATTTTGGTTTCGGTAAAACTAATAACTTTAAGTTGTGGAGTTGGTTTTTAGTTCTCATTTTAGACTCCAGAATACACAGTGCAAATCATGTACTATTGTCCTCAAAATAATGGTCATTGGGGGGGGGGGGGGGGTCACAAATATATGTTGTGATGTTTTGTTTATTTTCAATTAGAGAATTGAAATTTTAGATGCAGTTTCGCATTTTATTTCTGTTGACTAAACCTGTAAGAGAACATTTCCGTATTCTTCGCTGCACTTACTGCCCAGTGATAAGCTTTCCATCCCTCAACCATATCTCCTCTCGCAGCTATCGATGTGCAGGTGAACCGCTACCTGGACAGCATTATCGCGGGCGGAGTGCAGATCTCCGGCCTCCATGCCACAGTGGCGCCCAGGCGGCAGCAGCAGCAGAGCCCCCCCACCCTGGAGGAGTTTGTCTTCGTGCCATACATGGACACGCAGTGCCTGAGGACCAGCGAGAAGCTCGGCGAGCAGCTGAGGCACTGCAAAGGCATGTGATCCTTAGGAGGTTCTCCATGAGAAACCCAGTCACTAGTTCTGCTGCTGAGTGATGCGTCGGCTTTGGAGAGCAGAGAGGTGGTATATAATAACGATTTTGGGGGGGGGGGTGACCTCGGTAGACCTGAAGGTCACATGTCTGCCGGAAGCTCTTCTCGGATTGTCATATAGTTCTTCCAGCAAATCTTCCATACAGCACAGTGGTGGGTCACATCACGGGAACAGCTGAAATGATCTGTACCAGATTGATGAAATGGCTGCCCGCTCTTTAGTCCTCAGTCATTATGCTGGAAACGGTTTGCATTAATGTACCTTCATAATGCCTTTATAATGCATTCATAGAATGTTCATAAGCGGCATGTAAGTATACCTTAACATCCTTAAACAATGATAGCTTGTTGTGTTTCTTGTCCTAACATGCCTTCACTGCTCTAAAATGCATGAACATTAAGGTATACTTGCATGCCGCTTATGAATGTTCTATGAATGCATTACGAAGGTGCACTGAATGTTCTATGAATACTTTAACTACACCTTCATAATGTATTTATAATGTAAAGTGGTACCCTAATGCTATCAAGCCTTTTAGGTAGGGGGTCCCCTAGTCCTGCTCCATTTTCCATTGGAAGCCCCTAATTAGCAAATAAATACACACACTGACACTGTTCCTGTGTTGGTATACAGGTCTCATCCATCGCCTGCAGCACAAGCTCGCACAGCAGGGAGCCAAGCTGTCCATACCCGGCCTGGAGGAGGCGACGGAGGCCCAGCTGACCGGGGCCGAGTCGGGGCTCCCGCGCTTGCTGTCGGCCCTGTGTGCTCTGGAGCTCAATGGGAACCTGCAGTCAGAACTGGAGCAGACGGTGCGGGCGGAGAAGGACTGCCTGCTGCAAGACCCGCTGCTGGGCGGCCTGCTGGACTCTGTGGCCCTGCGGCACTGCCTGGACACGGTGCTGGAGAACGGCACGCCCGACAAGATACGGGTGCTGGAGGTAGGGAGGACCTGCATGGGCACCAGGCCACCAGGCTGGGCTTTGGGTTAACCTCACGCTGGAGAACTGAGCTCCTGCTGGGCTACTAAGTGTTCAGCCAACTGTACCTGAGAGCATTTTACATCTGCATTTAACATTTTTAGCAGATGCCTTTAGTCCAAAGTGAGGCAAATAGCGCATTACAAATATATGTGAAGTCAAATATTCAACTAAGCTTAAGTGCAGTTCGGTCACTCGCTCAGTTGCCCTTCCAATGAATGGCCAGGTATGAGTGTATTGGAGCTGTATTGGAGCGGATTCTACCCAACGGCTACACAGTTACACATACAACTATTAACAAAATAAGAAGAGTCAGAGGAGTTTCGACCCTGTTTGCTACAAGCAGTTATAACCTAATTTGTGCATAAACTGTTAAGCTTCACAGTTCAAGTCCTCAGACTCTTAGCAAGTGGAAAACTTGATCACTTTGGTTCACAGGAACCCAGTAATGTCATTATTGAGGATTAATTGCTCCTCATAAGTAATTAAGGGTAATTTAAAGAAAAAAAACGGCACCTTTGGGTCTCCTGTGGTCACTGCTGCCCTAGTGGACCTTAATGCTGCAGTTTGATTCAAACAGTTGTGGTACCATTTAGAATGGAGCAGAGAACCTGATGTGTTCTGTGTACTGATCCAGTGTGTGCTCTCGGGCGGGGGTGACTTCATGGGAGTGTGTGAGTGCCTTCCGTGTAACGTGCCGCTTTAACGCGTCCGTCCCCAGGCCCTCGCCGCAGAAGGCCGCGTTTTCTCCCGTGCGGTCAGCCTCCTAAACATTCAGCCCATGCTGCGGGTGGAGTACACGGCCACCGACGCCACCCAAGACCTGCTGACCCCCCACCAGTCGTCCTTGGAGGACCTGGGTGTCGCCACCGGCCAGTGGGACCCCCACGCGGGCCTTGCCCCCGGCAACCTGGGTGGCGCCGACCTGGTGGTTTGTAACTGTGTGACGAGCCCCCTGTCCAGCCCAGAGGAGGTGGTGGGCAACCTGGCGTCGGCCGCCAAGGAGGGCGGCTTCCTGCTGCTGCACACGATGCTGAAGGGGGACACGCTGGGGGAGACGGTGGCCTACCTCTTGGCCCGCCAACAGGCCCTGCTGTCCCAGGTAGGCCTCTCCTCTCTCTCTCTCTCTGGCCCCTCCCAGTGGCTCACGGTAAGGTGCTAATGCTCATGCTCCATGCGAACCAGGCTGAGTGGGAGAAAGTGTTCAGCAAGGCCTCCCTCCAAGTGGCCGCTATGAAGAAATCGTTCTACGGCTCCGCGCTGTTCCTGTGCCGCCGTCAGAGCCCCAGCGCGCAGCCCCTCTTCCTGCCCGTGGACTCGACCGACTATCAATGGGTGGAAAAACTGAAGGTAAGAAGTGAGATGTAGCACGAGTGTGTTTTCTCTCTTGCCTCGTTAGCCACCTTGTTAATGTTTGTTGTCCTCATCCCCGACCCCCAGACTATCTTGGCTGAGCCCTCAGAGAGCCGCGTGTGGCTCACTGCCACCCAGGCGCACTCTGGTGTGGTAGGGATGGTCAACTGCCTCCGACAAGAACCAGGCGGTAACCGCATAAGGTGTGAATGCTACATTATGCTAATGCTAGGCTAATGCAAGAATACTGCTCTGCTAATTGTATGCAGCTTTAGACTGAGCTTTACACTTGGATAATGCTACACTTAGAATGCTAATGCTACTGGACATATCTGAGGGGCACCGCATGCGTGTTGCGTGTTGACCTGCTGCTTCTCCGTTTCCGAAGGTGCGCATTCGTGTCCAACTTGATGCGGTCTTCTGCGGCACCCTCCCTACTTCCATCACACAAAGACATGCAGTCCCTCCTGGAGAGGGACCTGAGCGTCAATGTGTACCGCGATGGGCAGTGGGGCGTCTTCAGGCACCAGCTCATCCCCCAGGGTGAGGGTCTGTCCGCTTACTGGAATGTTCTGTGCTGATACGAAGCTCACTAAGCAGTTAGGACCAGTGCTATGTAGCTGTGATATTGTGCTTTACACTGTTTGTGTGTGTGCCCACAGAGCTGAGCCAGGAGCCGACAGAACAGGCCTACGTCAATGTGCTGACTCGTGGGGACCTGTCATCCTTGCGCTGGATCGTATCCCCCCTGCGCCACTTCACCCCCGACAGCCCCCATGTGCAGCTCTGCCCTGTCTACTACTCTTCCCTGAATTTCCGCGACATCATGCTGGCCACCGGCAAGCTGCCTCCAGACGCCATCCCAGGTTCGCTCAACCTTTTTCACGCGCCCCTAATTAAGCGCTTGGCATTGCCTGTCTTCTCATACGAGTTCCGTCATCTGCAGGAGACTTGGCCCTGCAGCAGTGCATGCTGGGAATGGAATTCTCAGGCCGTGACCCCAGTGGTCGCCGCGTGATGGGCCTCCTTCCCGCCAAGGGCCTGGCCACTTGTGTGGATGCGGACAAGCGTTTCCTGTGGGACGTGCCCTCCAGCTGGTGAGGGCAGGCCGGCGTTGGCATGCCATCTAACCGTGGCGCTGAAGGGTGTGCCACATGTTAATGGAGGTATGCTTTCCCTGGCAGGACTCTGGAGCAGGCAGCCTCGGTGCCTGTGGTCTATGCCACTGCTTACTACGCCCTGGTGGTGCGTGGGCGACTGCGTCCCGGGGAGAGTGTGCTCATCCACTCGGGGTCAGGTGGAGTGGGCCAGGCCGCCATCAGCATCGCGCTGAGCCAGGGCTGCCGTGTCTTCACCACAGTCGGTGGGTACCTCCAGTCATCCTGCGATTTTAGTCAAACGTGATCAATGTACAACAGTGCTGACACTGTTCGAGCTCGGCAACTGATGACGGGATTACGTCCCGATGAATTAATAGTGGAAAATATCGAGTTCGATATGAGAAATGGGTAAACGAACGTCGTACATTACGTTAAACATCGTGTGAAATGTTTACGCTGAAGTGTGAACTTGAAGTGTGGCTGGATGGATGTGGAAATTACCCAGCATCAGTAGAAAGTATTGTACAACATAAATAGTTGATCTCGGGGAACAGATCAAAATTGGCTACTGATTCTTGAGTTGACCAATCGTAGAGAGAGGTGGTATCTATGTTGTGCAAGTTCTGGTCGGAGCCGACCTCCTGACCTTCGACCTTTTTGTAACAGGGTCGACTGAGAAGCGGGCCTACCTGCAGGAGCGCTTCCCGCAGCTGACGGCCGAGTCCTTCGCCAACTCCAGAGATGCCTCCTTCGAGCAGCACGTTCTGCTCCACACGAAAGGGAAGGGTGAGTAAAGATCCCTCTGGCGGAGTCGGTGCCCGGCTAGGAAAGCTGGCAATGAAGTCGAATCCCGGCACTGCAGAGTGGTTGCCGACTGAGTGTGTGTCCTTCAGGCGTGGACCTGGTGCTCAACTCTCTGGCTGAGGAGAAGCTGCTGGCCAGCCTACGGTGCCTGGCCAGACACGGCCGCTTCCTGGAGATCGGAAAGTACGACCTGTCCAACAACTCCCCACTAGGTGAGCCAAAGCCTCCCTTCCAGGCCCCACCTCCGCCTCGCCCCCGATGATGCACCTGTAACCAGTGTTATGGCCTCCCGCCACAGGGATGGCGCTCTTCCTAAAGAATGTGGCTTTCCACGGCATCCTGCTGGACGCCCTCTTCGAGGAGGGCAACCGCGAGTGGGAGGAAGTGTCACAGCTCCTGCGGGAGGGCATCACGGCGGGCGTGGTGCAGCCACTGCGCACCACTGTCTTTGCGAGGGACCAGGTGGAAGAGGCATTCCGCTACATGGCTCAGGGCAGACATATTGGCAAGGTGCTGCTGCAGGTAAGGCTGCTGTTCGGCTCCGCCTTTCCCCGCTGGCTCTGCAGGGACAACGCGGCTTTTCACGCTGGTGTTTTTACAGGTACGCACAGAGGAACCTTCCGCGGGTGTGGAGGCTGCCCGGCTCTCGCTGCCCGCCATCTGCCGCACCTACTGCCCCGCCTCCCTCTCCTACATCATCACTGGAGGCCTGGGTGGCTTCGGCCTGGAACTGGCCCACTGGCTGACCGAGAGGGGAGCTCGCAAACTGGTGCTGACGTCTCGCTCAGGAATCCGCAACGGTAAAGGTGGATCGGCAAGGGTGTTGGCTGTAGAGCCTTTTGTCATAAACATAAAAAAAAAGGCCATCCCAGTAAAATGATTGTCGTTCCCCCTAGGGTACCAAGCTAAGAGAGTGCAGGAGTGGCAGGCCATGGGTATCCAAGTGCTGGTGTCCACCAAGGACGTTGGCTCCCTGGAGGGCGCCCAGAAGCTCATCACTGAGGCGGCCCAGCTTGGTCCTGTCGGAGGCATCTTTCATCTCGCCATGGTACAGAGCGCCATCTCCTGCCGCAGCCCAGGAGTGCGTGGGCACCTTTTGACTTTGAGGGATGCTCAGTATTTCGCATGTGATCCTGTTTCCTCTCCCAGGTGCTGAAGGACGGCATGCTGGAGAACCTGACGCCGGAGCACTTCCAGCAGGTCTGCCAACCGAAGTACGACGGGACCATCCACCTGGACAGGTAGGGTGCCGCTCCCTCCCTGCCGGCGCTCGGTGTTGCTGAGCGGGACCTGACCGCGTCCCTCTGTCTGACAGGGTGACCCGGGACCGGTGTCCCGAGCTCCGGCACTTCGTCACCTTCTCCTCTGTGAGCTGCGGTCGTGGCAACGCCGGTCAGAGCAACTACGGCTTCGCCAACTCCACCATGGAGCGCGTGTGCGAGCAGCGGAGGCACGACGGGCTGCCCGGCCTGGCGGTGCAGTGGGGCGCAATCGGCGACGTGGGCGTGGTCTTGGAGACCATGGGCAGCAACGACACGGTCATAGGTGGCACCCTGCCGCAGCGCATCTCCTCCTGCCTGGAGGTGCTGGACCGCTTCCTGAACCAGCCGAGGCCGGTCATGTCCAGCTTCGTGCTGGCCGAGCGGGTGGCGGCCGCCAAGGGCGAGAGTGGAGGCCAGAGGGACTTGGTGGAGGCTGTGGCTCACATCTTGGGTACGTGAGCATCTCACCTGGAGTCCCCTGAACATGGGTGCCGATGTGGGACATACCACTGATGCGTGTGGGGGGAGAGGCACTTTGTAATATACCTGCAAATTAAAAGCACATGTTGGGGATGGTTCTCTGTGACCTTGTATGAACTTCTGCAGGGACGTCGGTCCCGGAACACTGATACATCTCGTGCTATACTGAAGCCAGCGGTGTAGGCGAGCGTCTGGCACTCCCTGCTCGCAGTGGAATGTCCCCAGTTTACGTCAATTACCAGCCCTTCAGAAATTATTCGAACGTCTCCCTGCCTGTGCTGACTCTCCTCCGCTGGCTTTGAAGTCCAGTCATGATTCCTCCTGTTTTAAATATCAGGTGTTTTCACATACAAATCCGTGGGGAGAACGTGCATCAAGCTGCGTCGGAGAATTGTGCCCATTCTTGCAGTTGCTGTGAAATCTGACCCGTGGAACAATATGCTATTTGAGTTGCATTGTACGTTTAATGTGTCATTCTGAGTATGTAATGCGTAAATATTTCAAAGCCCTGCTTTGGTCAAAAACAGTGAATTAAGTTACATGATTGCACTCTGTCACGCAGGTACAAGCGCATGCACTTTTGACCTCAGTCTGTCCTCCTCGTTCGGCCACAGGTGTGCGTGACGTGAGCAGCCTGAATGCTGATGCCTCTCTAGCCGACCTGGGTCTGGACTCCCTCATGGGCGTGGAGGTTCGGCAGACTCTGGAGCGGGACTACGAAATCGTCATGGCGATGCGGGAGATCCGCCAGCTGACCATTAACAAGCTGCGCGAGCTATCCAGCCAGCAGGGAGGTGCCGAGGGTGAGGGTCAGTGCCCATTCGAGTTTAGCCACAAGTCTCAGACCTGGTATGGAGATACCAGAGATCTTCTCTCTGCCCCCCCCTTGTAGATTCTCGGGCTTCCCCGCTGAGGAAGGGCGGTACCGGTGCCTTGCTGGACGCCGACCTGAGTCAGCTCCTGGTGAATCCCGACGGGCCCACGGTCACGCGACTGAATGAGGTTCAGAGCGCTGAGAGGCCTCTCTTCCTGGTGCACCCCATCGAGGGCTCCATCACCGCTTTCCGCACGCTGACCGCCAAGCTGAGCGTGCCCTGCTACGGCCTGCAGTGCACCAAAGGTACGCAGAGCCGTGACCCCCGCTTAGGTCGTCTGGTCGTCCTCTCAATCAGTTGATTTATGCCAAAAACAGGAAGTAGGAAATGGACTCGTATCTCGAAGGCAGCTAGTTCGGTGCCAGCAAGGTCCCTGGTGTTACTCAGTGTTTCACCAGAATTGTCAGAAAAATGTATAAATGGGTAAAAAGCCACTTCAGTTAAATTTTGTCAGCTGAACTGTCAGTTGGAAACTTCACAGTAACCTTGAATGCTTGGCTTGCGCTGTATGGTAGTAACCCCATACTGAATGATTGCTCCTTACCTCTCACCCCCCCCAAGCGGCCCCGCTGGACAGCATCCAGAGTCTGGCCTCCTATTACGTGGAGTGCATGCGGCAGGTGCAGCCGGACGGCCCGTACCGCGTCGCTGGCTACTCCTTCGGAGCCTGTGTGGCCTTTGAGATGTGCTCACAGCTGCAGGCTGCTGGCCGCCCCGTGGAGCACCTCTTCCTGTTTGATGGCTCGCACTCCTACGTGGCGGCGTACACCCAGGTGGGGGGGGTGGGGGGGGGGCCGGCTGGCTTACTTTACCTTTTACTTAGGTTGTTTGGCGGCATAGGTAATTCTTGGGGCATTTGTCTCCCCCCTGAAAAAGTAGCAATTTGTCCTGTATTTCCCTACACATTTAGTACAAATGATGTGGACCCCCCCCCTCCCTAGCAGAATCAGCCTTAGTTAATAGTAATTAGGGCTGTCAATAGCTTAAACTCATTAATCACACATTTTATGAATTCACAATTATTCACAATTAAAAACTTTGTTTTTCTCAAGATTAAAGCTTGTTATGCATATTTGAATGTAAAATCAATCACCAATTTAATTATTCCTTAATTTATTAGTCATCACAAAGGATGTACATTTCAGATATAACAATGTAGTAGGTCATGAACGACAATCATTTATATGGCTTATATGGTTGCCCCATAATGCACTGCATGATGTCGTTAATCGCATTATTTTAACTTGGTTACTTTAATCGCAAAAATTAATAACTCCTTAATTTTGATAGGCCTAATAGTAATATTCCTTTTCTTCTTTACTGCTCATTGCCCTTCCAGATATTGTTCTTTGTGTTCGGGTTAAAAGCACCTGAATTGGCTCTTATGGAGTATTGATTGTCCCTGTTCTGTGCACAGAGCTACAGAGCAAAGCTGACCCCGGGCAAAGAGTCTGAAGCTGAAACGGAGGCCCTCTGTGCTTTTATCCAGCAGTTCACTGGAATGGAGTATAACAAGGTAAGCCCCCAGACAAATGCAGGCAGTGTGTTTCCCTCATTCTCCCACTAGGGGGCGCCATGCACTGACAGCCCACTCGCCTCGCTACAGCTCCTGGAGACCCTGCTGCCTCTGTTGGACCTGGAGGCCAGGGTGAATGTGGCCGTGGACCTGATCACATCCAGCCACAAGCACGTGAGCCGCGCCTCGCTGCATTTCGCCGCCTCCGCCTTCTACTACAAGCTGAAGGCCGCCGACCGCTACGTGCCGGCAGCCAAGTACCACGGCAGCGTCGCCCTCCTGAGGGCCAAGACCAGCACCGAGTACGGCGACGGCCTGGGCGCCGACTACCGACTGCACGAGGTGAGGTCCTCTACCTGCGGGGGGGGAGGGGGTGTTTTTTTTTCCTTTCCTCACCTATCGCACGTTTGGCCTCCAGGTCTGTGACGGGAAGGTGTCGGTCCATGTCATCGAGGGGGACCACCGCACCTTCCTGGAGGGCGAGGGTGTGGATTCTATCACTGGAATCATTCACAGCTCACTGGCAGAGCCCCGCGTAAGTGCCAGAGAGGGTTAGTTCTGCTCTATCCTGTCCTGGCCAGGGGGGGGACAGGCACTGGGACGGCAGCGAGCGGGTCTGCTACGTCATCAGCCTTCCCTTCCTTCTCTTGCTGTTTTTGTTTTATTTTTTGTGGTTTCCCGGAAGGATCTGGACACGCGTTTCGGCCTTAACCTGTCCGCCTTCTCCACGTCTGCTCTCGTTCCATGTTCTCCTTTATCTCTCTTTTTTTGTTTTTTGTATTGTCTGTTTTGGTTTTGTAAAGGTACGGCTTAGAAGTTCACCTTACACCTTCTGAAAGCGTACTCTTAATGCATGGTCACGTGACCACTTATTAACCACTCGCGTGCTCGGATTACGACGATGACCGTCTGCTAAAGGGCAACACTGCTTCAATCGATTTTAGAACTTTTTGTAAGGAAACGTTCTGCCTGCCCTGATGATGCGGACGTCATTCTCGGGTTTAACCCCAACCTTAAAGTGTGTGTATTGTTGAGCCACCCACACACACAGAAGTTCACTTAGATTCACCAAATGCATAGATTAGACCAGTCAAAGGTAGCAGTATTACATTTGCATGAAGATGTTTTACTAAGAGAGCATCTTTGTCTTTCTGAATGTCACTAAACACATACACACCACTTTGTGTTGGTTGTATTGCCTTACCAAGGTGCTGCATTGTCTTGGAGTCTGTACAGAATTTCATGTGGGCTGTTGATCAGAGTCTTTCCATATGGGAAGGTGTACAGTGCGCTGGAAGCATCTTGGGAGTAACAAAAATGGTTGGAATGGTTTTGTCTCTAATGAACGTGTGCAAGCAGTTGAGTTCGTCTGTGAAGTGACAAACTGACCACACTGGCTTGCATGGTGCAGATAGCGAGGAATTGCCAAATCGCTCTGGTTTGCAGTGTTACCCCCCAGTGCTTCCGAACAGCACGGTCTTTTGTTTCATATGGTTTAAACTTTAGGAGGACCAGTTGACCATCTGTACCTGTTCTACTCTACCTTGTGTGTTGACAGTCTGGAAAATATGGTACATGCTCTAAAAAGAAAACTGCTGTAGTTCACACTGCTGTTTTAATGTAACTGATATTTCTGGTTATTTAATGCATAAAATGTATTTCTTTTAGTATATATTTTTTTCCTTTTGTTTGCAAAATTCTGTGGATGTATTTCCATTCTGAAATTTAAAAAAAAAAAAAAAAAAAAAAACAACTAATGATATTTGAAGAATAAGCTGGACCAAGGTTACTAAACTGAAGCTGTTTGAAAACATGCCTGAAGTCTCTCTGAGCTGCACCGATGCAGAGTGGTGCATTGTGGGAGCTGGATAGCAGATGGCTGGTGCATCACACAGCACTAGCCTGGTGAGCCCAGGAGTATTCTCTCCTTTTGTAGAGAATAAAGCGTTACCTGAAAACATTCTTTTCCTGACAGTGACCCACACACTGGAGAATATAAGGGGAGAAGGATCCCAAAACAACTGATCTGATTTCTGAGACTTTTAATCAAGTCGGTGAAGAATTAGATGACTTCCAATTCAAAGTGTAAAGGAGAAACAATGGACTGCCTCTCTAAGGTTTTTTTTTTTATTTTTTTAAATTCTATTATGTAATTTCTGAAGTATTTATTGTACTAGTTGAAATAAAATAGCATCGCAAAATGATGTTCATTCCTTGTCTTTATTTCTGAGCTTTAAACGTACATATATAATTTCAGCTTCAAAGTAATCCTAGACAGTTCAGCAGTATGTTAGCGTGTGTATAGTGTCTGTCAGGTTGGTGTGACTCGCCTGCTATGTTTACAAATGCAAATTTACATTCCCTAGTTTGTCTTGATGGAAACTCAATACAATTGCTTTTATAATCTTAATATTGTCAGAAAGGTGATTGACCTATAGTACTCATGGAAAAATTTATTTGTACTATTTTCTGCATTTCAACATAATTACAAAGACATCAACACTAACATTTGTGGAATCATGCAGTGACCAAAACGGTATTAATAAAAATAATTATTTGGTTTTTTTGGGGGAGGGGACAGCTCTGTCAGTTGGGACTCGGAAGGTTGCTGGTTCATATCTCATAGTCAGCAGTGATCCCACCATTTGGACCCTTGAGTGAAGCCATTAACCCCAGTTGCCCCAGGGACTGACTGACCCTACTTTCACCTCTGCCAGTTTCATGAGGAGGCCAGGGTTGCTATTCCATCCGTCATGAAGGGGATCCAACATATGCATGGAGAACTCATTGGCTGCTGCTTCACACTGGTCAAACTCCTCCAGAGCAATTTCTTCAATGTTTAGGTAATGTAACCAGGACATGTGATGCAACACTTATCACTCTGTCCTTTGTAGGCAGATTTGCATGTCCATGCTTTGACTGATACTGTAAATAAAGTAGCCAGCCTTAAATACACTATATTGCCAAAAGTACTGGGACACCTATTTTACACACACATGAACTTTAATGACATCCCCTTCTTAATACATAGGCTTTAATATGGAGTTGGCCCACCCTTTGCAGCTATGATAGCTTCAACTCTTCTGGGAAGGCTGTCCACAAGGTTTAGGCCTGGCTCAGTCTTTGCTCTAATTCATCCCAAAGGTGTTCTGTCGGGTTCAGGGTCAGGGCTCTGTGCGGGCCAGTCAAGATCCACCATACCAGACTCACTCATCCATGTCTCTATGTACCTTGTTTTGTTCAGTGGTGCTCAGTCATGTTGGAACAGGAAGGGGCCATCCCCAAACTGTCCCCACAACGTTGGTAGCATTAAATTGTCAAATGCCATGGATTCAAAGGCTGCAGCATTAAGAGTTCCTTTCACTGGAACTATGGGGCCAAGCACAAGCCCTGAAAAACAACCCCACACCATAATCCCCCCTCCACCAAACTTTACACCTGGCACAATGCAGTCTGGCAGGTACTGTACTGCTTTGCATTGTACTTGGTGATGTAAGGCTTGGATGCAGCTGCTCGGGCATGGAAACCCATTCCATGAAGTTCTCTACACACTGTTCTTGAGCTAATCTGAAGGCCACACGAAGTTTGGAGGTCTGTAACTACAGACTATTGCAGAGAGTTGCCGACTTCCGCACACTGTGCACCTCAGCATTTTTGGCAACATAGTGTATGTAAAGTCTGGATAAAAAAGATGGGCACTGTGACTAAAACCTATTATAAGTCCCATCGCACTTTTTAATTTGTTCATTAGTGTGAGGCATCATAGGAGACATCAGTACAGAATATGATCTGCTCTGGAACAATCGTGGAGGGACAGATACAAAGAGAGAGTTTTGGCGAAGTGTGGAACTGTGAGACAACAGTGGAGATTAAGGCGGGGGTGTGGAAAGATGGACAAAAGGACACACTTTGCCGGTTTAAACAGCTGAATACAAGAGGCAGCCATTAATAATTAGGAGCAGAACTGGGATGATAGGGTGATCAATTCAGAGGAAGCCTTCTGGGTGGCTTTCAGGTGACAGTTTACAGGGTATTTGCATGGCAGACGGTGGAGATCAATGACAGGAAGGAGGAATACCTGAAAGTAAAGTAAGAAGTGTGGGGGTGAGAACACACAGGAAAAGAGAAAGAGGTAGATGAGGGTAAGAAGGAAAGAGATGAAGAGATGGACGCAGATTAAGGAGGAGAATAAGAAAGTAAACAAAATACAGGAAGTATGCAGGCGCGTGCAGGACAGCAACTGATCAGGCCCCAGTGGTTTGAAATCAAGTGGAGAGTCACTGGTTCACCAAGAAACACACTAGATGTTTAGTGGGATAGAATTTTCTGAAGTTTTCAGGTGGAGGAAGAATAGAGCTCAAGCAATCCCAGGCAATCAGGCCAAAGGGGCAGGAGAACCCATAAGGGATGGCCAGAGGAGCAGGAGATCCCAGGAGGTCAGACCACAGGAGCAGGAGAACCCATAAGGGATGGCCAAAGGAGCAGGAGATCCCAGGAAGTCAAACCAGAGGAGCAGGAGAACCCATAAGGGATGGCCAAAGGAGCAGGAGAATCCAGGAGGTCAAACCAGAAGAGCAGGAGAATTGATAAGGGCTGATTAGAAGAGTAGGAGGCATTCTGCTTCACTGAGGCTCCATTGGATATGGTGCGGGCTGTTTTGATGGCCCGGGTTCTACTCTTGTGGTTTGGTTGGTCATTATGGGTTCTCCTGCTTCTGTGGCCAGTCATTCTGGGTTCTCCTTCTCAGATGAGTCCAGGATGTCAGACCACCGGAGCAGGAGAACCCAGGAGGTCAAACCAGCCCAGTACCGTATCCATGCAGTGGAGTCTCATTGTACAGAGTGTTTGCACAGCATTCACAGTTATCGTTTCACTGGGAAAAAAATAATAAATTAGACATTTATCAACCTGTAAAACTATTTAAAAAGTAAAGATCAACTGCAGAACTTTTCTACTACTTCACCATGACCAGGATGAGGGAACATAACCCACAATAATTTAATATATCACTTAGCAAAATCTCCATTGACAAAATATGTACGGTATACAATTTTATGTCTGAGAAAAAAATATCACTATTCACTTTGAACAATATATGATCAAAATAAAGAGAAACATGTGTATTCATAAATTAACTAATTAATTATATTAATTAATTAGATTTACCCACTAGGAGGCACTAACTTCCAATCATTTGCCAGTTTCAATATTGGAATACGAAAAAAGAAAGGATTTCTGTACATACATCTTTTTAGATGAGGTTTCCGATCGATCATATTTGAAAGTGACACAAATGTCGCGAGCGAAACCCGGAGTGTAATACATGTAACCCCAATCGAGTTGTGACTGACGCCGAAGCGGTTCGCGCACCCGGCGGACGCTTGGTTAGGAGCCCAAGCCAGCCGTGAGATCTGGTCAGTATTCTCATATGACACTTCATCTGTCTTCACTATGTGAAATTTTGTATTCCGATAATCGGATATTGATTCTAAAAATCGTTTGAGCAAATGTTAAAACGGCTCCACATGTACGAGTGGAAGCTGGATTACATTTAACATGTGCGCGCAAATTCCCGATCTCCTGTAAATTTATATCTGTAGTTTTAACGTGATCGTTTGCGGAAGTAGCTTCAGTGACATTAGTATGGGTCGCTGGTTAAGACAGGAAACGTCCTGACATTAACGCTGTAATATTTAGTGTGTCGATCTTGTTGGTAAGCTAGCAGTTTTTCAGCATGGTACATTGTCTAGTCATGGGCAGAAGCACTATCCCTAGCCCATCACTGTCCTCCAATTACATGTTGAAGTCAAATTAGGAGATTTGTACCAGACGATCTCTTCTAGCGTATTGTAATCCGTCCATATGTTATCCACTTGTTTTGTACCCAAAGCCACTTAATATTTTCCACTTTGTACAGTGTGGCGAAGATCGTGTGACAGCACAAAACCAGGGGGTAAAATTAAACCAAATAACTACCTGTAGAACCATGCTACAAGTTGCTGTAATATTGCGTGTTTTATAGTTCTATTCCAGTATTCGACTTAAGCATTTTAAACGGTTTAGCCGCTACGGCCAATTCCAGTTTTATTATGTAGTAATATTCTGTACGTATATTGATGTAAACAATTAAAATGATCACATTGTTACTTATATTCGTAAAGGTCTTCAACGTGTCGCAATTGAATTTAACACAAACAGTTTAAAGGAAAATTCATGTTCTGCTGTCATACAGTCAGCATTTCACCATTAATAACGCTTAATATATATCTGCTTATGTTATACTGAAGGTTACTTTTAAGCCTCCTGAATACTGAAGCTGTTTGCAGTTTCCCTAAACTGACCCTGGTTTCTAACTCTTTCTCCTCCGTAAGCTTTCATCATGAATAAGCTGCAAGGGTTTGAGTTTTGGAAGATCACCCTGAAGGGGGCACGTTATGTGGTGGCCCCCATGGTGGACCAGAGTGAGCTGGCTTGGAGGCTCCTGAGCCGCAGACATGGCGCCCAGATCTGCTACACCCCCATGCTGCACGCGCAGGTCTTCGTGCGGGACGGCAACTACCGGCGCGAGAACCTGTATGGTGAGGTTTGTGCGGAGGACCGGCCCTTGATTGCGCAGGTGGGCTCGCCGTGGCAGTGCCTCCGGCTCTTCGCGTGCTCGGCGCGTCCCACGTCCCCTTATGTCACTTCCCTCTGTGCAGTTTTGTGCGAATGACCCAGAGACGTTCATTAAGGCCGCCCTCCTGGCTCAGGACTACTGCGACGCCATTGACCTCAACCTGGGCTGCCCTCAGATGATCGCAAAGCGAGGTAGAGGACTCACTGGATGGAAGATACAAGCTGTTAGACTACAGAGGATTTCTGTTTTTACCGTCAAGCCGGACATGTTTTGGTTTAAGACTATCTCTGAATTTTCCTAGGTCATTACGGTGCCTTCTTGCAGGAAGAGTGGAGTCTTCTGGAGAAGATGGGTGAGCTTATGGTCATCTTGTTGCCTCAGTATCGGGGTAATGGTTCCTCTCCCTCATATCTTGATGTCCGCCCCTGTGTGTCTAGTGTCACTGGCCAATGACAAGATTTCAGTACCCATCACGTGCAAGATCAGAGTGTTCCCGGAAGTCGAGAAGACCGTGCAGTACGCCAAGATGCTGGAGAAGGCCGGGTGCCAGGTATGGCGCACGCCAGCAGGTCGGGGCGCGGTCGCGTGTAGCGTGAGAACTGCGAGCTCATAGCCTGCGACCATCTCCCGCCAGCTGCTGACCATCCATGGCCGGACCAAGGAGCAGAAAGGGGCCATGACAGGCGTCGCGAGCTGGGAGCACATTACTGCTGTCCGGTACGTTCCAGAGCCAAGATCTCGGGGCTGCTTTTCGATGGCTCAGTCCCTCCAGGTGGGAATCAGTCGTGTAACTTTCAGGGTGGTGCAGTGGTTCAGTGGCTCACACTGCTGCCTCATATTTCTTGGGGTGGATGTTGGAATCTCTCCTCTGCTCTGTCTATAGGTGGAGTTTATAGCTCCTTTCTGTATTGTTCTTTTGTTTGCTCCTATAGTTAACATGTAAGTGGATTTTCTGCATTACTGTGTGTGTGTGTGTCAGAGGTATATAGTTCAGGTCCAGAAAGTAAAAATCCAGACCAGGATTTTGTTCCAACCTACCACTTGAGTACTCTGTCTTTGACTCAACTGGTTGGTTGCAACAGAATCTTGGTCTGGATTTTTACTTTCTGGACCTGGACGACCCCCCCTCTGGTTTGTGTTTGTCTGAGAGCCCTGTGACGAAGTAGCGTCACATCCAAGGTGCCCTCAGGCTTCTCCCGACTCCTGGCTCTCACCCTGTTCGTGGGACAGAAGGTGGGAGCAGATGCATATGGGTTTGTAGGCGGCCCAGTGTGATGGAAACCCCAGCTCATGTTGTGTAAATGTGGCCGCTGCAGGAAGGCCGTCAGCATCCCCGTCTTTGCCAACGGCAACATCCAGCACCTGAGCGACGTGCAGCGCTGCATGGAGGAAACGGGTGTGCAGGGCGTCATGAGCGCAGGTATGGGCTGAACACCTGGGAGAGGCCAGGCTCTGGGGCTCTGAGGTCCGAACCAAGTGCCACGGGGGAGGGGGGTGGCTGCACCACCTGGGAGAGGCCAGGCTCTGGGGCTCTGAGGTCCGAACCAAGTGCCACGGGGGAGGGGGGTGGCTGCACCACCTGGGAGAGGCCAGGCTCTGGGGCTCTGAGGTCCGAACCAAGTGCCACGGGGGAGGGGGGTGGCTGCACCACCTGGGAGAGGCCAGGCTCTGGGGCTCTGAGGTCCGAACCAAGTGCCACGGGGGAGGGGGGTGGCTGCACCACCTGTGTTCTTGGAGTGCTGTACATCAGTGGGTGTCCGGCACCCAGGACGACCCCTTTGTGTTGAATTTCTACACCGACATGAGTTGAACCCTATTCAGCTGAAGCCACCTCCTGCTCCTGACGAACAAGCTTTCATCCTGCAGTTTACAGGACTTCAGAAGTGCTGGTCTGCAGGCTTTGTTAAACCGATAGAACCCATGTACAAAATTTAAAGGGTGAAATCCTAATATTTTATGCTCCAATGTCCTTAAACTACCTTTTTTGTGGGGTGCTGGAATGACGTGAACATTATTATGGGATGTTCAACCACCATCAAGAAATGTGGGTGTGATTGTGTTTACTCTCCTGCAGTGTTGACTCTCTGAGAAGCGTATAGACGGCTGCAGAAAAAAATAATCTAATTTTATAGGTGTGCATCTGTGCATAATTTTCTTTCCCAGACTGCAGCCTAGTTTCTCATTAATGAAGGGCTTCTTCCTTCTTCCTTGCTTTGTGGGACTTCAGTCCTGCATCTAGGAGTCTGATACAAACTGTCCTAGCAGTGCACTTCACACCTGCACTTAATGTTTCCCATTCCTCTTGAAGGTCACTTGATGTCCTCCTACAATCGCTTCTGCCCTCTACCTGGCTGGTTTCTGATCATTCCCAGTGTCTCCTGCTTCACCAGTTTCTTGTGTACTGCTGTCTTAGAAATTGTGAACCTGGAAGCAACCTGCTGTTCAGTGTAGCCTTCTGCCAGCAGAACCATTTAAATATGGAGTGGTCTCTTAATTTTTTCCGCAACTGTGTATATTTATTTTTAGTTGATATTCCCTCTCTTGACAGTGGGGGGCTGCCTTGTGCTGTATTCATTGGCTCTTGAATTTATTTTCAACCTGGAGATACAAATAGCTTTTCCTTTGGATGATAATTATCAGATTAGTGCTTTTATCCATGAACTTTAAGCGTCTCTGTTTTTACGTAACTGACCTCACCGCCAGCAGTGCTTCATTGACAAATTGGCTGTGCCGGTTCAAGGTAGTTAAAGCCTCATAGCACTGTTTCTCTTAGCAAGAAAAACAGTCTCTTGGTAAGTGCCAATTAACTGCTGCATAAGTCTGAGGTGTTCAGCTCTCGGCATCTGGTCCCTGGCTGACCGTTTGCGTTTGTCCCTTGCAGAAGGTAACCTTCACAACCCAGCCCTGTTTGAGGGCCAGAGTCCGCCCGTGTGGGAGATGGCAGAGGAGTACCTGGAGGTGGTCCGGCAGTACCCCTGCTCCCTGTCCTTCGTCCGTGCCCACCTCTTCAAGCTGTGGCACCATACGTGAGTGGCCCACCTGGATCATGTGATCGGGGTTAATGCTTTGTTTACCCCAGAGATTGGGGCAGCTGTAATCCATGGAACTCTTTCGGAGCCAGACTTTCACCATAAATATTGGGGCTTGTTTTTTTTAAATAAATCTATTTTATTAATAATCTATTTTCAAGGGGGAAAAGTACAGCAATAGAATTTATTGAAATTTTTAGCTGAAAAATGTATCAGCCTATCCAGTAGTTACCCAGGACCCATAAGTCAGACTCATTGAGGGGCAAGAGATTTGAAGAATTAAATGTGAACAAGGCCAGCGAAGAGGATTTGGGGCAGCAGCGAGGAGACCGTGTGCCTGCAGTTTGCAGATCCACACGGACCTGCGGGAGGAGCTGGCCAAAGTGCGGACGCTGGACGGGATGGCGGAGCTGAACGCGCAGCTGAAGCGGCGCTGCCAGGTACGCACCGTCCTCCTCCTCCTCCTCCTCCTCCTCCTCCTCCACGCACACACCTTCCTCACCGGCCTGCTGAGAGCCTGTCCCTTTTCACCATCAGGAGGAAATGGCTCGACAGGAAGCTGGGGAGAAGGACCACGGCAGCCTGCCCTTCCCGCACTGGATATGCCAGCCCTACGTCCGGCCAGCGTGAGAGAGCCTCTCCTTCCCTCCTTCTGACTGACTGCCGGGACGTTAATTACCCGGCGAGGGCTGAGAGGGTTAGGGGTCACTGACGTGTCTAACATGCTCTCCTGGCGCGTCTCCCTGCCAAACGCCCAGTTCTGTTGCTGTCTGCCTGCTCTACTCACATCACATTGGTGCTTTGAATTCTTCACTATGCCATCTGTTGGCAGGTCCTCCAGTGTCTCTCGCTGTTACTGATCTCCATCTGAGTCTCCTCTAGCAGGAGTAACTGCCTGCCATGACCTGACGTACAGTTCCTCACTCTCAGAGCATAATGAATCTGGTTGATAATCACTTCTTCGAGTTTTTTTTTTAATCCATGACCAGGGAACGTATTGGATGCCATAGTTTTTATTTTGTCGTTGATTATGTGAACTTTTTCCAGTCTGAATTCTCCAGAGCTTCAGAGATAGAGGGCTGGTTTCTGACAGCCTGCTGGTGGATTAACTGATTTACTTCTCAGATTTACCGCTTCACTATGCTGAGCTCTTATTCATCTGGATGGTGATCTCATTCAGGCCAGCTTAGAAACGCCGGCCATGCCAAGATATACACATTTTTTGCCAAGTCTGTCAGATCATTGACAGGGTCCCCTCTCCCCCTTTCGCCATGCGCCCCCCCCCGGCATTGCAGCCCGAAGGGTCCTGGCAGTGAGAACGGGCAGCCCGGCTCTCAGCCGAAGGCAGTGTGTGTGAAGAGGGCCCTGGAGGATGCTGATGCTCCCCCAGAGTACCTCTCCAAGAACAAGCAGAAGAAGAAGGCGCGCAACCCCAAAAAGAACTTCAGCATGGAGCAGAAACGTAAGTAGCCCTGAGTCCCGCTGCCCATGGCCCTGCCTGCTGCACTGGGCCTGCTTACCGCTTTCCGTAGCCCTTACATACCCACATAACATTCCATGGGCTTTTCCCAAGGCCTCGTTGGTCCCAAAGTCCAGGCGAGTTCCACACGTGTTTATACTGAACGTGGCACTTGAATTTGCCCCATTCCTGCCTGTGCCCCCTCCTCGGTGCCCGTTAAATGCCGCTGGGACCATCAGTTAGGAATCCAGCCTGACCTTTTGCCTTATTGTCTCCCCTGCAGCCAAATACATCAAATGTGAGCAGTGTGGAAACCCCAAGGTGAGTCTTTTTAGCAGCGCTGTGAATGTGGACCCAGGCTGAGGGTCGCCGAGGCCCCAACCCCGGTCCTGGATCTGCACTGTGTCTGTCACCAGTGTGCGGGCGGCGGGACAAATGTGGTGCCACTCTGCCAAGGGGGGGGTGGAGGGGAGTTAGGGGTTATGGGCCGGTGATGGCGGCTGCGTTTTGTCTTGTTGAGGGCTGGTGGGCTTCAGCTGTTTGGCTGCTGCTATCCAGCTGGCATGAGCTTGCTGTGTGGGGTGAGGGGGTGGCCATTTTGGCATCAGTTTGACGGTAGCTCGCCTGCTAGGCTAAATTAGGAAGCCGTTAAACTGGGGGTGTGCAGTAATATCTGAGCTGTCATTGCGACACCCTCCTGCTTAGACCACAATGCAAAACATTAACTCCCGTTATTTAATGGGGCTTGAGTGTCACAGCAGCATTCAGTCATACTGCGTAGCGAAATGACACATCTGCATATAGAAACACTATTCAGTTATAGCTGGACAGAGGTGCGACGGGCAGCACCGCCAGGGTTGGGGGTTCGATCCCGGCTCCTGCCTCTGCGTGTTCCGTCTACTCATTTGGGTTTCATCCAAAGAAATGCGGTTAGATGTACGTATCGCAGGCTGGACATCACCTCCAGCATGTGTGTGTGTGAGTGTGTGCGCGTGCCTTGCGACCGTCTGGCTCCCCTGCCTGTCCCCTGCCCTGTGTCTCCTGGGATAAGCGCCAGGCTCTCCGTGACCCTGTACTAAGTAAGTGGCTTTGGAGGAAAATAACACTGCTGGCTACATGTGCCTCTGTAATATTTCCCTCCAATTTTCAAAGCATTTTTCAAGCCACAGTGTTTTATGAACTCACCCTGTCCCACCTGTACCTTCTTGTCCTGCCGGGCATTATGGGATGTCTCGGCTCAGGGGCCGACCTCCTAAATCCAACAAGACACCATTTTATCAGAAGCACTTTTAATTATAACTCTATTCTTTCAGGCTGCCCGTGCGTTACAGTTGTGAGAAACTGAGTGTGAGTTACCGTGTGTTGCTGAGAGTCTGCTGTACGCATCATTCTAGAAGTTTCCACAGAATACCTTGTCATGGAGGCCTTCAGAATACAACCCTAAGCGTTTTTCCTGTACCCAGGCGCTGCTTGAAGGGTCTTGCGGATGGAAAGCTTGTCAGCTTAAGAACACTTTGCTGGTGCCAAAACCAAAACCTCGCTGTGTCAGGTCATTATGGTTTTCTCTAGAACAGGGAAAACCTTACATTTCTTTATTCCAGACTCTGAGACCGTTCATTTGCTAGGGAAAGACGTGTAGCATTTGCAGCTTGGCCTTCAGCCGGAAAATGTATCATTTCTTTCTGGTTGACTTTTTGTATTTAGGTCTGTTTCAGACCTGAGAGCAGCATTACTGTAATGAATTAATGTTACTTAAACACAGTTAAATTAATAATGCAGGCCTGAACATTATCTAGATAAGTGGCTTTTTAAATAGATGCATGTGTAAATAATGCATCAATTACTGGTATATTCAACAGTACAGAGGTGATATTATTATTATTGTTATTATTATTATTATTATTATTATTATTGTCATTTACAAGGCCATCAGTGTAATCAAGTAATTGCAAGTGATTGCACTGTAATTAAGTAATTGAATAGGTAATGCAGTGGACAGGCCCAGCTGTCTTTGTCTGAAACCTTTCTAAGTAATCAGCAGTGCACCTTCATAATGGGAAGTAAGTGCTTGTCGCTACAGCAACGTGTATTGCTTACATAGAGTTGAGTACCGATGATTTGAATTCCGGGAAGGTGCTGAGAGGATTCCGGCCTGCTCTGTGGGGCACCTTCTGAAGCCGGAAGCTGATTTGAACCATGAAACCTCACTTGTCCTGTTGTTTGGGTGCTTTGATGAACAGGGCAGGAGTTCAACGGGGCAAGACAGTGTGCAGTTACTTTTTTGTTTTGGCTACTGCAATCATGCCTTCGTTCCAGCCATTTAACTGCAATTTTAAGTGTAATCTAAGTCCTGCTGTAACTTCTCAATCAGTTCGTACCTGATTAAAAAGTTGCTCTCAGTAATTTGTGAGGATGTTGTTTTAGATTTAATTGCTTTTGTTAAAAATGGCTGCTGTGCACCTTGATGACCTCAGACATGAGGCGCAAGTAAAGGACCAGCCGCATGAGAATGGAGATTTTTTTTAAGGTATCTATGGTAAAAATTGCACTGGGATACGACGGCTGAGAATACCTTGTTAATGAGAGGTCAGAGGAAGATGGCCGTGCTCCTTAAAGCTGACGGGAAGTGAGAAACGAGTGAGAAACGTCACTTCTGGAGACAAATATGGGTCCGAGCCAGTTCTTGCTACGTGTATCAAATAAGAAGAAAATTGGCATCATAGAAAAGAATAAAAATGTTATGTAAATGTGATCTAAAAGTGTTTTATTTCCAAGCTTCAGGCCTAATATATTCGTAACTAGGGCCTAAAACTGCAAAATTTGCAAAGATCTCAGGTTGAAAGAGAAGTCCAGAAACAGCGGGTCCAGTAACCACTGCCATGTTCTTTTTGGCCTGCTGTGAAGATGAGGTCACCGCAGGGACAGGACCGAGGTGGCAGAACAGCTTCAGAGTGGACCGCTTTCTTAATGCCCCGCGGGTCACCTTGTCCCAAGATCGATGTCTTATGTACACTTAACGTTTAGCGGCTGAATGCTGCGGGACATGTTAAGCGGATTGGCTGTTGGTAGCTGCCTGTGTCAAACTCCCAGACATGGTCAAAGGACTTGAATGAGACATACTTACCTTTAAACAGAAGCGTCATTGTAATTATTGATTCATAGCACAATATGGCTTAATGTTTTGTATTTTTTTATAATGCATGATTTAGTTTCAGGAAGATTATTTAGTCACTGCTTCTGTTTACCTGTATGAATCATGGTATTTTCAGAGTGAATAATTACCATATTCTAATGCATTACATAATTTAGTATTTTACAAAATAGGCTTATTGTTGAATTTGGACTTGAAAGTTCCTTGTTGTGCCAGTTACTTTGAGTTGCAGTTTGTAGTTATACTAGGGTCATAAAAAAACATTTATATTGCGTGATGATGTGTTTGACCCTGGGTTTGGTTCTTTGTAGTTCTGGGTACCGGAGTGTAATCTGACACTTGCAATCTGATATTTTTGTTTAGTCTAAGGTCTCAAAATGTGAAGAGTTTCCCTTATTTGAACATAACCGGCTCCCTGGACTTTGCATGAGTTCAGGTCCCCATTCATTTCCTGGTTTCATGGTCTGAAGCCTTCACATCTCCATGGCCAAAAATCCTGGAGGAAAGCTGCCTCTAAAAATTCACCCCAGCGCTCAACAGCTAATTAATGGATGCGACGTCTCAGCGTAAGACCGAGTCGACACTGTGACGGCGGGCAGTTGATGAATCTTTATTACGGCCGATGGGATAAATGAGCGGATTTAGCTTGCTGTCACTGATTGGACTGGGCCTTTTGCCTGATTCGATTTTGAGCCTTGATGCATATCGAGCCCATGTGCAGTTGAAGGAGGTATGAATAAAGCATAATCTGGTTAATGTTAGCGCCAGATATCGGTTTGCCGGAACTTGGCTGGCGGACTCTGTGGTGGGTAGCAGAGTCAGGGTCCTGCTACGGGCCAGTCGCACCGAATGCAGACGACTGTCCAAGTTTCACTCAGGCAGCCTGTAGAGATAGACTTCCGCTACGTTTTTACTAGTTGGAATAAATATATGGAGACCCTTCAAACGTGCCACTCCACTCAGGAGCGTAATCAGCGCTCATGGAGAGCAGCAGGTGGTGTCAATAAAGGCCAGGGAAGATCCCAGAGGTGTTCTTCAAACAATGGAAAAACACTTCATAATGATCGAGGAGTTATGCCTGGATGGGGCTCAGATACGTCACCTTGTTGTACACAAAGCTATCTGTGTCCAGATGGATCTCTTATCAGTCGCTAACAAATCCATTCACTTCAAAACTTTGCATGATTACTTCACTGCCAAACTAGTTAGGAAAGATGGAAGTAATTTGTAGTACATGAAACTTTTGTGTGTGAACTGTATGTGTGCGTATAAAATCCATAACATATTTATTTACGAAGTCTCACATCAGTCGACACCGTCGGGGGCCTTGAGCAAGGCCTTTAAGTCAGGGTTGTGTGTCCCTGCTCAGAAATGTCCATTGTTTTGGATATAAGTGCCTGATAAATAAAATGTAGTGAGTGCCCCCCCCCCCCCCCCCAGGCTGTATTAGCGGGCTACCACACACAGAGCGTATCCCTTCTGCCTTGTCTGTTTCCCCCAAAAGCTCTGATGCTGTTGACATCATTACTTCTGGTGTTTTATGCTATAAGAAGCTGACGTCCTTCTTAAGTAATAGAACCAGCTTTTCTCGCTCATTTCCTGGGACGTAATGTAACGTGAAGTGGATTTTGCTTTCGCATAATCCCCAATTATAATGGCAGCATTGTATATCTGCCCCTTCAGAAGAACGCAGAGCTGACTGAAGTTAATATTATGTAGTTTAAACAATGAACGCGGCTGAAAAGTGTGATTCGCAAAGTGCATAGATGCCGCTTTCAACAAACTTTTCATGGAACTTTCTCTCGTGTCGACATGATGGGAAAAAGTTGCTGGATGGCTGTTCAATGGGCAAGTAATAGTTTTCTGAATATGTTCTATTAATGGCAAACAAATGCATTTCGTGGATATTTCCATTGCTTGATTTTTTTTCTTCCCCTGCAGTTGTTTATCAAATGCCTTTTACAACAATGTGACATTACAATATTAACATGGCAACAGAATGTCCTGTGAGCTCGGATTTGACGGATTTAGCTACAGCATGTAAACACACGTCGTCTTCAGCGTGCCGTGATTGGTTCGATTTCTGCGACCGAGCGCTTTTCATTCTGAACTCAAGTGCTGCCCACGTTGGCCAACACGGACCTGAAGGTTTGTTTACCCTCATGTGGCCGTCTGTGCCAGCCCCGAAAATGGAATGGTCTCCATTGAGCTATTGAACGAAGCGGGAGTCATTTCTCCACTTTCCACAACCCTCCTCGCTGCTAGCTCGCTTCAGAATTACATTCCAGAATTTCACCAGCAGCCCTAAAGTAGCTCTGGAGTGCTCTCTAACTGGTACTCCACAGTCACTCTTTCGCTCTTCAGTTCTCTGAAAATAATTCCCTTTTCAGCATTAAAAATTGCGACTGCAGCCGGCCTGTTGACTTACATCTACATGAAGGTAGACTAAAGATGTGAGGGCGATTTTATAAATACATTCAGTTTTGGCTTTGAAACTGGTATTTGCCAGCAATGTGGTAATTAAGGTGCTGTTGCGTTTATGCACACAGCCCCATCATTTGAAGTTTAAGGTGAGGTGTTCTTTGTGAGGTTGATCGTGTAGCCATGATTAACACCAAGTAGATCAGCGGTTTATATGTTTGGAGAGTCTGCTACTTTTATGACAGAATTTAAAAAAAACTAGTCATTTTTTTCCCAGCAATTAAATTAACTGGGGAATATAAGACAATTAGCCAGCTCCTGCCCCTGTGTGGGATGACAAAGTAAGGATGCTTTAAATTTAATCCATTTTAAAGGCTTTTTGACAAAATAAGGATTATTTGTTGATGTTAATTTGCTTGCACTCCAGGAGTCTTAGGCTAGGTTTGAACCCGCAACCTTGAACACTGTAGCATAGCCACCTTACTTACAGACCCATCACTTATTTGTATTTTTAAACTTGTGTTTCTAGAGCTTCATTGACATTTTCCCCCAATTTAAAATTGTCCATAACTATGTGCATTAAATGCGTTTAGTAGCTTGGCCAGAGTAATCAGATTGGTCGAGCCTCCTTTGGCTAGTTGGGAGGGTGTTAATTGATACAATTTGCAGTGCAAATTGCAAATTGATGCAGTGGTGTTCAGGGGGTGCTTTGGCTAATAGCTAAACAGGTGGCCATTTCTGCAGCAGGATGGGTAATGAAAGGGCCCTGACCAAGTAGAACAAAGACAGCGCCCCCTTGTGTTCAGGAGGAAGTAAATGTGACCAATTTTGTTTACTCTGAAGCATTAATTATAACATTATCTTAATGCCCCTGATTTGTTGTTCGGTGTTTAGCACTGAATCTGACAAGAAGAGTTTATTTGTCACGTTATTAGATTCTTCATATGATGTGTCATGAAACGCAGTGTCACCGTGAATCGGGGGTCACCTCTTAATGCCCTTTCTCTGGCTGTCATTTTTGATGTGAGGACTCTGGAAAGTGTCCATGAGAGGAACAGACCCAGACGCGGTTTTCAGGTATTAAAGCCTGAGAGCCAGCTGCCAGCTGAAGGGCTGAACGAGAGAAAAACGCTTAAACTAAAAGGAGAGCTTGAAAAGTATGCACTCCATGGTAAACTTTCAGTATACCCTTAGTATTATACTCACAGTATACCCTTAGTATTATACTCACAGTATACCCTTAGTATTATACTCACAGTATACCCTTAGTATTATACTCACAGTATACTCATTTGTGCTCCAAGTTTAAGAAAATGTGAATGACTTTCCAGACGTTGAAGTGTTTGAAGTCACTGAGAATAAAATTAATTCCTTTCTATTTTTGCATGTTTTTTTTTTTTTAAACATGAACAAAACCAGACAGAGTAAGGGGGGGTGTTTGGGTTTTTTTAACTGTAGGATTAGATAGGAGAACAGGTAAGATACCTTGGCTTTTGAATGTCTGGAGAATCAAACAGTCCTTTCAGATTTTTAAACATTGGTCTCTTGGGGTTTTACTCCTTCACCTGCGAGACATCAATTTATTATTGATGTTATCATTCCGTGCAAATGTCTGAATTTTTGTGCAGACATCTGGTCAACTAAAATCCATCGGCTTTGCTGAATCTTGTCGGTAAGCAAGTGATTATGCAAGTGCTGGAAGAGCTTCATTCATGAACCTGCAGAAGTACTATGAACCACCTGGAATACACAGATAAGTCCTCTATCTCCTCGGGATATTCCTGATTTTATTGAACAGTGCTGTTCTTCTGGCATGTTGGGTTCTTCATAAAATGTCAAATTTCTTATTGCGTTCACATTTTTAAAGAATTTCAGAAAGCAGAACGTCCAAATACGTACCCATTGTGCGTAAGACATTTTACTGACATTTCCTTCCCACGAATGTGAGCCTGTCGCTGTCAATTATATCAATAACTGAGTAATTTATCGATTAATCTGACAGTTCATTGAGTAACCGGTTATATATAATACAAGCACAGGTACCCAGATATGAAAAGTACACACGCACAAAGTGTCGATGTGCAGTGCTAGCGCTACCCAGTGACAGTGCTATCCAGTGCGCCACTGTGCCTGACTGCCTTGGGTTTGCATGCACTGTTTTGCCTGAGCTCTGCATACACTTTCCGAGACAATCGCAATCATTCTCGTCCTTGCGGATCGATTCGCTCATTGACCGTGCGGCGTGAGAAACTAAATAAAATGAATGCGGAGGAGAGGGTTGAACAAGAACTATAATTCACGAAAACACTTTTGTCTTTCGCTGTATGGAAATACCAGTATTTTGAGTTTCACACAGACGACATTGCGCAAAAGCAAGAAATTTGTCGGCACCGCTTTGTGTGTATTGGCGACATCACCAGCTTATTAGACAGACTATACTGGTATATAAGTTCTATTTGGCTATATACTTACATTTTCAATTCCTAAATATCGCAAAAACTTCAAATATGTGACCTTTTCTCAATATTGTTCAGCCATAGAGAACACAATACGTTCACAAAAAAACTATATTATACGGTTATTATATAATGTAGAATGTAATGGTGTGGCTAATTTCGGGGAAAATCAAGCAAGCAATTATTTTCACATATGGGAATAGTAGAAAGTAAATGAAGCGAAATGATTTCAGTCAAAATAATGACAAAGTCAGGTTAGGCTACTACGCCTGTCAAACCTGAATATCTTCTTTTAAGATGTATTCGTGTTGCAGTTGTGCTGTGCTGATGTTTAAGTTCTGCTTTGCAATGCTTGCATACAACTGCACCTTCATTCACTTTTAACGTGACGTTTCCCACACCGCTGATGCTTTCGCTCTTTATTTGAACCCCCGTCCGCTGTGAAGCCGTCTTCCTTCCGCCATATTGTCAAGTAAACGCGAAGGAATTCTTAATTGCCCTTTAATCTAATAACCGTGACAGCTCAATCAATGTGTGGCACCCTTAGGTTAGAAGCGTGCCTGAATCTAATGAACTTCCATTACACGCTAATGTGGCGATTTCCATTCATATGAACTATCCGTGGCTTTGGTTTAGAGACGTATATTTGTATATATGTTATTTGTTATATATGTGCATATATTGTACACACAAACCCATTAGAAGACCTTGTGTCTATGATAAAGCTAGTCACATGACTTGTGATGAGTGGCTCAGCCTGTTTTGAATCGCTGTTGCTTTCCTGAAGGCCACGGGTTCAAATTTGGCATCCGGATGAGTGATCATACTGCCACCTGTCCTTAACGTGATGCCTGACCCTGTGCTCTGACTGTCTGATTATCTCTCAAAGCTGGTGAGCTCTCGTGTACTTGTACAACTGGCACATGAAACATCTTCCGTTTTCCGTTCTGTGTTTCTGCAGGGCAGTAAGTGTGTCTTCAGCCTGTGTCGGGGGTGCTGTAAGAAGGCGGCGTTCAAGGCTACGGCTGATTGTCCAGGTGAGGCCTTTCACCAGTGTGCTGTACCACACCCTCTGCCTCCAGACGACCTTCACCCACTGCCACTGGAGTAATAAAATGAGCGCATTCAGGCTCTGCCCCTTTAGCTCCCAGAGAGGGCTTCTTAAGTAGAAATGGCCAGCTGCATGCTGTATGAACGCCCCTGTGGTGCCCCACCTGGGCATGGTGAATAACGTCAATGGCAAAAGTGTCCTTTAGACCAGCGTTTCTCAAATCTGTACGGTCCTGGTCCGTGAGAGGGTTCCTGCCGGTCCGTGAGAGGGTTCCTGCCGGTCCGTGAGAGGGTTCCTGCCGGTCCGTGAGAGGGTTCCTGCCGGTATGCGAAGCTTCGCTTCTGCACCAATCAGAATTCAGTCAGATCAGGTCAGGTATAATAATAACAACAACAACAATAATAATAATAGTAATACTATCTGTCTATAGTAATGATATCTATTTATCTATGCGGATACGCTTCCGCGGAGGGGGGGTTGGGCAGCGTCGTTTATGCAGGGCCCTGCAGCCCCAAAGCCTGACATGACTGGTCCCCATGGGCAAACAAGTTTGAGAAACGCTGCTTTAGACTTTCGTGGCACATAGATGGATTTACACGCTGAGGATGACTGTGAGGCCCCGTGTGGCTTAGTGGGTCAGCAGGCTGTGCTTGTTGTTGGAAGGTCATTGGTTTGAATCTCTCTTAAGTTGGGGTTGTCTATCCCTGCTAAATAAATGAAATGCAATGAGTGCCCCCCCCTCCTCCCCCCCAGGCTGTTGAGGCAGGCTACCACACACAGAGCCTAACCCTTCTGCCTTGTTCGTTTCCCCCAAAAGCTCTGGTGCTGTTGACAGACTGCATGTTACTCTGTGTTGCAGGCTGTGCATCTGTCTTCCACAATCGCCCTGGTTCCCCAGTGTCTTTTTTCCCCACTAGGAAGCACATTCCGAATAACAATGGTCACCTTATATCTGTATGCAATAAAAAAAGTTTCTCTAAATTCGCTCAGATCATTTAAACTAACTTTCTGAGGCATCCATTTTTTTTTTTACCAAGAGAAATAAAACATTGGTCTATTATTAGTGCCTAGAACATTAAAGGGATGTGACTGATACATTAATCTGACAGAATAATGTATACAAAATGAATAAAAGATACTGAAGTTTACAAAAGTCCAAAGTATCTTTATCTTGTTGATGGAGGATTAGAGCAGAATACTATCAATAATCTGTCTTTTAGGCTAAACTGTAATAATTCATTATGCTGAATAAGAAAGTCAATCCGAAGGTAGAAATTCATTGTTTATTCCCATTGTAATAATGGTTGTCAGAAGCCAGCTGAAAACAACCAGATTTTGCTGGCTATTTTTAATTGTCATTGTGCTATTTCAGGTTGTATATCAAGCTGCCACGTGGCCGGGTTAACAAACCTACATGTCACTCTCCGAATCAGTAACTCCCCACCTGCCCTTTTTATTTATTTATTATTTTTTTTTTAAATCCTTTTTCCTCTCTTCTCCGCAGGCCATGGATTGTTGTTTAAGACCAAATTTGATAAAGCTCAGCGACAGAAGGCCAGCGAGCCCGACAGACAGGCCAGCGAGCCCGACAGACAGGCCAGCGAGCCCGACAGACAGGCCAGCGAGCCCGACAGACAGGCCAGCGAGCCCGACAGACAGGCCAGCGAGCCCGACAGACAGGCCAACGGGGAGTCGCTCACGCAGACGTGCCCCGCATTGCCCTCGGCCTCACCTGAGCAGCCCGGCAGAGACCCTGTGGCCTGAGGGCGGCCCCTCTAAGGACACGTGAGGCACCACACACCCCTGAGGGTTGCTGCACTGGGAGAGCTGCCCCCAGACCGAGGGAAATGAGCGTGACACTCAGATTCTGCTGAGGATGGTGCTGCAACGACGTACATTTGACAGGACATCAGTATGGCTGCTTCCGTCAGGATTACCCTTTAACTTGTGGTTGTTTCAGTTTTGTTACAGGGTTTTTTTTGGCCATTCAGCTGAATCATTTCAGTTGGCTTAACTCCTTGCTATTACGAATGGTACTTCATGGTCAAAAAATTGGCTACTTCTTCTAAACAAAATGTACTTCATCTCAGTTTTATCTCTAAAAAAACCGAATTGAATATAACAAATTGGAGGCTATTCTAGTATCCGGCTGTTTTCCAGGGGTTTGCTAAATGACGTCGGAGAGGATCACGCATACGGCACATTAGCCGGAAGTAAACCACTGACAAATTATAAGCTTCACTCCAAAAAGGCATAAGTATGTATTACAGGAGACTTCATTTTGAGTGAAATCTTGTAGGATTTGAAAAGATCTGTGCTTCACCCTGACAGGGAACACTCCCTTCAAACTACACTGTGAACACGAAGGAAAACTGGACTGTGAGCTTCATAGAATGTTCCGGTGTTGGGAAAGTCACATAGAAAAGCAATTCACAGCTAAAGCCAAATGGACAGCCAGTTGCCCATTTTAAAAACCATTAAATTTGTTTTTTCAGTTAAGCTAGCAATAAAAAAAAATTAGGAAATAGACTTTCATACGATGGATGTGGTTAGCCATGCTACTGTGGATTGCTATAGTAACACAAATCAGTTGCTAGGAAACTTAGTAGTTTAGTTGTTCTGACAGCATTTCTATCACATTGTCAGATCCAGCCCGTTTTGTATTGCAGGAAGTTCAACATTTGCAGCCTCCTATTGGAAGATTGCAACTGTTTTAATGCATTTATTGCCGAGTTGGCACGTCTCGAATGTTTCACACGAACGTCACGTCATGGATGGTGCCAGCAAAGCTTTGGAACAAAATCTACCTGCGGGGCTCCTTCTGTGTCTGGGGTTCACCGCGTTTTGCAGGAATGTGTCCAACCGAGGCCTGTGGTTGAGGGGTCTTTACTGTAGGTAACAGTGTCTGGTTAATGCTGGGTCTCACTGACATGCAGCGCACTGTAATGGGTGGATCGCACTGTGCAGTAGCTAAGCCACTCTGTACAGCATCAGCCTGCACCGCGGCTTAAACGACGCGGTTCCTGTGCTGCGCCTTTAGCCTGTAATTTATGCAAGAAGATGATCCGCCAAGCGCAGGTTAAATAATGCCTGCCTCTGTTTTTAATCCTGCTGGATACTTCTTACAGTGGTATTTATGGTCCTCAGGTTATGGAAATATTTGTCCCTGTCGATCGGAATAAAAGTTTTGAAAGAAAGCGCTCTTTCCTTTCTCTTTCTGCTGTCAGTGTTCTGCGCCATAGGTTGTTCCCATAACCCAAAGGCTTCAATTTATACCCTGCAATGAAATCAGTGGAAGTGTTTTTTTTTTTTATCTGACTCGAAGGCCTTCAAAAGACACTGGCCCCAAGACCTCTCTCTGATTGATTGCTCTAAATGACAGAACAGAAATGTGCCAGCCAATAGTATATCATCTGACCTATTTACTTATTCCCTTACTTCATCGTGGTAAAAGTGCGGCATACATGTGCCTGCGACAGATACCGACAATACAGGTAAATACAATTAACAAAGGCTATTTTTTTAATATGTTTAATTATGATGAAGCCTTGTGAACATAGAGAAGGACACACTGTGCCCCCTTCCTGCATATGGATTCCAATCACATGTCCTCAGCTTGGATGAATGATTTCCATGTGAGATATGTGGGACAGCCTTGAGCATGAAAGGTCGACATCTTCATTGGACCTGCTACACTCTATTAGACAGGTAGTGGATAGACAGCGATAACCAATCATCCCCAGTATAAACGAAAAAAACGGAGAATGGTGATAGTGTTACACCCTTCCCCTATGCGTGTGTCTTACTCTGTAATATAGGGGTCCTTCCCCTGAATTACACTCGTTTGCAGAAGTCTTTATTGCATGGACTAAATTACCTGAATATCATGAATATATCATTAAACCAAAAAAAAAAAAATAATATTCAACAGTGGTAATAATTATAAAACGCAGAATGTAGATCGTATTTTCTTTCTATTGCTTGTAACTAAATTTTTCTGACGCGATATTTAGAGAAACCCGATATTGTTAGATTATTGGAGCCGCTGATCAGCGTCAGGCATCGCGATATGAAGGAAAGATGTTTGGCCCTTTTCCTGTGAAATGAAGGACGTGTTTATAAAAGGGGAGGTGCACATTTTATTTTACAGGTTTGTGGTCCAGTAGAAGCATCTTTGAGAGAATGTCCCTCTGCCTTAGCCTTGTCTAGAGGCCAGATCATTTTGGGGGCCACTGGTTTTATATTGGCTGGAGAATTATATTATTATTCGATTGGTCAGTGGGCAGCACAGTGGCTCGCACTGTTGCTTTGCACCCCCAGAAGCAGCGGTTTGAATCCTGCCTTGTCGGTTTGTTCTCACCATGTTGTGTGGGTTTCCCTGGACATACCAAAGCCTTCCAGAAGCTGCTGAATGGGCCACAGTACAATGGCATGCAAACGTTTGGGCACCTTGACTTAAGATGTCTGTTACTGTGAGTAGTTAAGTCAGCAGAAGATGAACTGATCACAAAAGGCATAAAGTTAAGGCTTTGTGAGCATCAATCATTTTATATTTCAAAGTGCTAGGCAGCTGCGTAGAGGAGCTCATGGGGCAAACAATTGTTGGGGCAAAGTTTGAGGAGTCAGAGAATTTATACAGCTTTGCAATTTGTATCAACTGGGGTTCCCCAATAATGACTGAACAAGCCATAGTCCTAATGAGCTAATGAAGGGCTGGGACCTTGAAAATCATTATCTGAGACCTCAAAAATTGTGGGGTGCCCAAACTTTTGCATGCCACTATATATCACTGTGACCTGCAATGGACTGAGGTTCCAGCCTTGGTCTCTGGGATTATATACCTTACAGGTGAGGGTTAGGGTTTGGAATGATAAGGGACAACAGACCGATTACAGGGAAAGATCAGAACCATTGATTTTTTTAAAGCTTTTATATGGTTTTATTGCTTCAGTTTCTGACGTCAGTGGATAAAAATGTTGAAGGTTTTAAGGGGTTTAATTGTACCAGTTGTACGCCTTTAAAAATGCTGGTATTTTGCTTGATGGGTTTGTTTTGAACAAAAAAAAAAAGAAAAGTTTTTCATGAACTGAAATACTGTCAGTTTGGTCAAAAACAATTTAAACTAGTCAGTGCTCAGGTAAGAGGACACATTTTGCAGGTAAGGTTTGGAAATGCAGAATGAAAATAAAAAGTCCATGTCCCTCCTGTAATTCTGTGTGATGATGAAATGTCTCACACCTTGTGATTTGAAACTCTTGAAATAAATTGGCCCTTTCAGTGCCTCACCTGGGTAGGATGGATCCTTCCAGTAGGTATTCCTTTCTCTGCCCTTTTCTCGCTGGCCCGTCATTGTGCTGTGATGGGCTCGCATCCCAGCCAGATTACTGCCCTGCCCAATACCCTTTGCTGTGTGGCGTGGACTCCAGGTCCCCTATGACCCTAACCTGGATGGATGGATGGATAAATAGATAGATGGGATGATATAAAGATATATAGATAAACGGATGAACGGGTAGATAGCTGAGTAGTTGGAAACAGACTTTATCTTTTAACTTTTGCCCACAGTTTTATAATAAATAATCAATGTTGCAGTAAAGCTCTATCTGAGGTCAATATACTTCACACAATACATTGACTACAGGATGATTGATAGATCTATTGTAAACAACCTTGAAGGATTTGGCAAAATTGTAAGCGAATGCAGGAGAGAATAGATGTAAAATTGCTACTATGGTATTACTAGGTAGTGTATGTTCTGCAGTGTAATATCGAATATAACTTTGGCTGGTGTTTGGGCAGCTGCAATTATTCACCAGTAGACAGATAATTCAACCATCAGAAAAGTAGAGATGGGTTTATTAACGGAACCCCAAGAAATACATTAGCTATGCTATTTATAAATGAGGTACCCAAGTTCAACTGATGGAAAAACCCATTTGAAACCAAATGATAAATACTTTTGTTTGAAACGCCAATTTGCTCTCGACTTAAGTTTAGTAGTAGTAGTAATACTTTATCCCTAAGGTAATTCCACTTTTTTTTACTATCGGAATATACAAAATATTATAAATATTTTCTCGTGGCATTCCGATGATGTGCTAAATGTACGTGTATTTTAATGACTCGGCGTTTTTACTTAAACAGTAAACGTAGCGGAGTTTAGCCCAGTATTGCCTGCGCCAATAACCAATAATTCGTTTACTCCCACATTTAACGAAGGGCGAGTTAACAGCAGCAAAGACTCTTCTATGCGCAGCTCTCGATCGCTGTCTGCGGTCGCAGAATGAGCTCGTCCCTCCGGCGCAGAGCAGCCCCTTGTTTCCCACCAGACATCGTGACGACCCTCCGGATAAGTGCATCTGAGCTCGTCTTTAGAAAGGCTGAAATACGTTTGTACGTTTCACAATAGTCACGCGCGCAACTCTCCAGACGAAAATAAAGCATGCGAAGGAGAATCACCTAAAAAGAAGTGAAGATGAATCTAACCAAGTTATATTTAAAATTTGGACATCTTTTCTACAGGAACTTCTCGTTTTGGGGAAATGATGGCAAACTGAACCATAGCCTTCAGGACGCACTTCTGTTCACGGATGATGTGCTTTTTTCGGGAAACGAGCCAGGCACTATCGTCTTGGTAGTGATGTACACTTTGTCCTTCTTCATTGGCTTAGGGGGCAATGTCATGGCATTGATGGTTTTAACCAGGAGGAGAAATCGTCTTGTCGGCGGTGCAGCAACCAGAAGACTGCTGATAAATTTGTCTGTGTGTGATATGATGGTGGTGTGTGTGTGCATGCCAGTCAATCTCGGCCACCAGCTGCACAACGCCTGGGTGTTCGGGGACTTTCTGTGCCGGGTCGTCCCTTTCGTCCAAGCCGTGTCTGTCGCCGCTAGTGTGCTGAGTCTGGCTGTCATCAGTCTCAACCGATTCTATAGCGTCCACAACCCCCTTCACGCCAGGTATTTCTTTACTGGGAGAAAAATACTCTGCATGATCTGTGCAGTGTGGGCACTCTCGTCGGGACTTTGCACGCCGATCATCTTCATGAATAAGACTAAGACACTCGTGCTGTTGGGAAGCAACCATGCGATATCGGTGTGCGTGGAGAGCTGGCCGGAAGTCAGGCTGCGACAAGGCTATAACTTTTTGCTGTTCTGTACTCTATATGGATTTCCCGTTTTATTTAACCTCGCTATTTGCTTCATGACTGGGCGGAAATTGTGGCGCGTAAACGATAAATTCAAAGAATGTAACAAGTGTTACTTCGCGCAGTCCGCGTCCAGACTCAAGGTGCGCAAAAAAGTCGCCAAGATGGTCGTCGCACTTGTCGTGCTGTTCACTTTTTCTTGGCTGCCCCTGTATGTAGTGGATATCTGGATTGATTTTAACATGCCGGATGCTTTAGAAGAAAGAGAATATGACATGGATCATGTCAATCACCAATGGATCCTGCAAGGCAGACCCTTTGCGCTTTGGATGGGTCTGACCAATTCGGCTCTCAACCCGCTTTGTTACTGCTTTGTGGGTAATCTTTATAGATCGGCTCAAAGAATTAGAAAGAGCTACAAAAAGAAGCTGTCATCAGTCTTTAGCATGCCTTTATCAGGTGCGCCGGGTACCAGGTCTGCGCCCATGCACCTAAGCTGCAGACGCCATTCCTCTGAGAGATGTCCCGCCGAGGCGTGTGGCTGGAGGAGACAAGCCAGCTTCAGGGAAAGCTTCTCCAAAACCCGCACTCTCCTCTCCATAACAGTTTGCGAAACTGTGTTTGACTGACAAAGGGAGTCGTGCTTAATCTTCTAACGCTGCATCTGCTACATTCCGTTTGGGAACCTTTTGCATTTGTTAAAACATGGACTCTATACTATATATAATTTTATAACATAGTTTTAATTTATAACACGTATAGACGGCTGCATATGTTTACAGTAAAATTACATTCATTCAAGATGTGTACTAATGTCATGTAAATTTGCTGTAGAAAACATCCCCATGGTTATGTGGCTTATATATTTCAAAATACATTTGTCAATGAGGAACTATGTGATATATATATATAAAACGAATCGTCTGTGCCAGTGTTTATTTATTACTATACAAATGTATATTGATTAAATGACTGAGAGACCATGCACAAGATTTAGTGCGGGTATTGGAGAATAAAGGGCAAATATTTTGAATGTCATGTTATTTTTTTGTATACGTGACCCTGCAATTCGCATGACAAAATACCGAAGAGAAATTTAATTATTTGGTCGACAGTCCTTCATTTAGGTAAATTGCGCAAATCTACCTACCTGTATAGGTCGGCTATAGGAGTACAGCTGGTAACTCAAACTAAATATTTTAACTATGCCACCGTCGCTTAGTGTTTAGAGAACAAGAATGGCATACGGAACCCTTAGCGGTTTAAAAATTATATTACGTAGGTACATTTTCGATTTACTGCATAAGATAACTGGCTTACGCCTTGTTGGAAATTCCGTTATAAATTCAGTGCAATTATAAATATTTCACCTAATATCGTGTGTAATATATCGGCGAAGGTTTTTGAAAATGCATATTGAACGTTAACATTTTATCTCTGGACAACATACTACTTCATTTTCTTGTTAAAAAAAAGTTTTTAGATTATTCAAATTGAAGAACACTGAAAATCTGTAAGAATCAAAGTTCTAAATAAATTAATAATGAACAACCAAACTAACGGGAACAGTGGCTGAGGCTGAGATCAAGACAAACTGCAGATCTTCGTGCTGCGACGTTCGATAATACTTACCATTCTCACATGGGCACCGAATTTATACGTTTTGTGAAAATAGTTCTCCCGGAGATCATTCAATATCTAATGCTTAACAATTGCTATTATCATTCTTGTCATTATTATTTTTAGAAAACACAATCACTGACTCATCCTGCGCTGTCCATTGTTCACGAGGGAAAAAAATTGTGAAGGGTCCCATTTTAGTTCCTCGGATAGATCGATATTTGGAACATATTTTCAAGGGGGTGTTCGGTGAATGATTATTATGATGTGCAGGAATCAGACCCAAGCATCAAAGCAAAACAGCAGGTGAAGTTGGGGGAAAGCAGGAAAAGCTTTAAAAACCTTAAATAGACTGACGGCCAAACAGTCCCTATAATACATATAGGATACTGCGCATGCCCGAATCATTTTACCTCGAAAATGATATAGAGTTGCCCATATCGGCATAATGAAATCAATAAATAATCATACTGAATAAATGATCATTAGCGTAAAGCAAAAGTACATTGCACATAACAGATAGAAGATGGCATTTTGAACGTTAAAATGTAGGCCTATATTAGCAACTATTTTCCAATTTTAAAGATAATTAATATTTTTATTACTAGCGATTGCCATTGTTCTGGTTGATCTCTATAGAAATTGCACATCACACGATAATTTCAAAAGATGCATGATTTTCATAAAAAAAAAAATCCCTCAACAGTAGCGGGAATAAACAGAAAGAATAGTGTTAAAAAAACGACTAAACTGCCGATTCAAGTCTCAAGTATTGCAAAAGTGGAATCCAGAGAGAAGCCATCTTTCAGCCTGAGACGGCAGCCGAAGTTATTGTAGCAAGGTAATCTCAGATTTTTTGAATAAAGAAAATATTTCACTTTTTCATGTCTTACTCTTGTGCTTCACTCTGCAATTTTAGTCCATCCGGCCGTCTGGATTGTATCGTGTTTTTAACAGGTTTGATCAACATGTAGGGACAGCCACGGGTTTTCTGAAACTCTAGGCCAGATTCTGCTGAGTGCCCCCCCCCAGCATAAAACAAATTTTGCCAAATGACGCCCTAGAAGATTGCCTATGTCGCCTATAGGGAGGGTCAGTCCTGTCAACACATCTGCATTCCATTCATTGATCCAAATCATAAAATCTATACTTCATAGCTATATTCTGAAGATGAATAACCAGAAAAAAAAGAGAACTTATATTCTTTCTTCCCATCTGTTTTTGACAAAGGAAGACGATTACCAGATCATTTCAAACACTAGAAACAGAGCTTCAGGATCATGGACGTAACACTAATAACCACATTCACTGAGCTTTTTTTTTTTTCACTGAGTTCATTTTTGCATGCAGGCGATATAATAATGTGTTGATTTGGCTGCATTCAGTAATGACTCAATAATTTAAAGTATAATGAAAGGTATCCAATATACAATTCATATCGCAACTGGATGAAACCGAAGGAAACGGTTGATTTCCAAGGATCAGGTATTAACAGACAATTAAGTCAGCAAAGTGCAGGTTGAGTCTTTGTGCTCTGACACTTTCACTCTAGGCAGCATATCCAGTATCCTGGCTGGCTGCTGCACAAGCACCTTCTAGAGACAACGCTGAGCTCCTCTCATGTTCTCCTCTTCCAGGGGCTCTCCTGTGTCGTGCCACGCGACCAGATGGGTATCAAATCGACACGTGGGCCGTGCCTGCTGCCCCTGCTTGATACTCTCTAGCGATGACCACCTCTGAAGCTGAAGCGAAATTTATGGATGACTTCTGCAGCACTGATGTAGGGCCAAAGCAGCTTCACAAACACTTAGTCACAGCTGATCTATTTGCTTAGACAAGCTTTGTGAGTTATCCATACCTCATGCTGCTACAATATAACACAGTAAGGTATGAAATTTTAGCGCAGGTTTAGTCATCCCTCCAGTACCCTCTACACAGCCATCTGGTGCTATTTGAAAACAAAGCAATGATGGGTACCATTCTGATTAACTGTCAGACTCTCACTCAAACAATGAATGTTGCTACCTCCCATTTTTGCTTAATGGCCAGAATTTTAACTGAGCAATTAAATACATTATCCAGTTGTCATTTACTGGTACAAAAAGTCCCCCCCACAACCCCCCCACATTATGCAAGTTCCACAGACCATTCTACACGCGAGTGTTTCCCAAACTGGTCCCGGGGGAACCCATGACATTCCATGTTTTTGCTCCCTTCCACCAGGACTGTCTGGGAGTCCCCGAGGACCGAGTGGGGGGGGGGGGGGGGGGGGGGGGGGGGAACTTATGCACAAATTAATAAATTGGGACTGAAGGTTTTGTTTACTAATTAATGGTTACACACCGGACTGCTGCGCTTCCCCCTCACACACATTTCAGTGAGCACCAAAGTAACAAATATAAGCTGCCTGCAATTTGCAACTCAGGCAGAACCTGCTGTATTTCAGTCAAATCAGATTTCCGACAGGCCCGCTCAACTCCTTAAACCCCTCTCTTGAAGGGATTACATATTGATGACAAATTAGTTGTAACATGGGAGTAAATCTTTTTACATTTCCAGTATTGACGAGAGAGACTATGTAATAATTCACAATAACTGATTATTAAAGCTTATGCGTGTTCAAGTTAAATGAGCATCAAATAATAAATACCGCCCCCCTCCAAAGAGTGTATGATAATCATAACTTTAAAAAAGACAATTAATATGAGATACTCACATGAACATTAGCCTAAGAGACAAACATTTTATTTTGAAGGCTTATGAAATATATCCTTATACAAACAGCTTGAATAAGGCGTTATAGTTGGTACTAGCAATCTTAAACTGATGGAAATGGTTAGGGGAACGAACCAGGAAAAAAAAAAACAAAACATCAATTGTCGCAGGTGAAGTCATTTTAAAAATTAGCTTGCTCTGCGTATTTCAAGCATGGAGGTGACTGCAGGTTTAAGGTTTGTCATATGACACGAAGGGTAGGGCAATCGTTTACAAAGGGCAACCAAACAGTTCAGCTGTTACGTCACCTCTCACTTTAACGGATGCTGTCAAAAATGTATCTGGTACATTTTTGATACATCCTAAAAAAATGCATGTATATGGAGTTCAGATATACCGAAGAATACACGACCGTCTTTAAAACAAAAAAAAAGGATTATTGCAGGTGTAGGGAGAATGCTTTCCCCATAAACTTTCTACAGCTTCCAGAAAAATAAAACAAAGCACGTGATGGGGCCAGTTAGTTCTGAAGGTAGCAGTGCACGTCAGACCCAAGTGGAAGCTGCAAGCGCTGACACACCGTATGCAACAATCAAATGAAAGGTTCTGACTGGAGCTCACGTTTGATCTAGGTAACACACAAATTCCCACTTAAATAAAGTCTTTAGTTGGTAATTTGGGAAGCAGTTGGGACAGGGGCCATGGGAGGAGACACCTGCCAGACGTCGTGCACGTCAGCCATCTTCACATGTTGGTGCTCATTCGTGTTTGGCTGTTGGCAGGTGTGAGCTCGCCTTGGCTGCCTTCTCTTGGTGGCGACTGGAAAGAAAAGAAGCAACCGAGGACATTAGTCTTCGTGCAGCTGCTTCTCAGCGAAAGACTGAATTTACTACATTGCTGTTGTATACTACTTGACCACCACTGTAGTCCACTACTTGACTTGACTATATCAAATTTTAGACGGCAAAATTAAGTAGATCTGATTCTTAATAGTAACAGTGCGTATAAATTACTCCGCTCAGAAAACAGAGCTTTGAAGCGCGATATTGTTTAGTTTTATAGCAGCAGGTGACACGACAGCCACTAGACATGTATAAAAATGTGTTTCTGGACAGCTACTCTGGTACTAAAATAGCTGAAGTGCATCGGACAGCATTGCCGGAAGCAAACCGAATAGAGGAGCGGGAACAAGGTTAGGAACCAATCAAGAGACATCACGCTGGAGACCTGGATACCTTGACGTGTATCTGGTTACGCAGCACAGCGGCTCGCAGGATCATAGCTTTGGCTCTTCTCTGAAACTCTTTGCCCATCTGAAGAGACTTCTCAAAGGTTGTGCTTCTCTGATCCACATCCCTGGCATACAGGATCTACAAGAGAGCTCATTTAGGGCTGCTGCCAGCAGCAGCAGTGTTTGTGTGGACAAGGCGGCAAACTACTGCTTACAGGCCAAATAATGATGCTTGTGTACACATCAGTCTGGGGGGGCACACATACAAAATCTAGCGACAGGTGGCAATGAGAAACACACAAGAAGTATAAATGTTTTGCTGGAAATGTTTTGCAAACCTTGCTTGTGCTGCTCGACAAAAAAAAAAAATCATCACGCGTTCTGGGGAAAAGTGGCAGCTGGTTGGGAGCCAGACAACCGTCCTAATGAGTTTCCAGTTTTTGGATGATGCTACACAATCTCAAAAAAAATAAGGACAGGGCTGTGGAGAGAGGGTTTGTGGCCGGGTGACGGGTCATGCCTTGCTGTGGGAGTCGATCCTGGCATTGATCAGTCCCTCTAGAATCAGCTGCGTCAGCTCGTCCTCCAGCGCCGCCACTGAGGTGTTGAAGGCCATGGCCATCTTGTTCATGTCAGCAGACACATAGGGGCTAAAGTACTGATGCCAGGAGAGGAGAGGAGGGGGGTAAAATGCTTAACTGAGGTATGACAGAGGCTGATGCTTCCCCTTTATGATCTTAAATTCCGAACCGAAGAAAGGTGATGTGAATAACGAACGGTTAGCTTCAGTTTACCTTAATGTACAACAGTGTTTCCCAATGCGGTACTCAGGGCTCCACAGACAGTCCACGTATCTGCTCCCACCGGTAGTTGGGAGGGAGCAAAAAGGTGGACTTTCTGGCAGGGAGAACGGAGGGAGCAAAAACATGGATGGACTGTGGGTCCCTGAGGACCGGACTGGGAAACACTGATGTACAGTTAACTCATAATGGCAATCAATGAATGGTAATCAGTCCCACAGCATCATTCAGTGAACCAGATTCAACCATTAATAGAAGTAATAAAATATGATTAAATCAAGTTAAATCTAAACTAATTTTGAATTCATATCAAGCATTTATTTGGATTCTAATTTCTGTGTCTCAAGTATCTGCACATTTCAGCTATTCTGAAGAGGCAAAAAGAGGCAGGTCCAAATTCAGGAAACTCAGGACTTATGTAAATCAGACTTGTCTAAATCTGGGACTTACACAAAAAAGATATATCAAAAACACATAGCTTACATAAGTGCTAATGCAAAAATGCGACACACTGAAAATATATTGAAATGTTATTTCATTTGTGTTCTTCAATACACATTACTATTACATTTTTGCCTTATATGTTCTTTGCTATAGAGAGTCTTGAAGGGTATGAGGAGGTAAATTCCGTTTAAGTAAAATTTATCTTTAAAATGCTTATAAAATTCCATCGCATTAAAAAGTCCAGGAGAGTGTGAATGCAGTTCGATGTCCCGCAGTATCAATCTACCCGTCTCACCTGTATCAGGGCTCTGTTCCTAATCTGCATGTACAGCGTCCTCACGTGGGGAGCCAGGTACATGTCCAGCAAAAGGTTATCCTGAAAGAGGATAAAGCACGGAACATCACCGCCTCTCCGCAGGACGATAAATAAGCAAAAGGGATTCGCCGCCACTCTTACCTCTCACAACACAGACACATTCAATACATCTCCCGGCATATCATTAGATGCACGGAAATGTATTGCATAAGTACACCAGCTGACACTGCACAGACAGCTACCAGGCGCGCGGTCAGAAGCTGTTATATTAAAACAAGGGTATTATCCCATCCTGGGAACACTGGAGCAGTAAACAAAATAAGTTAAAGCATGAAATGCAGCTTACAAGGATTATAAATAGAACAAACCTGCACAGTAACAGGACTGATTAGGAAGATCAGGGTAGCGGAACACTTTGATGTGTTCCACCTAAAAATACAAACGCGTCGGCAAAACGCAGCCGAGTGCGACTCTCCCCACGCCTTCACAGTTAGTGGCGAAGGTCCAGTTGCAGCTCAGGGTGCTGCACAAAGCACTTCGTAACCTTTCGTAACCTTGTTTACTCATGTACAGAGTACGGAGAATAGGAGCGTAACCGCACACGTATTTGTACCTAAAATTTTTCGTACGCGTCTTTCGGTTCGTTACACGTACGTACCGAACTAATGAGGCAAACGGGGGACCTTTGTGCGCTTCCCCCAAGCAACAATCAGAAAGGGGTGGATGCAGCCGCGCCGTTACACATGCGTGCGCAAGTCCTAATGTGAAACTGGAAGCTGTTAATGTAAATACCAGTACAGCGCAGGTATTTTTTATTTTTTTTTAAATGCTGTACCACAATGGATATTTATTATGTCTGAAAGCTGCTGACGTGAATGCAGTACAGATCAGGTACAGCTGATTTTCTAAATGAGCACCTGGATGGATATTTATTTTACTTGAGAATATTTATTTTGATTCTTAAGTGAATTTTAGTTTATTTGTAAGCTGCAGCAGTATTGACAGACTTAAAAACAGTCATACTGTTTAAAAAATAAAAAATCTGCAGAAGTCAAAAGAATGTTCGTCTGAAGCCAGGTGTTTCTCTTTTTGGGCAGTTTGGAGCTACTGTTACAGCAGAATGACTGAGAAACTGTCCTTTCTAAAAATCGAGGGATGAAACCTGACCTGATCCAAATAAAGCGTAGCTGATTACACTACAACCAAGGATTAAACAAGCCTCGCGGCATGTCAGTGAAAAGACGGGAGATTTACGAAATGTGACTGAACGCCAGAACCAAACAGGTTGGACGACTTTTATCTGTTCCCGTTTCCTAAATACTTAAATGCGAATCCACAGATCCGAGATCTGCTCGGTTAGCCCACGTTGTCTAAAAGTGCCAACGGTGTACAGCCCACGTTCACAGTTCTCTCCCCACTTCAGAGGATGGCTCAGGTTCAGTATCTCAGACTGATGCCTCTGTGCCCATAATGAGCTTCAGATGGGTGAGCGATAAGGAGACCTGCATCAGTACGGATCATATCCGATAAACAAGGCTCATGTAAGAACTGAGCCCCACATTTCCAAAAATGATTCATCCCTTTATCATGGATGCCTCCAAGAGCACGTCACTAATCCAATAATGTACAAAACTGCAGTTTGCTATTGGGTTGGTTTTCATAATGTGGAGAAGAAAAAGTAACACTGTTACAGGAGTGGGAGCTGCAACATATTAATGATGAACAAACGACTTGGCCAGGCTGAAAACATCGACACACAGCCCCCTCCCACCCTCACCTTCATCTCATCCAGCATTTTCAGGCAGGATGCGTACTTCGACTCATAAAACTTGAAGATGATGTCGCGGACCTGAGGCTCCAGCTCCAGGAACAGCTTGAAGGAGCTGAAAGGGGACAGGAACAGGGGGTCAATGCGGGGCACGCTTCGCCGAGAGCCGGGCCATCATGTCACATGCCCAGACGTGAGCTCCGTGGGCCGTGAGCTGACCTGCTGGAGATAACGTTCCGCTGCAGCTCCTGTCTGTCGAAAGTGGCCAGGGCGCACAGCCCCCCATACACCGCTACGTTACTGGGAGAGAGAAGCTGCAGCGAGAAGAAATCAGCAAAGGGACCCATGCTGCAAACAAGCCACATCTCTACCATTGTACACACTCTTCTCTGCTGATTTGGTCATCCTATAACATGCAAAACTCTACATAATAAAACAAAAATGGGTAATTTCAGTCCACTCGTATGCATTCCAAGAACTACCGCGGATAGCCAAAACGGCTGATAACTGTGAACCATCCGCGGACGCTGATATATAAAACGTGATTTTTATGTACATATGGTAAAGTTTAACTGGTTACACACAGTAAGATATTACCAACATTAAATACAGCAAAAGTACATTATATAATACTGTATAATACTGTACTCTCGAATAAAAGGGATTCTGAAATTTTTGCATGATATAGCAATAACAAATATACATCAAGGGATGACGGAACAATGAACATCATACATTTATACCTGTCAAAGGGCGAAGAAACAATGTAACATCGGATACTGTTATAATTTACAATATAAAATACTGTATCATGTACCAGTACATAACCCGTAATGAGAAAAATTGACAGCCTGTATTCACTTGGCACACAGTTTGAAACTTTTGAACCGTTTCTGGAATTTTTAAACCAGGACTCTTTAAATCTGGACCTTGAATCCTAATCTAGGATTGGTTTTCAGTTCTCCTAGGCTGTCATTTTAATAGTTACTGATTCTGATTGGCCACAGAGGCTTAACACTTGGCTCATAGGTAAAGGAAGGCTGGCAAATCAGCAGCGCTGGGACCTTGAGAACCAAGATTGGAATAGCCCAGCTTTTGTTACAGACCACGGTAAATGCAGGTAACTGAAACCCTGGATAGTGGGGTCTCACTGTATCTACACAGAGCCCTCACAATTTCTTTGGCACACCATTCCAGGGAAGCATAAGAGGGGTGAAGAGAGAGTTCCTTGGATGGGCTTTATAGTGGCAGTTGGGGCGGTAGGGGGGCTGACCTCAGGGAAGTCACAGTGGTCGAAGGAGGCCTGGAGGAAGCACTTTGCTGCCTGTTTGTACTTTCGAGAGGCGAGCTCTGCTAAGCCTGGTACGGAAGAGGAAAAAAAAACAGTTAGGGAGATGCCCCCTGCTGCATGGCGGCAGCAACAAATATTAGATCAACTTGAAAACGTTGCAAATAAAAAAAGGCATTTGAGTAAATCCATAACAGTCACTTGGACTCTTCCACAAACGGATAACAGAACCTCCCACTTTCAGTCTATTATTAACACACAGTGGAAACAGCAACACTTAGTGGTTGGTCAATTAAAATCTGAGGAAGAAACAGTAGAAGAAAAGCAAAGAAACATCAAGCCCCCCATCAACGAACAAAACAGTCAGAGGTCTGGCAGTTCCACACGCAAGTGGGGGTGGTTGTGTGCGAGTGTGAGATATGCAAAAATAACCTGGCACTTCATAACAGAATCGAGCACATAAGAGCATCTGAAACGGAAACATCTCCCTGACATGACTTCGCTAGTTTGAAACAAAGAATGGAGACGGTTATATTTAGCACAATCACAGTACCAAAAGGTCAATGTTTGGTCTTGAATAGCAGCAACATTTTCATATTTACCTTTTTGAGAGTTATTATTAACATAAACTAGGCCTCGCTGAAAATTAATATAAGTCACATATCAAAACATTCAATATTTATGAAGCGTGCGAAAGCCTTGAGGAACGGGGATCGCATCCTGAACAGTGAATACTGCCATTACCTGCAGCACATTTCAGCTTGGTAAGGACTGCTTGGTTCTGACTGTCCCTTTCTCCTCGTTGCTAAAACGAGAAAACAACTTACAGCAACATGCACGTCTGTTCGCCATCATTCTAGCCACATACTTCGTATTAAGATATACGATGCGAACATACTTCTGCTATCTCTGGAGTGGATTCGGCCTTGCTGACATAACTAAGTACGTGGGACCAGTTCTGAAGGTAGACGCTGACCTGTGAGGGGGAGACAAAAACACCCAAGTTTACAACCTCAGCTGTGACCCATTTGGAAAAGCAACTCCTCTCTCGTAAAACCACTTAAACAAGACAAGCAGAAAGCTACATTTTACCAGTGTGATCAAAATGCCAAAGCACTTTAATACAATCGCGTGAACAACATCGCTTTCTGCTATCGTAACACACAGTGAAGCCTTACTTCACTGTAAAAACACTAAAGCTACCTTAAGTTAATGCCAGCGTTAAGGACAGGTTTTTGGATTGCAGTGTGCATTACTACAAATCAATCATAACAGCAGTGGGGGGAAAACTTGTTTTGTTATCTGATAAGTGACGCTTTGTAAGTACCAACAGGAAGCCTATCCGGCGAGACTCAGCAGAGCCTTCCAGTCAGCTGCTCATTAACTTAAAACACTGACAGACTGCACAGAGCGATGCCACCCACCCACCATGACAAATCTGCACTGGTCTCATCACTAATGGGCAGTCCATTTCCAAGAGCATACCCTCTGCTTGCGCCTAAGGAGTCGCGTCAACCCTGCTCTCGCTGCCTGTGAATGTGACAGTACCTTGATTACATTAAGACACATGTTGATGACGTGCTTGGCGCTGGTACAGTAATCTCTGGCACGGGAGTAACACTTCAAAGCATTGCTAAGGTCCCCGCAGTCTAAGTAGTGATCGCCAAGGTCATCGTGACCCCTCCTACGTGGGGGGAAAAAAAAACACAGTAACAAGGCTTTAGCATTAATGAGCTCCTGTAGTTCACAGGATAGTTGACCCATTAAAGCAAAACAAAGTCACAAGTAAAACTGTGGTTAAAAAAGCCAGTGACTGCACCTAATATTCCCCTGAATTATCAAGACTGGTATGCATCACCACAGCCAGCAAGGGGCGCTAGAGGCTATCTAACCAACTTAGTTTTCACTCAATGCCAAACAATTTCACATTTCATAAACAAATTAAAATTTAATTCTTCAAAATTAAAGGAGAATTGTTTCTTTTTTACCTTTTTAATTATTGATGATATTTTAATTATTCTTGATTTATCAACACCTTTTGCTAAAGCCAGGATACCAAAAGTATGAGGAATTAGGGGGGAAAAAAGGTACGAAAGATACAAACCTGATGCTCTCTTTGATGGAATTTCCCTTGTAGTTTTTCAGGTCAGTGTCCAGTTTCTCGAGCTTGAGGAGAGCCTTTTTCCTGGTGGACTCTGCCCACGCCGTGTCGAGAGGAGGAAGCACTGCCTCACCCTCTACAACTGCATCTGGCCCCCCCTGGACCTCTCTGTGCCAATAACACAGCAAATTCACACATCTGTTCACACATGCACCACATTTACGACTGTTCACCTATTGATGACGTAATGCAAACATCTCCAGCACTTGCTATATCTGAGGTTAACGAAATATTTTCTTGACATGTACTGAACTGTGTTTTCACACACGTCTAACGGCTTATGTGACGGCATGTGGGCAGACAGCACCTCGTAGCCTCGGCCAGCTTCCGGTGGATCTCCTCATAGACGTCGACATTGAAGGTTCTTTGGACAAACGACAGGGCCATCTTCAGTGCTTCCGCGCGCAGTTGGGGACAGTGCTCAGCGATGAACTGCAGCCGCTCGATCCTCATCAGCCCACTGTAGCAGGAGGCATACTGCTCCAAGTCCTAAAACACGACGTGGCGGGCAGCCGAACACAGCGTTTCAGTGACAGGCCTGGCCATCCGACAGCAGCCTCCTCACCAACACTTATGACATTCGATAATAAACAGGAACAGGGATAAACGAGTACTGACAAAGTGAGATTCACTCTTCCTACTGTATCACACCATCATGTGCACTACCACCTGCATTCTTATAATGCCCAGCAATCCCGCGGGATTTCTATGCCGTCACATACAAGTGATATGAGTCATGCACTATAATTCATGAGCAAGTGTATTACAGTAGGCAAAGATGAATGATACATCAAGCATGATAAAAATACTTCTCACAAATTACTCATCCCCTGCATACAGCAGCATCTCTCTCAATTCAAAATTTTTACTGACAAGCATCAACAAAACCCCAAGCACCAATAAACACCAAAGCATCTATCTGCGTTTGCTATACTTTTGCGCATTTGATAAAATAATAATAATGAAATCTTTCATTTGAAGGTGTTATTTTGCCTTGGGGGAGGGGGGGAATCATCTCTCTAATTTCAACCAGCAAGTTAATTAATAAGCCAAATGAATGTAATTTAAGCCGCTTCATACCAGAGTCGGATTTTCCACAACATAGTTGGTGTCTGGTGCATTCTGCTGATCCTCCTGGGGGTCTGCATCAATTTGCATAGGCTCCACAGCCCCCTTAAAGAAAAGAAAGTAACACATCCTTCCTTACGAAAATAACATCAAGGAGCAATCAGTGTTCAGTCAAAACCATTATGCCATTTTAAGCCAGAAAGCAAAGAAATCTGACACATTAAATAGTTTCAGAACAAACGATGCAACGATGAGTACAATCCATTTATCTTGAGTAGCACTTCTGTACTTAACCAACTTGTGTCCTGATTTCCCCAACAGATTTTAATAATCTCGTACTTCATTCCGAGGATAACAGAAAAATAAACAAATTAGTCAAATCTAACAGCTCCCGTCTACCCAATCCCCCATTGCTGTGGTCAGCGTAGCTCAGGTCTGTGCCTGGAGTGGGGACTGAGCTAGGCTGCAGTTATCCCTGATTCCGTCCTCAACATGACAAAGGGCTCTCCCGCAACAGGGATATCGAGGACATGTGACAGCACTATGTACCACCAAAAAGGTGTAGGCACTCTGACTTGGGAATATATATTTGCCTTTTTAACATGTCATAGGAATACGAGAATGACAATAACATATGTAAATTTTCAACAAAACGATTCTGTTATGCAAAAAAGTGACTGCAAAACTTTATATAAATATGGTTCAATTCTGATATGAAAACAGGTTAAGGGAACCACTGCGGCATTAAAAAAAGAACCCTCAACCGTCTGAATTCCAAAATAATAAAATTAATAATATACGATGACACTTGTAAGGTGTACTCTTAGACCAATATCAGAACTGCAAATTCCTCTGAAAATTAAGATAAGACAAGCCAAGACCATCAACAGATGTCACACCATATCCTGCACATAGTCACACGGACAGGCAGTTAACCAAAATAAAGCTACCTCTTACGTTTATCCAGTCTGAACAGTAAACAATATATTTGCCACTCAGCTTTTATTAAACCTTTTAATATTCATAATGCTAGATTTTAAAAACTATGTAGCAGTCTGTTGGTTTATGTCAACAAGTTACCCAAAACTCATATTAAAAGACACTTATGTACAGTACCGACGCGGATAACTAACAATGACACACATGAATAGGTAGCTAGGTAGATACAATGGCATAAGAAAAAAATTCCATACATTTCAGGCGGTCAAGTTAGCCGCTGGCTAACGTAACCGGCAGGTGCAGACTGACTTAATTTTACCAAACAGTCGCATTTCTACATTAAACAGCACATGAAACTAGACGGAGGAGCTAGCTATAATGGACGTTTAATGGGCCGGAGACGCGATGGCTTTAGCATCCGCCTTTATTGGCAGCCGGGCCGGCGGAAGGTTTCAGCGGGCTGCCCGGTTGCTGTTGGGGGTCCCGGTCGCAGCGTTTAGCCGCAGCCTGCCTCTTTCCTCCATAATTACCGAGAAGGGCTTGTGAAATAACGCTAGCCGGCTAGCCGGCTAACAGGATGCACTGCCCATCATAACAGTGCCCCTTAAACATGTCTGTCGAAGTGGGGCAAATGCCGACCGTCTCCTCGCAACGGCTACAAGCACCGACCCGCAGTGGCGAACCTGCTTTAACCGGGCTGCCGAGAAGTTGCCCGAACGCGTCCCCCCGCATGATCTATCAGGAGTCCGAGGCCGTTATGCTTACTGATATTATTTCAACTTTTAACAGCCACAACATGAACTAAGTCGTGGCAGGACTGAAAAATGTTCACCGCTCAGCCCGACGCCCGTTAAGGCGAGTGCCCCTCTGTGGGAAGAGACATAGGAAGCACCGGTTTACCTGAAAGTTAAAGACCTGCACGGGCAGAGGCATCCCCTCCTTTCTGTCTCTGCAGGGACGGACCTCGCGAACACGATCACATCCGGGGCACGGCAGCACACGTAGGCGGCGCGTACGCGGCGCGTCCCCGGCGCGTCGCCGTCTCACTGCTGAGTCGGCGCGTGCTCAGGTATAGCCCAGGTATTCCGCTGGGAGGAAAATGAATGTTTAAGTAAAATTATATGTGACAGTAAGCTTGCGAAACATACGTAAGGCAAACATAACAGCTTGAATTGATAAAATAAAGTAAAGCAGATTATCGTCTTGTTATAGCATTCATTTCACGCTTGTAGTTATTTAACAATTTTCAGATAGGCCTAATTTGCCCTGACATTATATATATATATATATATATATATATATATATATATATATATATATATATATATATATATATATATATCAATAGATTATTTCCAGTATTGTTATAATACTGTATTGGTCTCCAAATGTGATTTTTTTTTTATTACAGCTAATTAAATAAAGAAACCTTTCCACATAAACAATTACCAAACAGGTAATACGAAATCTGATCGAATAAATTGTTAATATTTACATTTTTAATAGTTACCCGTAAGCCTTCATATTTTGCATGTAGAGGAACCTTTTGAAGTATTTATTGATCTTGTGGCTTTTATATACTGTACCTTCGCCAAAATGCTAAATGTTTAATACTTGAGCTGGCATTTTACCACTTTTACATACTTGAAACAAAAACTTCCCATAAAAGCAGGTGAGCTTGTGGTCTAGCCAAGGGTGTGATTCGTCTCAACCTACCAATCGAATCATAGGCAGGGAAAAAGAAAGACTAGACAATGGCGAGTGAAAAATTCACACGTAATCTATTTATACTAACTGGGTAAGAGGTCATTTGCATCTAGATTTATGTGATTTCAGAAAATAGGAATATTATATGATTTACTGTAGTCTAAAATATAGCAATTTAAAATGTTTGGTTCTCATAGAGCTGTAGAAGTAAACTATTAAAAAGCGCCTATGTATTTGAAAATGAATGTATCACCTATATAGTAACCTCCACGAAAAACGATTAACAGAAAACTGAACCTGGTTTAAACATTAAATGAGAGCTCTAGCTTCTAAGCACTCGTGCACAGATAGGAACATAAGGAATTACAGGTGAGCCCTCGCGAAACTGTAGTCTTGATCAGTACAGAAAATAAGGAAAATAAAGGAAAAGGATGACTGGGTAGTAGTCCGCCTTTACACAGAAAACATGCTTGTATTGTTAATTATACATATACGATCAACGACGTAGCATGTAGCAAATATAATGACACGGATTATTATAAAAGTACATAAAATGGAGTTTTAATTTGGGAGCTTGTTGTATATTGTCAGGTAGAAAAATAAGAGAATATATCTGTATTCTACATATCAGTCATTTTTTTTATTCTCCTCCTCTGTTGACGTGGTATTTTGCAATTCTGAATTCTAAGACGATATGTAAGATGTAATTGTTTTGCTATAAAACCTGTGCAATCGCTACCAATTGAATAATCCCAATGAAATAAAAACAAAAGTAAATATTCATAAATTAAATTATTCTATTACCATCAATCGAAGTCAAATGATGCCATTGCCGCTTGAATTGTGGTGGAACATTGCCTCCCAGTGACCACGAACAACTTTCATTCTGATAAAAATACTAATACTTTTATAATAAAATCTCATTAACTTCATTACATGTAAACCAATACTTTTGATACAGTCAGTGTTTAGATTTTATGATGCATTCATTTCACTCCATATTGCATTATTCGTTCACGGATTTCTCTTGCTAATTCAATTATTTAAAATTTGATTAAAAAAATAGCAGTATGTTCATATGGATTGCGTTTTAATCAGACATCTAAAATATTTTTTTTTGATCATCCATGAAGTTCAGCCGGTTTGACGTGAATCTTGGAAAGCTGTTACACTGCGGGAACGATAGGGGGCACTCATTTTCAAAGCACGCGCTTCTCGCCAGCCACCACTAGCACGGGGATAATTGTCTAAATCTCAGAGTTTGTGGAGTTGCAGAAATGAGAATCGCGATCATTCGCACATAACACCCAAGAAACCGTCGCGGTACCCACTTTAAGCTCTGCGTTGCAGAAAGAAATACCGCAGTGAGCAGAATGATCACGGGGAATGAAAGCAGTCGATCGCGGTGATTCGTGTGTGCGACGTGTAGATCTACAACCAAAAGTCAAGACTGAACAAAAGGAAAGAATAAGGATGGAGTTGGTGGCTTGCTGAGTGAACTTTAATCGTTGACGTCGTTTGCTATTTCATTCTCTTCGCTCACACAGGCTGCGATGAGTCTGACGACTGCTATTTATAGGTTTTCTGCATAGCGACATTAGTCTCACTGGAGAAGATTTTAATGTAAAGTGACCATGCACCAGTCTCTTGGTAAGTGATAAGGTAGATCTGTTGTCTGCTGATTGATTTTATTCAACTGTAAAACGGGGTCTCCTGCTTCTTCTCTCTAAGGTGGGGGAGGTGTCACTGTTATGATCTCGGTGATAAAAAATCTGCCGTGCGACAAACTCACTGGCTTATCTACAGATGGGGAGACTTGTGGAAATGAGAAGGATCCGATAGTGAAACACTGCCATATTGATTTGAAGTATCTTGCGTTGGTAACATGGCTTCGTTTAGGGATCATGTAGATAATGTATGAAACGCTCTTTGAGATTTTGCGTTTACCCCTCCTCCAGCTTTGGGTAGATAGATCGTTTTTATTGCGATACTGATGTTTTTCCTTAATTTGTTAAGTGCGTATTTGCAGCGATTTCCCAGCTGTGTAAGCTGGCAGTTGCCGGTCAAGGGAAAATCCCACTCGGGATTTTCCAATATTTTGTCAAAACGTGTGTCCAGGATTTTTTTCGTATGTGTTTTGATATTGTTTTATAGTAACGGGCTGTTTTTGTTAGCCTAAACACTGGTTTGTCTTTTTGATTAGGGAGTAGTCGGCTGGCAGTAGTGATGTCCCACGTTGATTTACGCGCAGTCTAATCTTGATGGGCTGTTCGCCTGGAGGCTTCAGCAATGCCTGTCTAAAGAGTGGCATGAACCCAAAAGTTTTCTGCTCAAAGCAGTGTCCACTGTACACGGCAGGATGAAATTTATCTGAATAGTTGGTGGCTATTGACATATCTAAACTGAAATCATAATTTAAGTTTCAAGCGTCCAGAAATATCATCTATTGCTGGTTTGTATATCAAAGTTAAACTGGAACTAGAAAACAGGAAATCGCTTACATATTACAGATTCCCCATTATGAAATTATGGTGAAATGCAGTAAATACAGAGTGAAAACAGATTCTCCCCGGATATGAGAGCTAGTATCTAGTTTATTGTAATATTATCATCGAGACCCAATGCAAAGATAACTGTAGCATCTTGTTTTACTGAATAGAAAATACCTTTTTGGGGCGGGTTGGTCAGTGGGCTCAGCCTCTGGGCCTGTGATCAGGAGGTTGCCAGTTTGAGCCCCACAATAGTCACACGTCCCAGGGACCTTGAGCAAGGCCTTTAACTCCCAGCCCCAGGAGTGCTGCCATTCTCACCTGGATATGTGTCAGTGTGTTTCATGTAGAGCAGGGTGGGAGAATTTCCCCATGAGGATAAATAAAGTATTATTTTATTCTATTCTATTATATTCTACCAGATATAGTGTGTATTTTGCTGATGTTTCTGATTAATAGATTTCTGTAATGGGAAAAAAAACATGAAATTATGAAACTTTATTGATCCCCCTGGGGAGATTCTTCACCACCTGCATCATGCTCTCCATGACACAAAGGCACATGTGTAGGTGAGAGGGAGCTTGGCAGCGACGGGCAGCCACCTGCAGCGGCGCCCATGGAGCCAGGGGCTAAGGACCCTGCTCAGGGGCTCACAGACGTCCGTGTGAGCCTGCCAAGGCCGGCCTCACACTGACAACCTTCTGATCACGGGCACAAAGGCTTGGCCCACTGGGCCGCACCCCCCCCCCCCCACATGCTGCTAAAGATGGAGTCATTCTTTAGGATTGACAAAAAACATTTGACTTAGTGATGTAATGAGTAAGTAAATTCGGGCTGTGCTGCACGTCTTCGCAGGGTCCCGCACGGTCTCATGAGGATGGACAGCACTGAGGAGTGCCAGGCTGGCCCTGGTGGTTGAGGCGTTTCCCGGAAGGATGCTGTTCTCCCGCGTTGGTGTCAGTAAGCTCTGTTTCCTGCTCTCCTTGGCCTTCTGCGCCTTCCTCCTGCTCCTGATCCCTGGCCTGCAGCTGCCCCTCCGCCACGTCGAGATCCCCAAGCCTCGGCCTCCACTCCCGGTCTCCCGACGGCGATGCGGGGCGACCCGGCCAGCTGCTGGGCCTCACCACAGCACTTCCCCTGAACATCAGGGCCCCGGCGATGGGGGACGCCGGCGCTACGCAGCCAAGCGGAACCCTGCGCTCCGGGGGGGGCTGATTCCAGCAGCTCAGCTGTGGGCTCTGGTGGTACCATTGCCGGAAATGAACAGAACGGTCCTCAGGCTCTGGATGGAGATGCTCACCGATCGGGTCCGGTTGGGTCCCATCCCAGGGATCAGCTGCAGCTGGGTGACATTTTTATTGCTGTGAAAACTACCAAGAAATACCACAAATCTCGGCTGGACCTGCTCTTCCAGACCTGGGTCTCCAAAGCAAAGGAGCAGGTGGGTAATCAGGAATGGATCTCATTGTCATTAACGGCGCCAGTTGCAATGTCATTGTGTTCCCCTAAGCCTGTATTGAGAGCCGTTCCACCTCAGCAATGCCAGCACAAAAAAAACACATTTTGCATATAAACACAAAACGACTTTTATTACCCTGTACAGCAAACAGTCAGAGTGGCGCATTGCTGCACGTGACTCATCTGCCGTTCAGTCATTTTGAAATCCAAAGTGTCTGCAGTAACTGCACTGTAAATTCTCATTTGTGAAATTCTCTTAACATCTGCTAAGTCGATACTGTAACGGATACTTGCACCAACCAAGACTGAAATGTGGTCTTTGTGCCCTTCCCCCTATGGTCGGCAATAGCCGGTTCAGGGAAGATGGCTCACTTGCTCGGTCACTTCAGCCAAATGCACAGTTTGCCGCAGCTTATAAGTGCGTCGCAGCGGAGAAGTTGGAGGCTGTTCTGGCAGCTTTCTTACCCATGGGGTTCACTAAATCGGTGCAAAGTTCCTGTGTGAGGATGGAGGGAAGCTTGGAAAAGTGTTTGGCTTCATTATGTAACTCAGCTCTTCGAAAATGCTTTGCACTATTACACAAGAATCCACATTAGGAAATCTTTACATTTAATTTAATTTTTATTATCCACATGTGAATTTAATTATGTAGTGTACAGTGTATTTTAATGTTTGCTTAAATATTTGGATTTTATTGACAGTTTAATGTTTGTCAGTTAATATCTTTTATACTGATTGTACTCAGGTAGGCCCTTCAGCACACTGAAACTGCAGGATAGACTCAAAATAACTGAAAAGCATGCAGTTTGAGCCAGTGGCATGCTTGTGTGCCGTCGACACGACTGTCACTCAGCTTGGCTCATGTCTGCAACGTGGACGCCCCCCCCCCCCTTGGGTGGCATGTGCACGTGTGTTTATAAAAGGCAGCGGGGAGCCTGATGCATAGCGGCTGCAGACTCTGAGGGTCAGGGACCCGGGCAGATCCTGGGGAGGAAGCCTTTGGAAACTCAATGTTCTCCAGAGCTGAGGACCAGACGTCGTCTTGCCCGGGAATTCGGGTCCCTTTTGTAGGGCCTGAGGCTGAACTCTGCTCAGTCTTGATGTAGGAAGGAATTTCATGAGCTCTTTTCAGGTCAAGAATTTGGGTTCGAACTGGAACTTACTGCTGGTTCTGTTTTCAGACAAAGGGACCTCATTGACACGCTGAGCCATTTTAGCCATAGCTAGTGTTTTGGCTGTTGGCTTTTTTCTACTTTCTCAACATACAGTAGGATATACAGTAGCAATGAGTATATTTTGTATCACTTAGTGTGGTGGCAGGAGGAAAATCTACAATTGATATTTTGGATTCGAATTTTGTTTAAAAAAAAAAAGGCAGGGGTACTTTAGTGGCACTGTAAGCAGTGGCAGTGTTTATGCTAGTAAATAAAACTTGATCAAAGCATTAAAGCCAGCAGAAAAGGTGAAATACCATTTTTCCTTTTGGAAAGACTGAATCTCGAGCAGGGCTGTTCAAATCACAGTCACAGCACTGCTGGTTTTCCAGCCTTCCTCTACCTGCGAGCCAGGTGTGAGGTCTCCAGCCAATCAGCATCACTAACTACCAGGGAGAACTGAAAACAAAGCCTGGATTCGGAATTGAGGGCCAGATTTGAAGAACCCCGATTATGCCAGTCAGAAGGTGGGGTTTGAGCAGTTTTTAATGTAAGGTGTAGCACTGCCCCATCTTTTTGTTTGGGGAAAGTTCTTCTTGAAAAATCTGTTTTCTATGGGAAACAATCGGGCCTTTAGCCAAAAATGATTGCCAGTCAGCAGAGTGCGCGGTCTCTGTGTGTCAGTCAGCAGAGTGTGCGGTCTCTGTGTGTCAGTCAGCAGAGTGTGCGGTCTCTGTGTGTCAGTCAGCAGAGTGTGCGGTCTCTGTGTGTCAGTCAGCAGAGTGCGCGGTCTCTGTGTGTCAGTCAGCAGAGTGCGCGGTCTCTGTGTGTCAGTCAGCAGAGTGCGCGGTCTCTGTGCGTCAGTCAGCAGAGTGCGCGGTCTCTGTGCGTCAGTCAGCAGAGTGCGCGGTCTCTGTGCGTCAGTCAGCAGGGTGCGCGGTCTCTGTGCGTCAGTCAGCAGGGTGCGCGGTCTCTGTGCGTCAGTCAGCAGGGTGCGCGGTCTCTGTGCGTCAGTCAGCAGGGTGCGCGGTCTCTGTGCGTCAGTCAGCAGAGTGCGCGGTCTCTGTGCGTCAGTCAGCAGAGTGCGCGGTCTCTGTGCGTCAGTCAGCAGAGTGCGCGGTCTCTGTGCGTCAGTCAGCAGGGTGCGCGGTCTCTGTGCGTCAGTCAGCAGGGTGCGCGGTCTCTGTGCGTCAGTCAGCAGGGTGCGCGGTCTCTGTGCGTCAGTCAGCAGGGTGCGCGGTCTCTGTGCGTCAGTCAGCAGGGTGCGCGGTCTCTGTGCGTCAGTCAGCAGGGTGCGCGGTCTCTGTGCGTCAGTCAGCAGGGTGCGCGGTCTCTGTGCGTCAGTCAGCAGGGTGCGCGGTCTCTGTGTGTCAGTCAGTGATCTCAAGCACAAGGGAAACTGGGGCCCCCTGTTGTCCGGTGGGGGCCGGTGGGGGCCGGTGCTCACCTCCTGTCTGTCCTGGGCGTCTGAGACCCATTTGATCCTTTAATATTCCCAGTGTTGTGCCTCCTGTCCACTGTCACCATTCAGGTTTGATTAGGCAGCACTTCTCGAAGTTGTTGGACCGCGGTATGAACATGTCATCAGCAGTAGCCATACATAAAATATTGAGCTTCTGTGCACGTATTAAATTTTCCCCTCCTACTCTTGCTGAATAACCAACTGCTCCAATAACGGAAACAAACATTGTTCCAGATTATGTCACCAAACTGGTTCTAATGAGGAATCTCAAAATACTATGTAGGCATTTAAAAAAAAAAAAAAAAGCCTTTTTAATGGAAGGTTAATTTTGTATACAAAATCAGCTCTGAAATTTCTGAAGGTGAGGTGACTGGCTTAATGCCTTCAGTTTTCCGTTCACTGAATTCCAAGTGGAGTTTCCTGCCTCAGATCCTTGATCGGGTGACATGGGTGTGGCCTCGCGTCTTTCTTAAACCTCACACCCAAAGCTGGGCGATGGACCTGGAAAGTCAGTCTTTTAAAGAACTCATTCAGACAGTTCAAATTTGCATCTGTAAAAAAGAAAAAATGTAACGGGTGTTACACTGTGTAATGGCGGGTGCTCCCTGCACTTAAAAGATACCAGACCGGTTTAAAAAAATATGAAAGACCTCACAGCTTGAGGGAATGAAAGCATCATTGTTTGCATTGAGCTGAATAATTTCCTCGTGCCGAATACACAGAGTAATAAATACCAGCTGTGTGTCAAGATGTGTTGAAGAATTATAGGAATTTGGCAGGGCGGCAGTGGAAGGTGAACGCAAGACACGGAGGGTTTTTTAGGTAAAGTGGAGCTCAGTGCATGAGAGCACAGCCCAGCTCTTGGACGTTGAACGTTTTCTTAAACCTTCGTAAAGTTTGCAGTGAAATGCCTCCGAACTCCGGTAACCTCCCAAGACGCGCGTTGGTCCTGCACCCCCCCCCCCCAACGTGGGGCCTGAGCTTCATCCGGGAGCTCAGCTCTGCCAGAATGCCTGTGGCTGCCCGCGGCTGCCTGCCTTCCGTCTTGAATGGTTGCCATTTTTTCACCGCGTGTTGGGAGGACGACGGGAAATTGTTTCCCCAGTGATACGAGCAGCGCATGACTAAAAACATCTTTTATTTAGAATTATAGATTTAGCCAAATTTTGCCATTATTTTTAAGAAATTAAATTTATGGAACCACCCTCTTTGGAGCGGTAGGGTGTCCCAGGTCTGCTGTGGTTCTGAAATGACAATCTCGACTGGTAACAAATCGGACCCACTATACACACATGCTGCCATTCAGGGACAAAGAGCACATTGTTGCACATGGGTCCACAAGCATTATTTGAGTGGACTGCTCCCGCTGTTGGTAGGAAAGCTAACACACAGGCCTGCCTTCCGTTCTTCTCTCTTTCAGACGTTTATATTCACGGATGGAGAAGATGGGGAGCTTAGGAGGAAAGCAGGTAATCCATCCTGAAGATGCATCTGTGGCAGTTCAGACATGGAAATTAGATGATTTTTTTTTTTGTTCAAAAAAATCTTAGACATGTATCTTCTTGCCATTTCCTATAATGCCCCCCCCCCCCCCCCCCCCCCCCCCAATTGAATTCTTAAAATCTTAAAACCAGACACGCCCTTAAAGCCCCCGTCTTCCCACTGTCGCAGGGGACAACGTTATAAATACCAACTGCTCCGCCGCACACACACGACAGGCGCTGTGCTGCAAGATGTCCGTGGAGTACGACAAGTTCATCGAATCGCAGAAAAAGTTGAGTGGTAGTTTGCTTTTGCGGGGGACGGGGAGGGGGGGTGGAGAACTGGGGACTGGAGAAGTCTGCTTGCTCAGTACACCATTGTTGAAGCCCTGAGTGTCCATTTTTCCATTCATGCGTACACAAGGGGTGTCTGTTATTGAGTGGCTAGCAGACGCCTTGACTTCATGCGCTGTTTTATTTGTTTATAGATGTGTCGTTGACCGGACGTTTTACATCTTACGCGCAGTTCTGAGCATAACCGGGCCCTTTTGAATTTGAAAAGCTTTTGGGTCTTCGCTCCGTGGTGAAACCTTCCCCTCATTACGTGACCCTGCCGCAGGTGGTTCTGTCACATGGACGACGACAACTACGTGATCCTTCCCAGCCTTCTGCGGTTGCTCTCGGCCTATTCTCACACGCAGGACGTCTACCTGGGCCGGCCCAGCCTGGACCATCCCATCGAGGCGGCCGAACGGGTTAAGAGCGACGGATCGGTGAGTGGCACGCAACGCTGCCCTCTGTTCCTCTCTGCGCTGGTTTCTAAGGGGCTTCCTTGTTTGCACTTGCAGGTGTCCGTCAAATTCTGGTTTGCGACCGGTGGGGCTGGATTCTGCATCAGTAGGGGGCTGGCGCTGAAAATGAGTCCTTGGGCTAGGTGAGGGCGCCCCCTTCCTCTCATGGATTCACAGCAGCGCATGAAGCCGTTACTGAATCCTAAGTTCTTCAGTCTTGAGCACGAAGGAACCTTCTAAAATGCGAGACTATTGCAATGCCCCCTCCTTTCTGTCCCAGCCTGGGAAACTTCATCAGCACGGCAGAGAAGATTCGTCTCCCAGATGACTGCACCGTCGGCTACATCATCGAGGCTCTTCTGGAGGTCGCCATGACTCACACATGGCTTTTCCACTCCCACCTGGAGAACCTGCAGAGGCTGCCCGCCAACTCGGTGCTCAGACAGGTAAGAATCGCAGGGAAACTCCTAGGATGTATCCTGAATGACTAGGCCTCGTATCGACTCTTCATATAAAAGCCTGTTTATGATCAAAGTAAAATTAGCTACATATTTAAATGTGTCTTTTTTTTAACAAGTGGTTAGCCTCACACCTCTGGGACCCGGGATCAAGTCTCCGCCTGGGTCACATGTGTGCGGAGTTTGCATGTTCCCCCCATCTCGTCGTGGGGTTTCCTCCAGGTACTCTGGTTTCCCCCCACAGTCCAAAAAACATGCTGAGGCTGATTGGACTTGCTAAATTGCCCGTAGGTGTGCATGTGTGAGTGACTGGTGTGTGAGTGTGCCCTGCGATGGGCTGGCCCCCCCATCCTGGGTTGTTCCCTGCCTCGTGCCCATTGCTTCCGGGATAGGCTCCGAACCCCCCGCGACCCAGTAGGATAAGCGGTTTGGAAGATGGATGGATGGATGGATGGATGTACTAGATAATGTTGAAAAGGAGCCATTATTAAGTTTGCCAAGTTTTGTTTCATATGACTTAAGTAAAAATGTTTTAGGGCAACAAATTGATGGGTTGACTATCCTGTACCTTGCGATGTGACAATTGCATGTGCATGAAATGCGATGTGGATATTAACGTAGCACTTGGTGCAAACCTATAAAATGGGCGTGGCTCGGCGGTGCGGTGTGTAGTGCTGTCGCCGTACACTGCCGCTTTGTGTGTGGAGTTTGCATGCTCACCCTATGTGTGCGTGGCTTCTCAGCGAATCCTCCAGTTTCCTTCCACTGTCCAGAAAGTACCTAAATTAAGTGTATTATATTATAAACTATTACTCGAATTGTCAGGTTAATCGGTAGATTATTGATTAGTAATATAATCGATAATGGCAACCCTAATTGGATTTTGACACAAAAAGAAGCTAAACCACTGGAGTAGCTAAGTGTTGACAATGAGTGGTACGAAAATTCAGCAAAAGGTGCCTGAAACACAGCTGGAGGTGGCTTGGTGTCAGAGCTCCGATGGTGGGGCAGATTCTGCTGGCTGATGGTGCCGACCTGCTGTCACCAGCGTCACCCCCAGAGCTGAGTGTTCAAAGCTTTAGCTTGGGTATACAGCGAATCCTGAGTCGATTGAAATGTGGCACGTTGGCTTTGCTGCTGCACGCCTGCACACCGCAGAGCCTGAAAGGGAAACTTTACAGAACCGTGCATCCATCTTTCAAGCCGGCTTATCCGGTACAGTTTCGGGAAGCTTGGAGCCTATCCCAGAACCACAGGGTACAAGACTGGGGGACACTCTGGATGGGATGCTAGTCCGTTTCAGGGCCCGCACTCCCATACACAAACACAAACTTTGGGCAGTAGGGAGAATCCAGGTCTCTGGGATTGGTAGTTTGCTTTTGTGGGGGACGGGGAGGGGGGGTGGAGAACTGGGGACTGGAGAAGTCTGCTTGCTCAGTACACCATTGTTGAAGCCCTGAGTGTTTGGACTGAGGTTGAAAACCAGGAAGAGTGGGGAGAACATTCCATAGTTATACACATTGCTCCTTAAATGTACATGAAACGTGTCTATGTGTTTGAATAAAACAAAGTGACTCCTGTTTTCAGCTCTCGCTTCAAGCTGGACCCCCTTTGCTTGTTTTAGCTGAGGTGTGAAAGCTAGTAGCTATTCGAGATGTAGCTGAGGCTGAGTGAACCCATAGATCGGTAACCTCTCTCACTCGGTGAATAATGGCGCTTGTGTTAGCTGGGAGGAAAATACAGTTTTTGGGGAAGTTGTTGTATCAAGGGTAGGCCTGCTGACAAGACGTTATTTTTTTTATTTATATTTTGGCAAATATCATAGACTTGCACAATAAGGGAATAAGGCTCCACACTGTTAAATGTTTTCACTTAGCCTGGAAAACACCCAGAAAGTCAGCACTAGGGATCTTTGTCCTTCCTGTAGTATAGAAAGGACAAAAAGATTTTTGGGAGCATTAGCCATAAATGTCCAAAACAGATGCTTCATGTTCTCCATGCCAGAAAATTGACCATGAACAAAGATATTTCATAAATTCACTGACTTATCCTTGAGAAAACTAGTATTAAATGGAAACTTCATTCAACAGACTGTGTGAAGCAAATACATTTTAGCAAGTGCAACTGGAGATAAGCATGCTTACTGGGATGGACTGTGACTCGCAACCAAAAGATGAAGGAATTTGTGCTGGATATAACAAGGTCTGCTTTGGAATTTGTTGACGCAGAAATGAGTCCAGAACATTTTCTGCAAAAAAGTCATAATTCACGTCTGATGAAACTTGCAATAACGATCGGTAAGAGCTTACATACTGACCTAAAATATGTCAACAGTCAACCACAAGGCATGTGTTGTGTGGAAAGATTTGGAAATTTGTAGTTCATTATGTCTGAATGCTGTAGGAGAAAGGGGGGAGGGGCACTAGAATAATGGGGAAAATGGCTTTGGTCTGCAGGTGACCCTCAGCTATGGCGGGTACGAGAACCGGAGGAATGTGGTCAGCATCGGTGGGGGCTTCTCCCTGGCAGAGGACCCGTCACGGTAAGCTGCCGTTACGGGCCCATCAGCCAGCAAGTGTATCTGCAGATTTGGCCTTTTCCACGGCCCTGCTTTTACTGGCCAAACTGGCATTTGTTCCTGTGTCAGGAACTTGCCTTCAATGCATTCCTCTTTTCCCTCTCCAGGTTTAAAACGGTCCATTGTCTCCTCTACCCAGACACCGACTGGTGTCCCGGTAAAAAGCGGCCCTGACCTCTACGAAGTGTGCCAGTCTGGGTGCTTTGAATCCCATGAGCTGCACCCTTGTCCTCTGTAATTTGCTCTTGACTGTGAGCTCCCTCCTTCCAGCTCTTTCCAGGAGGATCTGCGTGCCCGTTGCCTGGGTCCGTTGTCTCGGTGTGAAAGGGTGTCGCACTTGCCTGTGCTTTTATTGCAAATTCAGCTGTTTGCAGCTGCAGCCAAAACACAGCAACAAGGAAAGTGGATGAGTGATGGAACTATTTATTTATGCTGAAATGGTCCCTGGTTCGATATTTCCAAACCATATAGAATAATACAAGGTTTTTAAGCTTAAAAGTTAAGGCAGAGAAAAATGCCTGATCTCGTCTTAAGAATAAAAATATCTTATCGACTAAGTTCAGAATACTCAGTCCATATAATATGCAGCCCTCTGCTGCTGTCTTGTGATTGTTACTGTTCTGCTTTTAATATTGTTCTATTAGACAGGCTGTTGTGTTAAATATACAAAGGATATACTGGACTGTCTTACCTGATCAGTATTTTATCTCTAGCTATCACATATTTAAGATAAATTAAGGAACAGAATGCTGAAATCAGAAATTTCTGTTTGTAATTTACAATTTGCACGCAATTCACTTCCATGAACTGCAAGCTTTTTTGTCATGTTTTAAACGTGCAATGTATTTTTTTTTTGTTGTTGTTGAGATTTTCACTCTGACCTTGAACATTCCTGCAGCACAAACCCAAAGGTACTATTTCACTGCAGGCCAGTGAAACTGAGGATTGCACCTCTGATTTTTTTTTTCCCTATTTTATCCCGTTTTATTACTTTTTCTGTTGTACATCTTTTGCATTTAATAAAGTGTAGCAGGCCGAATGCCAAATGCACTCCTTCATATGGATTCTCCATCAAATTGATATCGTGCACCGAGCTGCCACCTTATTACGGAGACCTAGCTAGTTCTGGGCGTGACCCAACCTTTCCCCCAGAACCACTTTGAGAGTAGATGAGCTGTGTGTTTAGAAAAGCCTTTGTACTGAGCTGTTTTCACTTCTGGTCTTCCTGTTAGTTCTAAATGCATTTGGATTTGAAGTTCTTCTGCATACACAATAGAAAAGGTAAATTTCACCAAAAAAAAATAAAAAATCAAACCTAAAACCATCCAAAAGTACTGAAAGAAATAGAAATATCAGTAAATAATTTGGTCTAAATTTAGAGTCACTTAGACTATTTGTAAATATAAAACACAATATAAATAAATTCTGATGTATTTTATTGATCCTTGGGGGAGATTCCCCCCCATGGTCTAAAGATCACACATACAGGGCTGAAACCCTCAGTGACTCTGTCGTCTGGGATGCACTCCTGGGTGGCCACTGCCTTCCATCCAGTAATTCTGGGATCCATGGTCAGCAGTTCTTTTCTGTAAATTTCTACCCAAATCCAAATTCTTGAGATCAACTCCTCTCTTTAAGCTTACTGGTTCTTGCCTTTGGTCCTTTCTCCCCCTCCACAACGGGGTCAAGAATAGTCATATATAGAAGTGTTTCCCAGTCTGTCTCCAGGGAACCCACAGTCGGTCCACGGTTTTGCTCCCTCCAAATTTTTGCTACTGGGACCTGGGAGGGAGCAAAAACGTGGACTGTCTGTGGGTCCCTGAGGACCAGATTTGGAAACACTGATATATAGGAGTCATGTAAGAAATCAGAATCAATCGGTTCATCTTCCAACCACTTTCCAGTAAAGTGTCACTGAACCTGGAGCTTATTCCAGGAGACGGCATGCAGCCAGACACCCTAGATGGGATGCTAGTCCGTAGAAGGGAGATGGGAAGCTGCAGTGGTACCCAGTGTGCCCTTGTGCTACCACTGAATGAGTTATGAAATTGGCATGAAGACACACAAGAAGGAGAAACCGAAGATGTACAGTGGTAGCATTACACATTATGCATTTTCTGCATGTTTGACACTGTTGATGCAATAATGACAATGAAAGCATCCCACTTGTATAAAAGTTCATTGTATATTTATATTCATGCATAAGCTATACAATTATTTTAGAATTTTATTTTTAGCCCTTTAATTCCACTATTTGTTAGCACCAATCAGGAAAATGCACCTTAATCTCTTTGTACTGCAGTACATGTTTGCACGTGTGATAATTCTTTTGGGCAGTGGTGTCTTAATGCTTAGGGAAGCATACTTGTAATTAAAAGATTGTTGGTTCAAATCCCCGACCACCAAGGCACTGCTCCCAAGCACTGTTCCACAGTTAAATGCAGAGGATGCATTTCGCTGTTGTGCACTGTGTGCTATGGTCTGTCAACAATGACCACTGATCACTAAGTCATGTTAGACTTTACCTTAAATATTGAGAATTTTTTCATTGAACAAAACTGAACCTTTGGTGCGCTGTTAAAAACAATGTCTAAATAATTTAACACAGCTAAAATAACCTGTGTATACAATAAATTCAATACGTGGACCTACATAGTGTCACGAAAACGCTCGCGATCGCTGGGTGAGCGTGCAAGCAGGAAGCAGGCAGGCAGAGTACGGGATCAAACAAGGGTTTAATGAATAGACGGGGACCGGGAAACAGCTCACGTGTACAAACATCAATGACGGACAAGGGAAACCGGGGAGACCAGGACTTAAATACACAGGACTAATCAAAGTAACTAGACAAAGCTGGAGACGATCAGGGAAATACACGTGGGTAATCAGGGGGCGTGGCACACACGAGGAGCGGACGAGCCGGGTATGACACATAGACTGCATTCAAAGGGCAAGTTGGAGCAATGTCAACATTTCCTTCAAAATTTAAAACATGCTCCTTTAAGGTTGTACCACCAGATGGTACTATAACCCGAGTGAAGTTCTTTGTTTTTTTTATTTCTATTTTCAACAGTTACAAATAACAGTACAAACAAGAGTACACAGTACAGATCAAGGAGGTAAGGTGAGGGTAAGAGAACAAAAAACAAAACAGAGAAAAATACACATATATAAAATAAATTTTTTAAAGTTGTCAGGAGTGTCATGACCTGCTCGTCGGCTCCTCGTGTGTGCCACGCCCCCCTGATTACCCACGTGTTCTTTCCCGATTGTATCCAGCTGTGTCTAGTTACTTTGATCAGTCCTGTGTATTTCAGTCCGTGTCTTACCTGAGTCCTTTGTCTGTCATTGATGTTAGTCAGTGTCTGATGTCTCCTGCCCCGGTTCCCGGTTTCCCCGAGTTCTGCCTGCCTTGCCTGCTTCATGCCCGCTCGCTTGCCCGCTCGCCTTACCCCCGGTCGGCAAGCGTGACAAGGAGTACGTATTACAATACAATACATCAGCAGAAGGCTACATAAATAGATTCAAGAGACTAAACGTAGAGTACGTCCGGATAGCCGGATATTCTGTTTTTACACTATAGTTTAAAGATAAATATATTTGCCTCTATTTCAAATACAGGGTGTTTCCCAGACCATTTGTTTTTGTGTATGAAATATTTTGGCAAAATTATAATTAAATAAATTATTTTCTTCCATAGTAAAACTAGTCATACTGTCAGATTCTGTAAAGATAACGTCAATGTAAAATTCATTTTTAATATATGCTTGTAGTTCAGACCAGAATATATTAACAATAGGGAAAAGCCGAAATAATTGTAGAGTTTCTGGGTTGCTATTGCAAAAGACATCATTTTCATTTATATTTACGGTAAATCCCTAAAGCTTTCCGTCTGAACGACCGCAAAACCTTGAGGTGCCTGCGCAAAGTCGACCAACTGATAATAATGGCATCTATTTTACTTAAAGCTGCGAGTACTTCAGTGTTTCAAACCCAGACCAAAATACAACTGGATCAATCTAAGATGTGACATTGTTGCAATGAAATCGAGCTCTAAAGTAGGCGAAATGAGAGTTTTTAAGGTTAATTCAGAAAAACAGAGCGTATTTTTTATATGAAAATTTTATCTCAGAAATTCCGAGATAATTATGTCATTAATTCAGAAATTCCGAGATAATTATGTCAGAACAGAACAGACTTCAGTGTACTGACTGTTTGAATGCGTAGTTTACGTCTATCTGGAGAATTAAAGGTGATGTCCACCAGGGGGCAGTGCGAGAACGATCTTGGTCGGTTCCTTCGTTGCCGGTCTAACTTGTTTTGTATGAGTTTGTGACATGAAATGAAGTACGCACCCCCGAAAGCAAAAGAAACACACTTCAAAATTATGAATATATCTATCCCTCGAAAGAGTTACTTAGACTACGCTTTAACATTGAGGATAACAACTGTTAATTTTGTGAAAACAACCATTTATCCTTCTCATGTGATGCAGTTCAAATGATCTGGTTGGATGTGCACAAATGGTTAAAAAATAAATTCCCATCACTTCGTTCTCAAAACATAACATAACATTTGGCTTAATATTAGAGAATAAAGATGAACCCTGTATTAATGTTGTTTTATGTTTAGCTAAATTTTTTTATACATAAAAACAGAATAAAAAAATGTCCCCCCCAACTTTGTTTGCTTTAGAAACGAGTTCAATATGTACTTACAATCCCTAAAGTTTATTAATGGATCTAAACCCAGAAAATATATAATTTTATGAGTAGCTTTCCCAACGATTAGAAAACGGAATTTACATCATATTCTCCTAATTGTATTCTATTTGTTTATTTATCTGTTTTTAAAGTCTTCCCTATGTTCTCTCTGACGCTGCTATTGTTATACAATGCTAATTGAAACTGCCATATGTTTGTCCTTTATTTTGCATGTATGTGTTCAATTATATAATAAAGCATAAAAAAGAGTACGCTCGCGCGTATTTCGTAATTAGTCTGCACTACACTGGAAAATATCCGTTTCCGCAGTAAGTATTGCAGTTCTTATAAATCAGTTTCCCACAAACACGTCTATCCATAAGTAAACAGCAAGGATGAAAATGATTAGGTCTAGGAATAGCTTGAAGAGTGCCTGCGGAGCTCGTTGAAAAATAGTAGCGGTAAACTTTAAACTGATGTTAAATATATACTGGATAATCCTGAAAAAGACCGGTCATTAAAATTGTATAGCTTGCTAAGTTTTGTTTCCAATAACGATATTAATATTATAATGCAACGTAAATCCCACGCTTCGGTGGGATTATATAACCAAGATTTATAAATACCGGAACTGTATTGAAAAATAACGTTTCTTATGAAAGTAGGCAAGTCAGAATTTCAAAGTTAGAGTGTCGTTGTACTTCGTACACGACCCTGCTTTCTTAGAAACTTAAACTGCCATTAACAGGCCATACACAGGAACACCACTGTGCTCGCATTATTGCAATAATTTCTCTTGTCTTTGAAAATACACAGTATTCTATTAATACACAGTTCTTCCGTCCTTTCATTCTTAAAAAAAATCTGATGTTACATTAATACTAACTACTATATACAAACACACAGTTCAGTGACAAAAGGTGACCGTACTGCCACCCCAATTAATTTTGGTGCCACTGCATCTCCATCGTACCGTCGGATTAGTTATAGTGAGCCTGAAGGAGTAGTCAGTTTCATTACCAACCAACTGGAGAGTCGGGGACGTCTCCATGGCTACCGGGTGATGTTTGAAAGATGTCGGCTTAAAAAAATAAGTCGTGATCTCGAGGAAACGACTTTGGTTATGTCGAGATCACGAGAAAAATAAGTCGTGATCTCGAGATAACGAAAAGGAAAAAAAACGTTTATGCGTGTCCTCTACACACTTCCATAACAAGAGATGATCAATATTTTTTTTATTAGCTTTCGCTGTCGCTTTCTCTCCTAACGGTCTTTCTGATTCGAAACACCGGTCTCGAGATCGCGAGCTTCCCGCTGCACTCAAACGCCCAGCGCGTGTCACCAATCCATCCATCCATCCATCCAACTTCTGTACCCGCGTGTCCCATTCAGGGTCGCTGGGGGTTCGGAACCTATCACAGAAGCTCAGGGCAAGGAATGTGTCCCCAGTGACCACACAAAATAAATGGCAGGGCCGGAACACTCTCTATGACGGGTTTGTTTTCTAACCCACGGCCAAAATGAGACACACAGCTTTAGATAATAATAATAATAATAATAAACAATTATCATTAATACTAATATTAGTTAATTAATAATAACCATCATCAACAACAATAATTATTATTGGTGTTGCTGCTGATAAATTCTTATTAATAATTAATTTTATTAATCACTAATAATAATTACATGCCTTGGTGACTGTGTGCAGTTCTAATTAGAAAGGGGCTGTCAAGCAAAACTGCTGCGGGCCCCGAGTGGGCTTACTAACAGGGGGCCTGTGTGGGTTTACTGTGGGCCCCGAGTGGGCTTACTCACAGGGGGCCTGTGTGGGTTTACTGTGGGCCCCGTGTGGGCTTACTCACAGGGGGCCTGTGTGGGTTTACTGCGGGCCCCGAGTGGGCTTACTCACAGGGGACCTGTGTGGGTTTACTGCGGGCCCCGAGTGAGCTTATTCACAGGGGCCCCGTGTGGGCTTACTCACAGGAGGCCTGTGTGGGTTTAGTAAGGATCCTCACCTGTTGCTTTGGTCTTCTGCGTAAGGCGTTTTGCTGTTTTCACTGCTAACTCTGCTTTGCCTGATAGTCAATTTCCCAAAAGTTGGAGTAGTAGTCTACTGGTATCAGATACTCTTTGTTATTGAACGTAAAAACGTCCATCCCAACTTTGGACCATGGCCTATTTGGTATTTCATGGGAGTGTAGTGTCTCTTTTTATTGATTTGTCGCTAACAATCTGCATGTATTACATTTTCCAGTGTAGTTCTTGATATGTTCTGTCATTTCTGGCCAATAAACACATTCCCTAGCTCGTCTGAGGCATCCATCCATGCCTAGATGACATGAGTGAATTCTGCTAATAATCTCGCATCTTATGTCATGTAGAATTACAACTCGTTCTCCCCGGAATACTATTCCATCCTGCTCACTGAGCTCATCCTGTAGTGAGTACTACTGCCTGATTTCATTTGGTGTGTCCCTCTTCATTTGTGGCCAGCCTATTTGCATAGTTTTTGTCAGTGTCTGTAAACAAGCATCTCCCTATGTAGCCTGCCGTATTTTCTCCATTGTCTCTCCTGAAATGGGTGAAAAATTGATCATGTTCACATGTTACACATCATTTTCCAGTGTTCCTTGTGTGCACTCTGGTAGGTATGCCCTACTTAATGTGTCTGCCAACAACATATCTCTGCCTGGAACATAGGTAACTGCTATACGATAACACTGGAGCCTTAGCAACATCCTTTGTAGGCATTTTGGAGCACTTATGGTGGCTCTGCACCATTAACAGTCGGCCATATGTATACTGACGGAATTTTTACATGCCAAAAACTATGGCGAGGCACTCCTTCTCTATTTGGGCATAGCCCCTCTCTGTCTGTGTTAGTGCGCTGCTGACATATGCAACGGGCCTGCTATCTCCTGTCAAAGCTCTGATGCGTCGCACTGAAGTGTCAGTTCCTTTTCTGAGTCATAATATTTGAGATCTGGTGCTCAGGCAATGTTCTCTCTAAGCCGCATGTATGCATCTTCGTGAACTGCTGTCCATTCAAATACTGTCTTTGTGTGGCAGCTGTCGTGAAACTTCACAGTCATCTGACAGATAATGGTAGAATTTTGATAAGTAATTTACCATGCCCACTAATGGTTGTAATCCTTTTACATCTGTTGGTCACGGCATTTCTGTGATTGCATGAACTCTTTCTGGGTCAGTTTTCAGTCCCTGTGCTCTGAACAGATGTCCCATTTAGGCAAATTCCTGTCTCCTAAATTTGAACTTGTCAGCATTCAGTTTGGTATTTTTTCCTCTGTATCTGTCTAACAACATTTTGAATTTTCTATCATGGTCTTTTACTGCTTGGTCTATTGTCTCCCCCTCACCTGTGATTAGCACATCATCTGCTATTAGATACATGCCTGGTAGACCCTCCAGGGCCTGCATCAGCCTTCTCTGAAAAACTTCTGGTGCTGGACTTATCCCCATCGGTATTCTCAGCCATCAGTATCTCCCAAAAGGAGTATAAAATGTGGTGAGGTAGCTTGAGTTTTCTTCCAGTTTTATGTGCCAAAACCCATGCTTGACATCACAAACAGTAAACACTTTGGCTTTTGATAAATCTGGGAGGATATCGTCAATTGTGGGAAGGTCTGGTCCCTCTCTCATCACAATACTATCCACAGCATAAATGTTACCATATTCCACCGACGACTTTCATGGATTCGCTTGCCTATCTGCCCAATAGTGGTGTTTTAACTGTCTCATCTACCATTTCAAACTCTAGTCTATATAGTTTCTGGTTCCTTGCATTTCTGATTTTGATTCTGCATTTTCCCACTGGCCTCAATTCAGTTTTGTTGTACATTAATAAAATCTTGTCTTAGTTTTCAATCGGAGTGTCTGGATTTAGTCTGTTTATAGAGATGATGCTGCAAGTTGTTCCACAGTCTATCTGAAATCTGACCAGGTTCTCGCCAAGTAGCATGCCTGCATAAAGCTGTTTGTCACCCTGCTTTTCTTCTTCAATCTGCTTTATGTTTTCTGTAGGTTTCCACATTGCTGTGATGTTCAGAATATCCTCACAGTAGTCATTTCTTTGTTCATCCACTACATGCACCTGTCTTTTGCCAGCGTTAACCCGTTTTGCACGCTTTTGCAAGGTGATTGGCTTTACCACACTTTTTTTTTTACAGATTTTCCCAAAGGCTGGGCAGTTCTTTTTGCTCCTCTCATGTGTTTTCCCACAAAATTTACAAGTGATTCGCTCACCTCTTGCATTTGATGCCTGTTTAACTGTGTGTATCACTTCTGCATTGCCCTCAATTGTTCTGCTATTCTCTTTCAACAGTTATGTGGCTCTGCATATCTGTGTGCACCTCTCTAAAGTCAGTGTCTTCTTTGAGTAATCTTTGTCGCAGACTTGCATCACTGTTTCCGCACATATTTTGGTCACGTATGAGGGAACTTTTAATCTCCCCGAAATTGCATGTGCCTGCTAACACCCTGAGTTCTGTATTTGACGTATTTGTCTATGTTTTCTCCATCCGCCTGATTTCTTGAAAAAATCTGTACCTCTCTACAGTCTCTTTTATTTTAGGGTTGCAGTGTTCAATGAATTTCTGTAGCATAAAGCTCACGCTTATCTCAGCGGGACTTGCATCACTTTTTAGCACCTGCCACAATTCTCTGCCACCGTCTCCAATAAGATAATGAAATAGTTTAACCTTGGTGGCTTCTTCTGCCTCCGGCATTGCAAGTTCAATGTAAAGTGTGAACTCCTCCTTCCATGTTTTCCATGACTTCGCCAGATCTTTAGCCTCGAAGCATATTGTCGGCGGTGGTTTCAGTCCTTCCATTTTACCTTCGTGTTAGCGTCTCCGCGTCCAGAACTATCGTAATAAACTGGCGTGACTTCGCAAAGTTTATTTCCTTTTGAACTGTCATGGACCTTCTCGACCGATCCTCCAACATGCCACACCTCCTCATCTACCTCGTGTGGAATCCTCATGTTTCCAGTTGCTGTCATTAGTCCTGGGTATTTAAGTCTGCGTTTAAGTATGTTTCCTGAATCCGGTCGTTAACGTAATTTTCAGTTTGCTGCCTGTTCAGTTGTCCTGCTTGTTTTTACCTTTTGATTAAACCCCGTGTTCCCCGATTCATTGCGTCCTGTCCCTGCTTCCCCCGGTCCGTGCCCCGGCAATACATAAGAGTAACGCTAATGGTTACATAAATATTTAAAAATAGCCAATTTACTATTTTGTAATTATGTACACGTTAACGTAAATTCAACGCGAAAAAAGGATAAATTTCTTGAAAGGTGTTAATGTTTACGTACATAGCAAATGCGTCCCGGGTTTCCCTCTTGAGACGCATTTTCTATAAACACCGTAAGGGTTGATTTTTAAAAGTAATGTATTAAGCTAACTTTTAAATGAAATTAAAGTGTTTCGGGAGCATATTTAGGGTTTAAACTATAGAAGTAAGCACATATTACCATTTATTTTAGCAATTCTGCCAAACATCCGAGAATCCTCCTTATTCGCGACGGGTTTTGGACCTTAACCTCGCGAATGTGCGAGGTCTTATCTGCGTAGTAACCAAGCGCTTACGTTCTAGAATTTACCATGACAACACTGACGTACACGTAAACTGTTGGCGGTTTCTGAAAATATAAGCAATTAAGTGTAACGGAGGAGCCATCTACTTCGGGATAAATTCATATACAACATGGAACGTAATGACGCATGGAATATTTTTAATGAGCTTCGTCTGGGCGGACCGCTTTGTGATGTGGTCATTGAAGTCAACGGTGTAAAATTCACAGCCCACAAAATTATTCTTTGCGGCTGCAGCGCCTATTTCCGGTGAGCTGCTATGACCCATACATGCTAACGATGCCAAAACAGAAACGATTTTATTTCTATGATAGTAGAAATTTTCTTAAAGGCATAGTTCTGTTTTATACGGAAGAGGATTAGGGCCACCATGAAAATATTATTTAAATTCTGACTTTTTTCTCGGAATTCTGACTTTTTTCTCAGAATTCTTTTTTTTTTCTAAAGTCAGAATTCTCAGAAAAAAAGTCAGAATTCTGAGATTAAAGTCAGAATGCAAATAATATTTTCATGGTGGCCCTAATCCTCTTTCGTAGTTTTACTATTTTAGTACATGGTTAATAAGAAATATTTGTAAGATGCAGTTACAGTTAAGTGTACCATCTTAACTTTTTGCTTACATTTATTCAACTGATAATATTAGTTTTGAGCCTCGTAATGAATTTATGATTTGGATAATCTCTGTCGCTGGCAAAAACCCAAATTAACTTTGGATCGTAAAGACCAAAATGACATAACCCAGGTGTTTTCAGCCTGAGAGTCCGTACTGCAATTTCAATTGGTCTAGAGAGACGTGCAGTAAATTAACAAAAAGCCAACAATATCTTGTGCATTCTTCATCAGGGCTCTCTTCGCAAATGGCTGGAGTGACACAGGAAGGCATGAGTACAGCATCCCAGATGTTTCCCCAGAGATAATGAAGCTAGTCATTGACTATGCCTACACACACTCTTTGCCCATCACAGTTGACAATGTGGAAAGCCTGTTGGTGGCTGCTGACCAGTTCACCATCGCGGGCATAATGCAAAGCTGTAGCGCGTTCCTGGAGAACCAGCTCTGTCTAGAGAACTGTACTGGCATTTTCAAGTTTGCCGACATCAACTGGTGTCCTGAGTTATACCAGTCTGCCTTCAGCTTTATACTGCATAACTTCAAGGAGGTTGCCACCATCTCTGAGGAGTTTCTGGAGCTCACGCTCCCTCAGCTCTGTGACATCATTGAGAAAGATGAGCTCAATGTGAGTCAGGAGGATGTTGTCTTTGACGCCATCCTTCACTGGATCAGGCATGCACCTGCCAGTCGAAATGCCCACATGTCTGTGCTTCTGTCCAAGGTGATCATAATCACGCATTGTTCCCATTAACATGTCACATGACAATGGAATACTAATTCGATATTCAACTCTCCAGCTGAAGTCTGCAGTGCTTACTACTTTTGCTGGAGACTAAACCTCCATTTCCATGTCACATGTGACTACAACCTAGGCTTCCAAGTATTACAACTGGCAATGCAGTCTAACAAACAAAAGAATGGGAAACTGTCCTAAATATGTACTAGCACACATATCTGACACTTTCAAAGTAAATGGTTTCAGTTAGAGCATTATGAAAGATTATGGAAATTAAACATTAAAATTTGGACTTGGCTGTTGTATCCCATTTGTTAGCAGTTACCCTTTCCCAGGTATTTACAAATGGGAATTCTCTCTGCCTTGTTTCCTGTGTAGGTGCGCATGGCTCGCATAAGCGCAGATTACTTCATGTACACTTTGAAGAACAGTGACCTGCTGAAGGACAGGGTGGAGTTTAACCCCTTTTTTATCAGCACCTTGAAGGCCATGTATAACCTCAACATGAATGGTCCCTCACCTTCTGACTTTGATAACCCGCTGACCCGCCCACGCCTGCCTTCTGCCATCTTGCTGGCCATCAGTGGCTGGAATCACGGCAGCCCGACCAATGCAATCGAGGCCTACGACACCCGGGCTGACCGTTGGGTGAATGTGACGCGGGGGGAGGAGAGACCCCGGCCCTATCATGGTGCTGCATACCTAAAGGGATTTGTGTACTGCATCGGCGGGTTTGATGGTGTGGTCTGCTTCAGTAGTGTGGACAAGTTCAACCCCGTCACTCGAATATGGCATGAGGTGGCCCCGATGCACAGCCGCCGCTGTTATGTGAGTGTAGCTGTGCTCGACAGCTTCGTTTACGCCATGGGTGGCTTTGATGGCCACTTACGCCTCAACACAGCTGAGCGGTACCACCCGGAAGCCAATCAATGGATGCAGATCTCACCCATGATCGAGCAGAGGAGTGATGCTAGTGCCACTGCACTGCATGGCAAAGTAGGTTAAAGGGGGGCATCCAGATGTGTTAACCTAATTTTTCCCATTGGAATGAATTATTGAAAAGTTACCTGATGGATTATTGAGAAGTTTGATTTCTCTTCTACACTGAACAAAAATATAAACGCAACACTTTTGTTTTTGCTCCCATTTTTCATGAGATGGACTTAAAGATCTACAATTCATTCCAGATACACAATATTACCATTTCTCTCAAACATTTCTCACAAATCAGTCTAAATGTGTGATAGTGAGCACTTCTGCTTTGCTGAGATAATCCATCCCACCTCACAGGTGTGCCACATCAAGATGCTGATCTGACATCATGGGTAGTGCACAGGTGTACCTTATACTGCCCACAATAAAAGGCCACCCTGGAATGTGCAGTTTTGTCTCACAGCAAAATGCCACAGATGCCACAAGCATTGAGGGAGCGTGCAATTGGCATGCGGACAGCAGGAATGTCAACCAGATCTGTTGCTCGTGCATTGAATGTTCATTTCTCAACCATAAGCCGTCTCCAAAGGCGTTTCAGAGAATATGGCAGTACATCCAACCGGCCTCACAACCGCAGACCACGTGTAACCACACCAGCCCAGGACCTCCACATCCAGCAGGTTCACCTCCAAGATCGTCTGAGACCAGCCACTCAGACAGATAATGCACGGCCCCATGTTGCAAGGATCTGTACACAGTTCTTGGAAGCTGAAAATGTCCCAGTTCTTGCATGGCCAGCATACTCACCGGACATGTCACCCGTTGAGCATGTTTGGGATGTGCTTGACCGGCGTATACGACAGCGTGTACCAGTTCCCACTAATATCCAACAACTTCGCACAGCCATTGAAGAGGAGTGGACCAACATTCCACAGGCCACAATTGACAATCTGATAAACTCTATGCGAAGAAGATGTGTTGCATTGCATGAGGCAAATGGTGGTCACACCAGATACTGACCGGTTCTGAGTCCCCAGACCCCCAATAAAGCAAAAAACTGCACATTCCAGGGTGGCCTTTTATTGTGGGCAGTATAAGGTACACCTGTGCACTACCCATGATGTCAGATCAGCATCTTGATGTGGCACACCTGTGAGGTGGGATGGATTATCTCAGCAAAGCAGAAGTGCTCACTATCACACATTTAGACTGATTTGTGAGAAATGTTTGAGAGAAATGGTAATATTGTGTATCTGGAATGAATTGTAGATCTTTAAGTCCATCTCATGAAAAATGGGAGCAGAAACAAGAGTGTTGCGTTTATATTTTTGTTCAGTATAGATTGTATGCTATAATTGCTAAGTTCGCTATACTCAAGCGTTGTGATGAAATGACCTTGTAATCATTATGGGACTGCATTATGGGGCTCTCTCCTAGCCCAAGATAGGTGAACTGGTCCACATAATGCATCATTTTATGTTTGCATTGTAATGAAATTAAACTGTTAATCATAGTCTGTCCCCTGCCTTACACCCTGTGCTTCTTGGGGCAGGCTCCAGGTTCTCCATGTCCCAGTACTGGATAATTGCTTTTGTAAGATGAATTAATTCAACATGTGTTAGCAAAACATGCCTTACCTCTTTCTAGATCTACATCACCTATCATATAAAGCATAAGAATCTTCATATGTACTCTGATTTTCATAGGTGTACATATGCGGAGGCTTCAATGGAGCCGAGAGCCTCTTTACTGCTGAGTGCTACAACCCACTCACCGACCAGTGGGACGCAATTGCTCCGATGACAAATAGCAGAAGTGGCCTTGGAATCGTGGCGTATGATGAACAAATCTATGCGGTGAGTGACTCCTTTGTTGTACCTTCAGAATAAGTGGTTTATAAACCTGGTTCCTTATGCCTAAAATTCATTAGGCAAATAGTGCACGATTTTGGGGAACTTGATGTTTCTCCATGACTTTGGCGTGTGAGTAATTCCTTACCTTTGGCTTCTCGCAGGTGGGCGGGTTTGACGGGTCCAATCGTCTGCGCAGTATGGAGGCCTATAACCCTTTAACGAACAAATGGCGTGACGTAGCTGCCATGTTCAACCCGCGCAGCAACTTCGGCATCGAGGTAGTTGACGACCTGATGTTTGTGGTGGGCGGCTTCAATGGATTGACCACCACTACCAGCGTGGAATACTACAATAGGAATGCCGACAGCTGGTACAACGCCCAGGAAATGGGCGCCGGCCGCAGTGGCCTCAGCTGTTGTGTTGTGTCCGCACTCCCCAGCATCGCACGGTACGCTGCCCCTCGTCAGTCCCTGGGGCAGTAAGTCCGTCCACCTTAAACAGCTTATCCTCATGTGACCTCAACCCCTCCATTTTTTAGCTATAAAAGTAGATTCAATAAAATTGCAGGGTTTTAAGTTTTGTATATAGTATACTGACTGTGTTCCTTGTCCCTTGTTTATTTTTATCAAAAAAAAATTTTTGTAAAAAAAAAAGCTGTGCGTATTTTGACAATATTCAATAAATTGCCATTTAAAGGAATATATATTTAATATCCTCCGATTACGTGTTTTCGGAGTGCGCCTGGACGATACATTGCGATACATGCCTATATATGTTAGCGTATCATTTATTTGTTATTCCATTAATACATGAGCACTTATCGACCAGCTTGTGGTAACCTCACTGTGCTAGATAAGAGGTCTCAAAGGTCATTCCTGGGTTTTGTTTTTTACAGTTTCACTCATACATTATCACTTGTCCGATACAGAGAAGGCATGTAGCGGGAACAATACACTGTTTATTGCAGTATATAGTACACTACTATGTAAACATTCATAAATATACAAAAAATGTCATAAATGGTGCATAGGTGACATTAAAACAAAAACCAATAGCAGTACAGCTACAATTCTGGTGTGGAGGTCCCAATACTTTTGGCAATATAGTGTGTGTGTGTGTGTGTGTGTGTGTGCCTGAATGAGAGGTCCCCAAAAAGATAGGATTCATGACTGCATGTGTGTGTGTGTGTGTGTGTGTGTTTGTGTGTGTGTGTGTGCATGAATGAGAGGTCCCCAAAAAGATAGGATTCATGACTGCATGTGTGTGTGTGTGTGTGTGTGTGTGTGTTTGTGTGTGTGTGTGTGCGTGAATGAGAGGTCCCCAAAAAGATAGGATTCATGACTGCATGTGTGTGTGTGTGTGTGTTTGTGTGTGTGTGTGTGTGCGTGAATGAGAGGTCCCCAAAAAGATAGGATTCACGACTGCATGTGTGTGTGTGTGTGTTTGTGTGTGTGTGTGTGCATGAATGAGAGGTCCCCAAAAAGATAGGATTCATGACTGCATGTGTGTGTGTGTGTGTGTGTGTGTGTGTGTGTGTTTGTGTGTGTGTGTGTGCGTGAATGAGAGGTCCCCAAAAAGATAGGATTCATGACTGCATGTGTGTGTGTGTGTGTGTGTTTGTGTGTGTGTGTGTGTGCGTGAATGAGAGGTCCCCAAAAAGATAGGATTCACGACTGCATGTGTGTGTGTGTGTGTGCGTATGTGTGTGTGTGTGTGTGCGTATACGTAAACTACAACCTGGTTCTTTTCTGTTTATCATTGATGAAGGGCTTCTTCCTTGCTTTATGGGACATGGATTCTGCTTCCAGGAATCCAGGAATCTGTCCTAGCAGTGCACTTCAACATCTGCACTTAATGCTTCCCATTCCTTTTGAAGGTCATATAAGGTCATCGTCCGTTTCATGACACACTGTCAGATAAGTTGTCTCTGGCATTAGAAAGTAGCTTCTGCCCAGGAGCACGATTGCCCTCTGGTGGTAACACAAGGCATCACACCAAGTGAGGGACCATTCAGGTCCTGGTAATGTCATTTCTGCCCTACGCAGCCAGCTCATTCTCACCTATAGAGAGCAAGCTGGGGGAGGCATGAAGGGAATTTCTCTGTAGGGATCAATAAAGTATCAATTATTATTATTATTATTATCCATCCATCCATCCATCCATCCACTTTCCAAACCGCTTATCCTACTGGGTCACGGGAGGTCCGGAGCCTATCCCGGAAGCAATGGGCACGAGGCTGGGAACAACCCAGGATGGGGGGCCAGCCCATCGCAGGGCACATTCACACACCATGCACTCTCACATGCATTCCTACGGGCAATTTAGCAACTCCAATTAGCCTCAGCATGTTTTTGGACTGTGAGGGGAAACCGGAGGAAACCCCACGACGACATGGGGAGAACATGCAAACTCCACACACATGCGACCCAGGCGGAGACCTGAATCCGGGTCCCAGAGGTGTGAGGCAACAGTGCTAACCACTGCACCACCATGCCGCCCCCCCGCCCCATTATTATTATTATTATTATTATTATTATTATTATTATTATTATTATTATTACAGAGTCAACAGATCAGATGAGAAACAGGTACACATAAAGAGGGAGAGTGTCATGCCCGGCTCGTCCGCTCCTCGTGTGTGCCACGCCCCCTGCCTTCCCACGTGTATTTCCCTGATTGTACCCCGCTGTATCTGATTACTTTGATTAGTCTTGTCTGGTTTTAAGTCCTGGTCTTACCTGTTAGCGTTGTCCGTCATTGATGTTTCCTGATGTTTGTAAGCGTGAGCTGTTTCCTGGTCCCTGTTTCCCCAGTAAACTCCCGTTTTGCCCCGTATTCGCCTGTCTGCCTGCTCATTGCTCCTTACCCGCACGATCGCCGCGCTCGCTGCACCCCGATCGTGACAGAGAGCATGGCAACAAGTAAATAATCCCTGAATACAGTCTGTTACATCCAGCAGCTAAATACAGACACAGTGAATGCAGTGGATACATTTCCCCACTCAGAACATAGTTACACGCCTCACTGCAATATGTCCAACCAGAAAAATGAACATTTTTGCATTTTATGCTGCACTAATTAAATGCTGCTAGTTGTACAATAACAAAAATAAGTCGTTTTAGGGGAGTCTTTACACTAACATCACCTGATACCTCCATATTGGGAGCCAGTGCGTAAAAAGCAGGTAAATGCTTTGTTCAACCAAAACAGAAGCATTTACTGCGCATGTACCAGCATTGGATGTCACCATCAGCTGGGGATAATTGATTTTCACTCGTCCATTTTCCATATGGTCTGGTCCTATGCAGGGTCATGGGGTCTGGAGCTTATCCTGGAGGTTACGGGCGCAAAGCAGAGAATAACCGAGGACAGGGCGCCAACCCATCGCAGAAAATGAATTTAAACAGAGGAAACAAAATAATAGATCAATAAAGAAAGATATTTACACGTTTCCCTTTCAAAACTAGAATGCTACCAATTTAGATAACTTGAAATTAGTATTTCATTACATGGGTTTTTTTTTCGAAGTTGAATTGGAAGTCAGAGTCACGAACTCGAGTTCCCATCTCTAATGTGGCCAAAACTACCAGTCCGGAAATATGTAAAATGTCTGCAGTGGTTTCCTGGCAGAAGCGGCTGTCTGATGTTTTTTTGATAGGGAGAACAGGGGCTGTTGAATATTCTCCTTCATTTCCTTTAAATAATGTGTTTTCATGCAGCATTTTTAAAAAATATTTGGCAATTTCACTATCATATGCATCATTTTTGGGTTTTAAGTACATGGTGTATGCTGAGGAGTAGTGGTTCCACCCTGTATTTTAAAGGTTTTGGAGAATGACTATCACTACCTTGTGAAGCAATTTGTAACTGTCATGACCTGTGAGTCCAGTCCTCGTGTGTGCCACGCCCCCGATCATCCACGTGTGCTTCCCCGATTGTGCCCAGCTGTTTTCTATCAGTCTGTGTATTTAGTCCGCGTCTGAGTCCGTATTCCTCAGATCCGTCATTGATGTTCTGTACCGTGTTTCCGCGGCTGCTGTTAATTAAACCTTCGTGTCCTGAATCCTCGCCTGCCTCGTCCTTCCCCCACTTGCTGCCTGCCCGTCAACCACCGGTCGTTACAGTAACTTTTTTATGGACTTCAATTTCTTAAGTACAACAGTCGTCACGTGAGACAATCTGTGCTAATAGCGGATAACTGGGTAATGAATTTACTGCTCTGATATTTGTATTGACATTTATGGAAATGTTCTTGTCACTTAAAGATTAGGGCTATTGTGTCTTTTCTGCCCTCTTGTAACATCATCCTGTCTGGTTTTCCATTTACAATTCATCACTTGGTCTTTGATGATACTGCATCTTTGTTTGCGTAAAGTTTGATTAAAAGTACAGATTATTTTTACTTCAAACTATTAAACTTATTCCGAATACGCAGGTTGAGTTCTTTATGCAGTAATCCATCAGTACACTTCAGTCCTTCAAAGTGGCTTCTAACAAATGTGCTTTCTTTTTTGATCCACCAGATGGGGATGTTTAGCCAAGCAGACTAACAGTTATCTGCCCCCTTTCCCATCCTTTCTAGAATATAAAGAACATCGAGCAACACCCACTCATCATTTCTCCAGATGATGTTTGATCCTTTTTTGGAATTTGAAAATTGCGTAAGGAGTACATAAAACTTTCAGTATGCGTGGTAATCTACCCCATTTTGCGATCTTAATTTCTTATGTACTCTAAGAAATGAGCGTAGCCGTGCGCTTGTTCCGTCATCACCCAATGAACTGAAGGAGTTACGGGGACCAATTTGAGAACGGCGTCTGATTGGTCAATGCGGATGTCACTCGCCTTGATGAATATCGAGTTGTCAGCTGCAGCGAGAAGGCGCCGCTCTCGAAGCTCAAGTACCGCGATCGCTCGGCATTGGGGCTAATTTCATCCAAGTAAATGTCGAGCCTTCAGCAAGACGAATTGATCAAGATGTGGGAAAGGTTAGAGACATTTAATAAGCAGACAGCTGGCTAATAGATATCTACATATGCAGTGTTAATGAGTGCCTGCGTTCACCTGGTATACCTATCTAAGCATATACAGCGACCCGGTCAGGGAATGACGTATGACGCTTTCAAGATGACTTGTCCGAAGTCCATAATTTCGAATGTTTATATTTTAAAATGATCAAAATGTATTTTAAGCGGAATCTGCACTGCTTGGTGTTTAAATAGTATTACCGCTAGCTGTGTAGTTTCACTTTTGACACTAAAGGCATGACACCGAGAGAGCTGTCCGTGTACTGCGGTCTTTACTCTTTGTACTATCCGGCTACTTCTCGCAAAAAGCCGAAAATACCCAAGGTGTCCAAAGCCCGCTTCCTGTCAGCCTTCTCTCAGCCACCCTTCCGGTACCGAGTAATGCGGTGGTGGTTTGACCAGGTTGGCGTAACCCGTTTTGAGGCGTTCGGGTTGGCCTCTGGTCGTATAAACCGGTAGCATATGTGTCGTGTAATTACTCTTTCTGAACTAAACTTTTTAGTGAACGAAACTGCTGCAGTCACTGCATGGATTCGGTCGGTCTGTTCATTGAGTCATTCTGCTCCTTCTGTGAAGGTTCAGCGAGTCATTATTCAGTTCCTTCAATAACTTTTCGGTTCATTCTGTGAGTCTTTGTTCAGTTTTTTCAATGATTCTCCAGACCGTACCAGTTCCCAAGCTACCGGTGTAATAGTAATCATCAGAGAGAAATGGGGACTCCCTCCTCCATCCTGAAAATTATTAAAGGGGGCATGTGAACAAATCATTAAACTGAACAGACTCAAAAGCATCGAATTATGTGCAGCCACGATTTACATCTCTATACTACTACAACTAATGCAAGGCCTGTATATTTACTCTGACACCCTACAGATCTAAGAGCAGCTTAGTGCGTGTTTATCGTCATATGAAGTAGTGAGATTAAAGTATATGCCTTATATCAGCTTTGGTGTGGCATGAAAAATGTATCATTCCTAATCTTAATATTCTTTGTGCATAAATACTGTACTTTTGATAATAAGGCTGCACCCAAAAAGCTTGGAAATTACATCATAATTTCAAATAAGTATTGGGAAAGCTGAATTGCTTTATGATATATTGGTTTGTGTTGGAAACAGTAACTATATTAATACTTCTGAGTAATGATGAATTTGGAGTTTATGGAGTGTAGATCTTCAGCTCAAACGTTTACCAAAAAAATCCATTTAATTTTTGCAGAGTTAATGATTCTGTGTAGCATTAAGTATGGAGAAGGAAATATTCAGACCATTTCCATGTTCCAACCTGTTCCAGACTAACCAACTTAATTCATGGATGGTTTACTGAATAACTTAGTAATGTGCTGTATAAAATAATTAGGTAGGAGGCTGTTTAAGTAGCATGGACTAAATCAGGGTTCCTCAGTTCTGGTGCTTTTGGGCCAGAGTCCAAAACAGTTTGCAGATTTGTCTGTTCAGACACATCTTGATCGGCTAATAACCAGGTTTTGTAGGAGTGCATGAGCAGGGAAATCTACAGACTGTGTTGGATTCTGCCCCTCCAGGACCGGAACTGGGGAACCTTGGACTGAATTTTAGACAGACTATCGGCAATAGAAATGATTGCACTTCAGTTATGTTCAAAATAAGTTTGAAATTCAAGATCAAGACTGGACTGAATAACTTTTCAGTCAAACAGTTCAATCAGCAACAAATCAGGTTACGAAGGGCAAGATAAGGCAAATGTCTGTTGAGACAAACATTTATGCTGTTAATTTTTAAAGTTTCTGATATGGCATGTTTCTTCAGGTAAATGGGATGTAAAACAGCAGTTATCGTGAAATGAATCCAATTATCATTAATGTGAGGTCTTTGTCCTTATCTGATGTCAGTAAGGTAAACAAATTTGAGGATGTTGCATGCTGTTGGAACATATATTATGTGCCAAGATTGCATGAAAAGCCCACAAGACCCCCCCATAAACCTGTCTCCAGCGTCTTGCCCTCCCACTGCGGTATCAAGCCGATTCACACTCCTTTCCTCTTAAAATATTCATCCAGTAGCTAATTTCCCCCCCCAGCAGATAAAAGACTTCCCAGTGTCGTAATCTCAGATTCCTCACTATTGAGGATCTCTTTTTGAACATGTTCAGTATTAAGCTGTCAGAAAGCACTGAGCATATACGAGTATATAGACTCATTTTCATACACTGGATTCATATTCCTGCTTGCTGGAACAAATGTGTTACCTCCCGATAAAATCATATAAGGTGTATTTTTTTCCTCTCTTGCTCCTTTACCCACGTTTGTAGTTAATTTGTTCATCCATACGTCAGGCCTGTGAAGACCAATCAGCTTCCAGCTGCTGACTGCGGGGGCGGGAATGTCATGTATGTGTTGTGACAACACATAGGCAGAGAGCATGCTGCCTAGTCTCTGAAGCCTAATGAAGGCCTATTAGCTTCCTCATTCAACCTATCAAGGTGGAAATTAAATCCTTGAAAAAGTTTTTTCTTTTTTTAACCTTTTACTGGAACAAGTCGGATTATATGCTCTTATTAAGAATAAAACAGTGGGCCACCACTTGATACCTGAGGCCTTCATGTTACAATCCAGCAAACTTCTAGGCTACCCACAGTAGCATTTTTGTACTTATGTTACTCATATATGCACCAGATTGTTCTACAGAAACAGTGCCCTGTGCAGACTGGAATAAGCTCCATACCTTCCTGTGACACCATAGTAGATAAACAGTTGGAAGATGGATGAATAGATGGAATTCAAATAGAGTAGAACAGCAACGGCTTGGGATGTAAATCTTCTACTTCTTTAATCACTACACTGCTGGATACCGAGGAACCACCCTGCCATTTGAAGACGTCTCTATTGCCAATGCTTTCTTCTGACATCCTTTACAGAGTCACTGCACGCCAGAAGAGTCCATTTAATTGTTTCAGCTTATTTATAATGCATCTAAGAGCCGGGGCATTTGGGAGAGGCTTCCGGAGTGATCTATCGCCTCCGGTGTCCGCTGAGCCGCGGTGCTGCGGTGGGGAAGCACTGTGGCATCCTGAGGTTTCTTGTTAATAGCCTGGAAAGCAGAGAGGATGCTGGGAGACCTTTCTCCCTGTGTCTGCGGGAGAGCAGCGGCCTGCTAAATGCTAACAGGGCAGCAGTTCATTAATCTGGGGAGAGCGGCCCGCTAAGGTTTATCTGATTTCCTGTCATGCTCCCTTTTCCCCGTGTTGTACTGGAGGTGGATGCCCACAGGAGGAGGTGCAGGGAGGGCCGGCAGAGTGTGGCTTGGTGCTGGTTCCGCCGCCTTATCTCTCTCTTTCCGTCATCCTTTTACCGTCCGCTCTGTGGCGATCATCCAATCTGTCTGTTCTAAACATAGTGCCGCTTATCAGGAAGTTTCCAGGAACGGGGGGGGGGAACCCCATCGGAACAGTGCTCCGAAGATTAAAATGGTCTCCTGGCAGCCTGCGCTGTTCTCTGGGCCCTTTGCAGCCCACAGGAGGCTGTTTGAGTTTCACACTTGGAAGTTGGTTGCCCTGATCTGGTTTTTCATTCCCCCAGAATATGCCAAAAATACCGGCGTTATTTAATACTAGCCATGTGCTGATTCGCTATTAAAAACTGTCAAATCATCATTATTAAACTTGGGTCAACTGACCGCTGCTGCATTACATTGATATACTGTGAAAGTTTTTATATTGTAGGCGAATTTATTTATATTATAGGGTCATGGGTTATTGTTGGTGACCATGGTAACGGAGAAGCATTTTAAAGCACTTTTATGGAGTTTTTTTATTTAATGCACGTAGTACTCTTAAAGGATTAAGGAAGTCTGTAAACTGTAAGTGCGGCGAATACCCTTCCCTGTCCATTAAAGCAGCCTTTGGTTATCTCAGAGGGGAGTGTGCTGTTCAAGTGGAGTAACACTTGCACTCTTTGCTATAGTGAGCAGGAGAATCTGAAGCAGCAGGTGCAGGAGTGCGACACAGAGGAGTGGCAGAGGGCGAGCGGCTTCACGGGGCTGCAGAGAGTCGGCGGTGTGGATCTCTCCTTCATCAAGGGAGACGACGTCAAGGCCTGCGCCCAACTGGTGGTGCTGAGCTACCCGCAGCTGGAGGTTGGTCGTACGGTCGCCATCATTCCTGAGAGCCTGATAGCGTAAATGAAAGTATGAAATGCAGGCCTTCTAGTGGGATTACCTTTTTCAAGGGAAGCGTGTTTCCCAATCCCATCCTTGGGGACCCACAGGCAGTCCATGTTTTGACAGAGAGGGAGCTAAAACGTGCACTGCCTGTGGTTCCCCGAGGACCGGATCGAGAAACACTGGATTATCGTGTTACTCATCTCTCCATTCTACAGTTTTCTACTCTTACTGTGTATCTTTGGGGCAAACCGGGTTGCCATAGATCAGAGTGCAGCAGCGAATCTCTGAGGGCAGAGTACAGCGATTTTTGAGATATTGACCATCAGACAGGACTTCACATTTTAATTTGAGTAAAAATTGGCTGTTACTATGTAGCATTATATAATGGATTAAGATTTAGTTGATGCTGTAAAGAGTTTTATATTGTTTTTCCACAGTTTTTTTTGGCAAGCAAGGTCATAAAATTAATATGTGAGAATAAGGGCGGCATGTTGCAAGTTTATCGCACTCCCAGTCGCTGTTACACTGAAGGAGACTGTGTGTAACTCCGCTTAACTGTCAGACTCTGTGTGATGTTTGTAGAAATATCTGCCTCTCTTTGCACTCACTCTTTCAAACAAACCGTACTCCTGGCACTTCATTGATGCTTCCCCCTAGACGGAATAAGGAAACTTTCTGGCACTATTGTTATGAAATCTCAGATTGAGAAAGAGCCTTACTTTTCCACCTGTGTTTCTTTCCCTGTGACATCTTGGTACGTACTTGACATAACGTTTGCCGTTGCACATCAGCTGCTTGCAGTGTTTTATTTTTGCCGCTTGTCTGCCAGCTGCTGTATGCTGACAGTCAGATGGTAACCCTCAGCGCGCCGTACATCGCCGGCTTCCTGGCCTTCCGCGAGACGCCACACCTGCTGGATGCCTTACGGCGCCTGGAGAGGGACAGGCCGAGTCTGATGCCCCAGGTGCCCCGGCCGTTCTCACTGGGTAGCCTGGGGGTGGACAGAGGCTGCGGTGCAAGTAACCGACTGCTGCTGGGGGCAGATATTTTTGGGGTGCTGTGCAGCTCGGATCCAGGGATACTGGATGCTGGCTGACCCTGTTCTCTGACCACAAGCTGTCCTTCCTTGTTTGTAACTTTGGAAAAATCCGTCTACTGAATATATAAATGTACAACCCTATTAGTTAAGCTTGCAGCACCGCCTTATAACAGCAAGAGGGCGTTGTTGCAGCATGCGTCTTCTATGCCTCATCTACCACCTATGAGAGTATTCATTATTAAATGATATGAAATGAGTTAATAAGCTGTGCTGATGCAGGGGGCTTCTCTGCTGAGTCGATCTGTTAAACACCATCAATGTTCTCTTTGTTTCCAAAGGTCGTCTTTGTGGACGGAAATGGATTGTTTCATTACAGAGGTGAGTCTATACAGCAGCCTGGAGGAACCGGGCGTCTCTAGTGTCTGCTGTGCAATGCCGGCTTTATCATTCTGTCTCACTTCATGTTCGCCTGGTCCTGACTGTTTATTTCACTCTCTTTTATTTGTTCTGCTGTCAGCGTCTCCCAGTGGGAGGAGGGTATTTTCTCAGGTCGTTGTCGTATAGGAGAACACGGCAGCGGTATTAATAAAGAGCGGGAAAGGCGGGCCGCCTGAGCAGTTTCTCATCGATCCCTGTTCTGGAAATGAGCCCTGAAGGACTCTAACTGTCACATGATCAGAAAGCGTCTGCGCACTTTGTACAGCTGCTGAAAAATGAAAATGCTACGTGAACTTAATTGTAGCGGTAGATTGTTAGTTGCATGTGGTGGGCGTTTCCTTTCACGGGTATGGTGGCCCTCCAAGTGATGATGCGGTCTCTCTTGCAGAATTCGGATTGGCCTGCCACCTCGGGGTGCTGGCCGACCTGCCCTGCGTGGGCGTGGCCAAGAACCTGCTGCATGTCCAGGGGGTGGTGAGGAGTGCAGAGCACCTGTCCCAGGTGAGAGCCGCCACGGCTGGCCAGTGTGCCGTTACAGGAATCGTTACAGGAAGGCGGGCTGAATTTCACAAAGAACATGAAATAAGCCTCCATTTACTCATTGATCCGGGTCGGACCAGGGAGGCCGTTCTGCTAATGAAACTATCGACTCAGATCAGGGGCGGAGAATCTCGAATCCCTCAAGAGCCTCAATCTATGGGTTTCAGAAAACATTTTAATTAGTGACCGATTTGCACCTGAATCACCAGCTGAGGTGAGTTATTATCCAAATTATTACTTCTACTGAGCAATAAAGAGTGGGGCAGAGAGAAGAGGAGCGCCCCCTGGAGCTTAGCTGTGTTCCAGCGGCCTGATTCAGCGCACGCTAATGATGGGTTTGAACGCAGGGCTGCGGATGCGCCACCTCTTAGCCGGGCTGTTGACCGACCGCAGTGTGTCATCCTCTGTCTCTCTTTATAGTATTAAATCTTACTTGTTTATTTGTAGCTGGGGCGAATGTTTGTTATGTACCCTGTGACACACACTGCTGGCAGCTTCCTGACAGCCCTGAACCCACGTAAATCACCCCTTTTCCACACAGTACGGCTTCTCTGCCTCTCCCCACTTAATTACCGGGAGGTGTGAACCCTTAACGAGGAGACGTGTGCGCTGTAAATCCGTCCTGGTACGGGCTTGCTGTGGATTATATACAGGCATTCAGGCCCATAAATCTTCTCCGCTTGCAGTAGCTGTTTTTATAACGTGGGAAATTAAGCAGCCTGTGCAGGTAGGGGTTGTGTGCACAGAGCAGTGAGATAGAACTGTATTTGCATGCAATGTAATTTAATCAATCACCTCATGCATTACGATTACATATTCAGGTGTTGTAATCGAAGCTATTCCGCTCAGTCACGATATTCTCACATTTTCCTGCCCTGTAGTAAACAGTGAGGTTTCTGGAAAAGCATCACGTCTCAGACGCCGTCATGTTGTTACTTTACCGCGGTGACATTTGATGAAATTCCCGCTTTTTCATTATGCAGCATCCATGCACATATTCGCTGGCTGATGCTTAGCTGAGCGATAAATGAGCATTGAACTTGCTTTTCCGCCGCCCGAATGGCTGTCACTTGTCCACTGAAGGGTGCCCACAGCCGTGTGTATGCTTTGTATCTGCGTGTTGATCTTGGCAAAGCAGGTGGTGACCGGTGTGGGAGAGACGCAGGGACACGCGCAGCGCGGGGGAGATGGCTTTGGCGGACTGGGGCCAATTTAGCAGTTTGCGTGCGGTGAGGATGTGAGCGTCCAGCCCGCTGTACCTGTCACCGCCTCTGCCTTACTGCTTCCGTCACCCCCCGGGACCCTAGTCCTAACTGAGTGGAGCTCGTCTTACTCCGAAATGGTTTGCACGGGCCGCTGGCAAACTATTAAAACACATAAATGTCACTAAACGTCACTAAACGGATTAACTGAGCTGAATGAGCCCCTGGTCGTCGTTTTATCTTTCGTCTTGTCGTTTCATCTGTGCAGAACAGAGGTAACGTGGTCTTGTATGATGAATTTAAATTTTACATTTCTATTGTAACGTTCACTGGCTCCTTCACATACACCAGCTTGGCCTTACTTCCTCGTTCCATATAGGGTGAAACATACTGTTTCCTTCACTCAGTCCCTGTCTGACTCAGCTCTGCCTGAGTGATGTCTCTGAAGCATACAGATTTACCTTCTTGCTGTGCCTAAATAAGAATACAGATTTATTATCTCTGGAAGCATCACTTTTACACACAAGTTGCAAAATGCCAAAATTCCAAAAGCTCTGTTAAATAAATGTGAACGATAAGTGAAATGCCTCCCTGCAGTTGAGCCCTGACCATGCAGAAAACTGCTTCACTGTCAAGTTATCGCACTGCGTCAAATGAACTCACTAATCATTTAGTTCCTGAATACGGTAATATAAATCTGACCTGGGCTGGATTAAAAAAAATCTGGAAGTGGCTTGTGATTAATGGAGCCTTTGAGGTGGATGTTGTGTAGGTGTTTTGTGATCCTTTAGCTGTGTACCTAAAATACTTTTGAAGGTCCATGGAGTCTAATCATTAAAAAAAAGCATGAGTATAGTCTATCTGAAGTGTCAGCTGGTCGCATTTCTGCCTGTTTTCTGTTTCAGCGTGTCATTTTGCAGAGGTCGTTCGTTGCCCAGGTATCACAGTAGGCACAGAGCCAGTGGAAACCTGGAAGATCCTTTGTCCTTAATGATTACTTAGAAAGAGCATAATTACGCAGCGATCAGCGCTCGCTGCGTCTGTGATGCATGTGTGCATGTGCCTGAGTCAGACTGAGCATCACTGCATCCCCCCCCCTCAGCTCTCACAGCTGGCAGCAGCCTCCTGACCATTTAAATGAAGGCTATGGCTAAACTCGTCTCAACGGAGGGGCGTCTTCCCGCATCGTCCATCACGAGAGGCATAAATAGATGGCGGGTTGGTTAATTGTAGCTAATCGTGGCTGCGAATAGTCCTGTGCGTTGGTGTCCATCGCAGGAACTGAGCTTTTCCCTCTTCGGGGCCGGAGACTCCGGCCTTTATTGAGTTACGAGGGTCTCGGGTTTCCCGACTGCAGAGGTGCCGCTATGGAGAAGGGCTCCAGGGTATCCCAGCGGCTCGTGAGGGGAGCCAAGTGTGGACATCGCTGCAAACGGGGTCACCTTGGCCCCCCACCCCCCAGGTATCTTCACCAGGGAGACCCGAAATTAAGTGTTTTAATGCCATAAAGCTGACAGAGACTCACCAGTGGTGTAGCCTGCTGTGCTCTGTGTGATTGCTGGGAAATTGGGCGGGATATCTCTTTAAGTGACTGTTGGCTAGATAAAAGCGAAAATCCAGTGCCAGTACCGACTGTGACCTCATAAACCTGCTCCGGTGCTATCAGCGGGCGAACAAGACTGCTGTGACCCGTGTGGCACTACTGGTACGCAGAACAGGTTAGGATCTCTTCCTCTTTCTGAGAACTTGTTAAAGGACAAAGAGTCACTGCGTAGGCTGGGAAGCGTATTGGTTTCAAGGTTCCGAAAGCTGTAAAAATTACTATATATAACGTGCTCTTGTATTTGCACTAATGTCTAGATAAACCTCTGCATTTGGATACACATCCTTGGGATATTGAAATTAATTTTGCGTTTTATTTTTTAGTATGCTAGTAGAGTAAATACTTTCGCGCCATTTCCCCCCAGGAGTATCCCAGTGTGGTATTTTCGGGGGGGGGGGGGGGGGGTCCCTCGCAGGCTTGAGGAAAGTCTGGGAGGAAGCCTAACCCTGAAGCAGAAGATGCTGTCGATTAGCAGGCTGTATGTGTGCTGTATGTAAACAGACCTGCTGTGAACGGCCTCATATGTTTCTGTGCGTGTGCACGGCGGTGGGTGGGAGGTGTCCGGCCAAAGCGCAGGTGCCTGATTCATGGTACGCGTGGCGTCAGGCCTCCTTGGCAGCAGGCTGCCGCTTGGTGATTTACGGCGGGGGGTGGGCGCCGGCGTCCGTCTGGGGCCGGAGGGCTTTTCGGCAGCTCGGCACACCTGCTTAGCAGCGTTTAACTGTGTAAATAAGTGGGCAGTCCCTGTCCATCCTCCCTTCAGTAATTACTGTCTGGAAACCAGACAGAAAGGCTTGTTATTGATGACTGCTTGCTTCACCCATGGCTCCGGGCTGCTCCACTCATCAGGTTTTCACCGGAAGCCCCCCTCCTCAACGCTGGGGGGCCGGGATCCTGCGGGGTCTCCGTCTGTCCCCATTCTGAAACCAGCACATCGTTGACCGAGTCGGATCTGTTAAAAGGATGTCGTCGCTCTTCCAATACCTTCCAAACATATCCATCACCTCTTGTTTTCCATAGTGATGCAATTTGCTAAGCGTACAACGCTAATGTTGGTTGTTTTTCAAAGCACCGTTAGCTTTGAGCGTGTCAGGAGTGCAGTGGATGAATTATTTTGCTGGTAGGCCGTACCAAACATGCGCAAAGAGCGATTTTTTTTTTTTGTATGAAAGTAATCTGCAGATTGTCGCGTCGTTGCTGTGGTGTTAATTACTGCGTTAAAGTCTCAAAGGCTGCACCTACTGATTGATGTTGAGTGGAGCCTATTACTTCAAATGACTTTCAGAAATTGCTTTGTGTGCTTTGCCAGCTCTCCAGGATTTCATTTTGTAAAGGCACAGTTTGTCTTAATACATTTGTTGTAATTGATTCGAGATGTACTCAGGGATTAACTATTGCCCACATAAAGACATGTTTCTGTCAGCCTGGGGGTGGGTTTTAGGGTTTGTAATGGGGTCACGTGACCAGAGGTAGGGGCCTTTAATGAATGGATGGGATCACCGGAATAGGAGTCACAGCGGATGAGGGAGTGACTCGCCTCTGCCTCTCCGTTTACAGATCAGTACTCTTCAGAAGGCCGGGGACACCTTCCCACTGATGGCCGCCTCCGGGAGAGTGCTGGGCAAGGTGAGGAGGCGTGGGGAGCCACATGCCATATGCCGCAGGGCACGGCAGCAGGCCTCCTACCCGGGGTCTGCGCATTTGTCCCAGTCATGTGCCTTGTGCAGGTCTGACTTTCTGACGCCGTCTTCCCACAGGCCCTGCGCAGCTCAGATAAGAGCACTAAACCCGTGTACGTCTCCGTGGGCCACCGAATCAGCCTCGACACGGCCGCGCGGCTCACCAGCGCCTGCAGCCGGTACCGAGTGCCGGAGCCCATCAGGCAGGTGAGGACGTCTGTGACTGCGAATCCTGGCCATTCTCGTAGTCTGAAGAATGAAACTTACTTTTTCTGAAGCTTCCAAATAGTAGCTTAATTTGTTCTGCTGTAGATTTCCAAAGAAGCAGGCTGAGAGAATGTAGGTCTGCCCCAGCTATGTCTGACTTGGGCAATTACTGTTTAACTTGGGGGGGGGGGCGGGGTCCCCTAGAGTACTCTGAAGATGTGGCGTGCGTCTTATCACATTCCTGCCACTAGGCTGTGCTGTTCCACTGCAGAAGAGAAGCACCATGAGACTCTTGTTCTCCTGCCTCATTCTGACTCTGCACCGAACTCATCCCAGGTCCAGAGGAACTGCAGCTGTGGCACAAGCTGTATTTCGTCTCAGCTGTCATTAACATTGTGCCTTTTCTCATGATTCCCCAGCGGTGTGTGTGTATATATAACTGACACAGAGGGCATATGTCTGCAGTGTCCAGAGGGCAAGCAATAAGATTTTATGTAGAGGCACCACGCTGTTGACTCTGAGGGTATCAGCGATGCTTTGCTTTCCAGACGCCCCTCAAGGTCGACCCCTTGACAGGAATTTCGGCTGCTTGAGAACACGGCCACAGATAGCAGCTTCCACAGCCGGCGCTGCTTTAGCTGTGGTCTGTCAAGGGGGCACAAGGAGGCATAACTTCCATGCTGTGCTGGACTTCTAGAAGCACTCTGCGTGCACCGATGGCCAGGAAGTGTCCACAGTGTTGCACTGGTGGGGGTGGGGTGTGGACGGGCGTGGGAGGATGCAAGGTCCAGGAACAGCAGGCCGTCCGCCAGTCGGCGTGTTTGGTTTCTTCTGGTCCTGAGTCGGTGCGGCCTCAGACAGGGCAGCTGGGGAGAGGTTCTCTCAGCGTACAGTTTGTTCTGCCTCATTTCACCACACACATTAAAAACAGAAAGGGGGAGAGTGTGTGTGTGTGAGAGAGAGAGAGAGAGAGAGAGAGAGAGGGAGGGAGGAACAGCACGTGTTTCTCACACGGGTAGAGAGATTACATCACCGAAAGAGTCCGCAGCCATCATTTGCTCGTGTAGTGAGAATGCAGCTTTCCTGTAAGACGTGCTGCTCGGACAGACGGTAATTCCTGCTCATTAAAAGCTGCTTCTGATCAAATCCCTGCAGCCTCGACTGAAGAGCTCCGTAGTGAGCAGACCTTGTCATTTTTGCAGTTGATCTCCTGTAAACTGATCAGACCTTGCAGTTTCCAGGCACTGGTCAGACTCTGGAGTTTCTGTTGCTGATCAAACGCATAATGTCCTGCAGCAGAGGTTTGGCTGGAGCTGTGGTTGCCACAGAAATAGCACAGATTTATAACGACGTGGTAGGTCAGGGTGAAGACGTGCCAGCAGCTGTCAAACTCCTGAGGTCTGTGCCTCCACCGAGCAGCACATGGACAATGGCGAGAGTCTGAGCGAGATCCTTAACCTGACGATGACATGACGCGAGGGGCGACATGACCTCTCATCACCCCTCTTAACACCAGACGTTTTGCACAGACCCGTCGGGCTGTCTGCCTCGAGGAGAGTGGATGTGCATTATAAGGCACTCGTTATCCATGCCTTTGTCTGAAAATCCTGGAAGGGCATCGTTTAATGCAAGAGGTAGCGAGTGGGAGATAGCTGGCCCTGAAAAATCAGGAAGCCTAACTGACAGCACCCCCTGTCTCTCTGCTTTGGCTTAGCCTCAGCTAAACTGTTGGATGGGAGCAGGATTGGATTCCCATGGAGAGGATAATGGTCCATGGCTGATCCCGTCTATCATCTCTTGTCTGACAACATGTTTCTCATATTCTCACACAGCTCTTGTGCTGCGTCGTGAGCACATATGTTGTGGTCACATGCGCTAGCTTTGCCATCTGGAGCATGCTTTAAACTTTGTTGACAAGATTTTTAAAAAACCTTCCCAGAAGTTACTTTGGTTGAATTATTACACTTTTGAGTCGAGAAGGTCAGGGGTGTTGATTGCTGGATGAAAACTCGCGCTTGAGTGCCAGCTTTGAGGGGCGCGGTCTGTAGCTGTCCGTCCAGTCAGGAAAAAGTAACCAGAGCATCACCGCTTGTCTCCTGACAAGCAGAATTTCCATCATTGGTCTATGACTGCATTGAACACATGGCCGTTAATTCAAATTTAATCGAATAAGTCATTTAAGAGTTTGGCTTACTACTACAGCAGGAATCCGTACCATACGCAAAAAAAAATGGACATCTGGAAATCATGGGTGTACATGGGAAATGCAAATGGCCTTCACTAGTGCTGCAGTGATGCCCCAGAGGAGCCTGAGGAGACTTGGAGTGGGAATTTAATCTTGGAAGGGTTCAGGAAATGGTACAGAAGAATCACGTTGGATAAACACTAGAAGGTCCCGGAAAGCCTGCTTGGAGATGGGGCTTGACAGCTACCCCTAGGTACAGGGCACCCTGCTCCCAGCCTAGTGCACCTGTCATCCCTTCACCTGCCCCAAGGTCCGCTGCCTTCCTTCAGGTTCTAGGGCTTCAGGAACAGTGCCTTTAATGTAGGGCGACCAGCCGTATACCAGCTGAGCTGAAACTGCAGTTAGCAGCTTCAGATTCTGGGAGCTGAAGATGCTTCGGTACCCTTGAGAGACAGTTAACCCAAATCCGCTATATCAGTACTACATCCAGCTGTATAAATAGGCCGAGTGAGAACTGTAAGCACGTTTTGGTATTCTGGATATACCGTAATTATTACAGGTTGAAGTCCGTAAGAGTGGTGGTGAAGTCTTTGGTCCTAACCCAGATCGGCTTACACTGAATTACCTCCTGGGCTTGGATATATCAGATCTGGCCCTGCCGCTATCATCGGCTAATATGCAGAACGGGCCTGGAAGCACTGGATGGAACAGAAGTCTGATATTTGGGAGACCCCCCCCCCATCACCAAGTGATGTGAGTGGTGGAAAATTCACAATTAAGCTGTAGTAGTTACTTGCACTGCATTCGAATTAGCGAAGCACATGATGGGTATCCGAGAAACTGCTACTAAGGCCAGCTAGTGTTACATTTTGTTGTTGTCCATGGTTAGTTTCTGATAGCAGACTATCGGTAAGGCAGCCGCCGATACACAATACAGGCTTTTATCCAGCAACAGGCATGAAAGCTTTTCAGTTTATTTTGTTAAGTCCCATCCGCTGAAATCCATTAACGTCGTTTGCATCCTTATCAATAAGTAACTAATTTCTTGAAGACTACACAGACATTTCTGGGAAGCTGTTCCTGGACGTGGACTTTTTTTTTCCCTGTGAATCGTACGTGCCGCCTGGCGCGTTTCGCCGCCCCCCCGTCTCGCCCCTGTTTCTGGCTCCCGCCCTTAGTGTCGTAATTGCAAACTCTGGAAGGAAGTTCGACGTGAGACGGTCCTCACGTGGACGGTAGGAAGTGACATGAGCGGATGCACGGACCCCGCGGACGCTTTGCTTGCCCTCGTGCTTTTCCCCATGAACACTCTTCTACGTCTCATGATCAGGGCTCGGACTGAGGCTCTGCTATGTCACGTAACTCCGTAAGGTAACATGACCTTCGTGTGCACTTTCTGTGTGCGTGTGGCCATGTGTCGGCCTCTCTCCATCCACCGGCTTATATAGATAACGACCCCGTACCGGTATGTTGTTCGCTCATAACGCATGAATCAACTGTGCGGGCTTTGCTGCAGTCGATTCTGGGCGATAGCGCGTGATAACGAGATGTGAGCCTGAGGTGCAACGATGTGCGTCCACGTCAATGAGCCCTTCTCTCAGATACTTGGGGTCTTTGCAAAGGTCTCTTCAGCCCCCGTGGTGGGGAGGGGGGAAAAGACAGGGGCTGAACAATTTGAAGGCTCTTGAATTCTCCCGACTCTGCCCGATGATGACCGCAGACAGTATAAATCATAACAATGATTAAAAAGTTAATTTTCAGTCGTCTGCTGAGAACAATGAGCGTTTCATAGGAAAGGCGGAAATCCTCATTACGCGGGCGGAATGTGAATTTCGCTTTGAGTTATTTCAAAGAGCCGTTGGAGAGACCTCGCCTCCCAATTAATCTGCATGGGAAATGGGATTCTCCTGCTCCTTTCCATTCAGAAGGTCTCTCACTTGAGCCCCCTCTCTATCCCCTTGCAGCATGACTTTGCAAAAAGCCAATCGCTGACAGATGCTCATTGTGGTCGTAATTGTTCTAGGTAAGACACAATACTCATCCAGTCATCAGCCTTGACATCTCAAAAGAGCTTAAGGGAATTCATGCCAGTGGCCTGTTGAGACCTAAAGACCACCTGGTCCACAGGATCCGCGTTCCTTCTTAGGGCTGGTAATCAGGTGTGACGGATTTCAGTTACTACCATAATGTAGGCAAGCATGAGGACAGCATTGCACATGGATTAGTCAAACATGCTGTAATTTGACCACCATTTGCTGGTTGCTTTCTGGTTAAAGGTTAGTCGCCACAACTATGTGTACAATGGTAATGTGCTGTGTTCTTTACAACCTTTGTTTTGCAGCAGAGGCCAAACGCTCTAAATTGAGTTGGCAGGTGGTGGGTCTTGTTTAATACCACAGTTCTGTCTGAGCTCGTCTTCTTCCAGGCACTTGTGACCAAAGTACATGTTTGGGCAAAGCCGCAGAATCAATCATCAGTTTAGCCGCAGTATCCGAGCGCTCGAATCGTTAAGACCCGCTGCTGCAGAAACAGTTTTATCACCTGTCTGCAGAGCAGCAGAAACAAGGCGAGAGGAAAAGGTAGAGAAAGGAGCCAATGGACGTGCGAAGGGTTTCTGTGGGAGAACAGAGCATCTTGTCGTAAGGCCGCGAAGGCACCAGTCCAGAACTCCCATAATCCTCCCTGGCAGCCTGATGGAAATTGCACTAGACTTTGAGACTGGGGACTGCACTGCTGGCTGTGTATGCTTGTGCCCCTTCCGAGGTAGGGTTAGGGTCACATGCATCTCTGTGGAGTGATATTGTGGGGCAGGAGTGCAACCTACACGGTCTCCCAGCACTCCTGTACTGCGTCTCTCTCTCCCTCTTTCTCTCCTTCCTCATTTTCTTCTGCTTTCCCCTCCTACTCAGATAGTGCGGCTCGCTTCGCTCCTGTAACGGGGGAGGAGGCTGAAGAGTAGGAGCGCAGTGGAAATAAGTGCTGAGTTTGATGGCAAACACAGAGCCAGTGGGTTTGAAAACGGCCCTCTGTCTTCCCGATGTTTTTTTTCTAACTTTCATGTTAACTTTTTCCATAAACAGCAGAAGACTTTCTGTTGTTGTTCTTAAACTTCTCAGCAGACTATAATTATGGTGCCGTGTGAAGGGAACTCATTTGTGTCTTGTGCTATAAAATAAATCATAGAAATTAATTTCCTATAAAATTAATCCCAGCATAAGCAAACCTGACCCACCCCAATGGAAAGTCTCAGAGCCGCCTCCTGGCATCAGAAGGGGCTTCCAGCCAGGCTGGGGCTACGCTCCCAGGCTCAGAGCAGCCGACCTTCTCTTGACTTTAAAAATGAGAACGTCTTGAAATAAGTCCGTGCATTTAAGCTATTGCTTTGTTCCCTGTGCTATCTAAGACAGGCTCCTGGCCCCCCATGACTTAGATATGTGCCTGGAAGATGAATGAGACCAGTTAATTTTTGGTCAGCTGGTTTCCATGTTTATGGATTGCCAGAATCGTGCGTTTCTTTTATGTGCTAACCTTTATATATCTGTTTTTTTTTCTTTTTCTGTCAATGTTGACATCTAATATTGCAACTGGAGCAAATCCTTGACAAGCCTGTTTGCTGAGCAGGCTGCGTGTGCGGTGGGACTAACGTGTTGGCATGTGCTCTCACTCGCAGGCCGACATGCTCTCCAGGGAGTACCTGCGCACACACTTCCCATCTCAGGGCACCTGAAGGCAGATGTAGCTGGTAAGTGGGAGTGTAGGAAGGAAGTGGGCGTGGTTTAAACCAGAAGTGGGCGGGGGTTGGTTTAGAGGTGGGTGGGGTTTCCAATTTGAAGTGGGCGGGATTTAGATTAGGAGTTTGTGGGATTAGGGTGGGGAGGTCAGCCCCAGAAAGTACACTAGTAGGGGATATGCATGTGGGTTGGCCTGAATATGAACAGCATAGCCGCAGGTGATGGAGAGGTATGGCGGGGGACAGACTGGTAATGTACGTAAGCTACTGTCACAACCAATCTGTGTCCTAGGTGACAATGACTGGCGTCACAGCTGCCTCCATCTGGCCACATTGTGCCTGTACTGTGGCTCTTGGGGGTGGTGCACATCTAACCTGAGATTGTGAGCTGAGAGGCGGGGCCTGCTGATGCAGCCTTGGGAGAGGTCATGCCTTGCCTTTGATCTGTCTCTCATCCTGAAAAGGATGTGTCTATAAGAAGGGCCACCCGTCCCACCTCCCATCCCGCCATCAAAGGCTGTTCGTCGTCATGAACAGAATCCCTTCCCCGATGGGCACTGGCTTGCAAAGAGATCCTTTGAAATGAATATTTTCCGCACCTTTGCCGGCCTCGTTCTCCTCCACAGAAACATCATTTCTCTTCATCCCTCTCATTCCTTCAAATTTTCTGTCATTCCTGCAACAAAAGAAAAAAACACAAACTTTTTGAAGAGGTGGCTGCGTTGTCCTCATCTGAGGATTTTCTTTGACAGAAATTAATTTAGCAAGCTGTTCGCTCTCAGCACACCTCGGCCGCCTCCCGCCGGGCGCGCCGCTTCCTCAGCCCTCCCACACGGCTGGCGTCACGTCGCGGACAGAAAGCCGCGATCTGCTCCCCGCATCGCCGGCTTTCCTACGCGACGAAGCTCACGGAGCGCGGGGGGCCAACCCGGGGGCGGGGATGGGGGCGGGGGCGCTGCTCTGTGTGGTATCAGAAGACAGGCCAGTGCGCAGCTGCCCTTCTGGGCCTTCATGATGCCATGGGTCACCGGGCTGGTACACGTTACCTTCTCTGATGGCTTTGACAGAGCAATCAACCAGAAGACGGCCACGTCTGTGCTCTACCTATTAGCGATATGAAAAAGGTTAAACTGGTAGACCTTCTTTACGCTGTCGTTCTTATGCTGAGATACAGCATCAGATCAGTCCCGGAAAACTGGCAGAGAAATAATTAATTTCTGGGGGGGGGGGGGAACAAAGGATCGGAGCCAGATTCAGCAAGTTGAAGGCATGTGGGAGCCTCTTTGGGTTTGGATAAGGAGGTGCAGGATAAGGAGGTGCAGGATAAGGAGGTGCAGGATAAGGAGGTGCAGAGCAGGATGGAGAGGGATGATGAAAGATAAGGCATGTGGGGGGGGGGGGGGGGGAATGGGGAGAGAGGCGGAGGATGCCGGAATGATGAAAGAACGTGACTGCCCCCCCCCGACAGTGTTAAGAATTCCGGAATCACCGTCGTCTTCCCTTAGCACCCCTGGGACACCAGCATACCATTAATAAACTCGCTGGCCACGCTCGCCTGACCCCGTGATGGACTCCTCCCGGAACTGGCAACGCAGCAGCAGGTAAAAGGCCTGCGTCTGGTTTCAGCCAGGCCTTCCTTCCCCTCACGGCCCCGGGGAGGCCTGGGGAGAGCGGGGGGTTACCGGGACCATTAGCTTCGTAATGAGAGTGAGGCGGGGTTGGCGGAGGTGTTTCTAATTAAGGCCATACCCACGTACATATTTTAGCGCCTGTTCCCAAACAAGCAAATGTCATGAAAATGTCAGGAGACGTGTTTAGCAGGGCCTCCCAGTGGCGACCGCTGATTGGTTCAGCAGGGAGTTTGCGGGTCATTATCTGCATGTCCTGGGTGCGGGAATCCTCAGCATTAATGCTGATGTTTGGCTCTCTCTCCCCCTGTCCCCTATGCGTCCTGGCGTCTCCCTGCTTTCCTAAGCTTTGGATCTGTGCGTCTCTCAGCACGCCGTCTCCATGTCTATGGGTGTTGGTCTGGCCTGGTCTTCAGTTTCCCTTCCTGCCTATTCTGCTTGCTGCTGCCTATGCGCACAGTGTGTGCTTTTCCTGCTGAAAAAAAGATTGTTTTTTAACCTTTAATGCAACTAAAACGGATCATTTTTACCGTATGTTTGGTTTACGGTTACTGGCTTTTACATCTTTTTCGTTTTGGTAAGTTTTGACAAAGTGCAAACATAGCTGGGAGCACAGTCCGTCTGGGAGGTCATCGTCAGCCGTTTGTGTTAAAAGTAGGAGTAAAAAAAAAAAATCTCATTTGAGGAGGGAAAGGCCTTTCTGCCTAGGCACCCTGTCTGCACATAGCCACCGGCAGAGCGAGCAGCTGTGTTAAGCTGCCCTCGTTAAGGAGACTTGCCTCGCAGAGTGCTCCAAAACTTCGTCCCCACGGTTACCACCATTTCAGAAGGCCAGGTTGTCCCCGTTGAGGATTTGTAGGGGGTAATGTGAGTCGGGGGGGGGCCTGCTCTCTGCCATGCTGAATAATTCAGTAGCAGCCCTTTGCTGTTCACTTTCCCCAGATTTCGGGCCCACAGGCTTATCTGGCTTTCCTCTCCACCTCCTCCCTTGTTCTCCTCGTCAAATTTTACCGTTTTCACGCAGTTTAGTTTCTCTTTTATCCGGTCACCACGCATCACGGTACACTAAATATTCTGCAGGACACTTTCCTTTGCTCCAACGAGGACGACTTTGCTGAGCTTAAAACGTGTCTCTTACCCTAAATTCAGAGGTTGATAACTCAGGTCCAGATTTCGTTCCAGCCAAGCAGTTGAGTCTCTGTGACCGTGACTCTTTATACTCAAGTTGTTTGTTGAAACAAAACCTTGGTCTGGACTTTTACTTTCTGCACTTAAACTATCCACCTCTGCCTAAATTCCTGTTCGTCTATCTCCACATAAAACCTTGATGTTTGAGAACAGTCTAGTGAAAAGGTGAAAAGCTCTCCGCCTGCTCCCATCCCCCCAGCCTGAAGCCTGTGTGGTGATATCTGGAAGCAGCTTGTCCCATTGCATGCATTGAAGCTGAAGTCGGGGAGCTCCCCCAACTGGACGGCAATGCAAGGTGTCGGCCCATTGGACCAGAGAGGCACTGCAGGCGTTAGTGAGCACACGCCCTCCTTATGCATTTTCTGGTGTACTAGGTGTTCTTTGGGTATATTTTTTGCATTTTCACACTTTCCTATGGCCTCCTTGTAGTTCTGTAAAGAAAGGCCTGTCTGTGGAGGCTTGAAAAATGAAGAGCTCTGGCTTCATTTTTCACTTGGCTCGAAGTCTGCAAGACAGCGGTGTGCTGAACAGCTCAGTGATAGCAGGAGCAATTGCCAAGACAGGAGGAAGGTGAATGGGGAACATCGGAGGGAGAGTGATGATTCAGAGTAAAAAAGTACGAGGGCGGGCATAGAGTGATCTGAAAGATCACAAGGTCAGGAAGAAGAGAGAGGACAAGGGCCGCCAATGAGAAGCAAGCAACGGATTTAATGATGGGAGGAATGGGGTGTCTTTTTTTTTTGGGGGGGGGGGGTGGGGTTGGTTACCAAGGATGCACTTACATTGGTCTTTACTGTTGTCATCTCAGAATGCAGTACTTAATGATAAGAGATTAAGCCGTAATGTCCAAGGAGCTAAATTTGTAACCGAAAGAAGATGTACAGCATTAGAGCAGAAGACATGTTGCAGGCCTGAGGGAGTCTGTGACCAAAATGTTCTCCGCTGTGGATGCTTGATATCCACCTTTATAAATGGGTCACATATTACATGTTTTATAAAATGATAGCCCACAATTGCTTTGTGTTGAAGTGTAATGATACCTAATGTATTGCCGTAGAGGTCTTTGAAGCTCGACGCATGCACGGATGACGCACACATCTTCGGGGCGTGAAGGTGAAGGCGGAATAAAAAGTCACGCGGGGGAGGGAGGCCTCCGGGAACATGGTGCGGTGTGCCGCGTTTTATTTATCCCTACCTGGTGGAGGAATGGACCCGGAGATCCCTGAAGAGGACACTGTACGTACGCTGTGCATTCAGCGAGTGAGGCTCGGTGTCGTCAGAGCCAGGCCACTGTTAGCGGTTGCTCCTTATCCCGGCAATGACCCCATTCGACATGCTAGCAGGGTCTCCCTCTGCCTGACAGCAGGAAACATCATATCGCCCCTCTGGTGCATCTCAGAGGCCTGACTGATGCGTTTTCATCCCGGGGGACAGACAGCACATTCCGGTACTCCGTTTAATATCACTTACTGTAGTGAGGCCGCTTTGGTGACATTTGGACATGTTTTACTGCCTTGGATTAGTTACTGCACTATATCATTGCTGCCGGCAAGACTGTTTTGCGCTGGTCTTGTTGCCTCTACTACAAACACTGGCATAGGAGTGGAACTGAAAAATCGACGGTGCCCTTTTTAATCACTTTCGTAGAAATCTATAGTCTCGTTCACTTCAATTAAAACGTTACAACTTTGGAAGGACAGTTGAGTGAAACTTCGTCTTGGGAGTTTGTGTTTGTTTTTCGCAAACGCCTCTCTGAATTGCTTGCTGGTTGATTAGCCCGCTTTGGGATCAGTGCTGTTTGAGGAGCAGTTTCTCCTCCCTGTTCCTGCTCCTGTCAGCCCCCAGTATCATCCGCTGGTAATCGGTGAACTTGTTGAGGCTTCTGTTGGAGCTGCCCCAGCAGCGGTTCTCTCTGCTTCCTTGATCTCTGTTTGCCGTTCGCACTTTGCAAATCCCCCTCCTGTCAGTCAGGGTCATCAGCCCCTCCAGCCTCCCCAAGTGTCATTGCATCAGTGCTCTGCGTTCAGGAAATGTCCAAGGCTGTCTCAAGATTTAAATTAACAGGGCTGAGGACTTGCTAGTCTTGGTTTTCTGACCTGCTTCTGCTTGCTGTTAGGTAACTTCCTCTTATTAGTGCTGTTTCGAACATTCAATAACAGAGATCTGCTCTTGGTCACTGGTATGTGTCTACACAAATACAGTGCTGTGAAAAGTATTTTTCCAAATAAAGACATAATTAGGGACAGTACTTTAAATAGTTTGAAAAACAGGCAGGCATGATTCGAGCCAGCCCTGCCCAAAATAAATCTAAGACCAAGTTTGGCTCTTAGCACCAGAGTGAAGTTGTCAGTTTGCAGGTCTTAGAATTGCATCATGCCACAATCAAAAGATATTCCTGAAGGAAACTGTTGATCGCTGTGTCTAGAAAGTCTCTGTGGACTCCAGGGCACCAGCAAACCGCAATGTTCAAATGAAAAAAATGAGTTTTTGTAGAAGTGGCCATCCTGCCAACATCCATACAAGTATGAAGTGTACCCTCTTTGGAAACTACAAAGGACCGAAGAACAATATGTATGGATCTACAGCACACCCCTCCCAGCCCTCATGAGCCGAGTGGATATATGGTAAGGTAGCCGACGTGTTCGGGAACCACATTCTGTGGACAGATGAATCGGAAGTGGATCTTTTGGGCTGCCGTAGGCCGCCTTACTTCTGCAAACCTAAAAATACATCCCAAGGTATCAAACAGTAGTCACCGTGCCTGCGCTGTTACAGTTCTGGCATTGGCATTGCTTTTTGACATGAGGTATTGGGTATGGCAAAATCTCTAAGCATCAAAGCGGTGCGTTAATTGGTGACTTGGGTTCCCTTATGTAACGTTCAGTCTTGCTTGGGTACAGTCTGCGCTAGTGGGCTTACTCTGTTAGTTTGGTTGCTCCTCGTGTTTATCCATGTGAAGCATGAACGTCTTCCAAGCAGGTGGACGCGATGAGCCTACGCCTTCTGCGCTGGCTCTGTGAGAGGAGGATGGCCAGCGGTACGGGACAGTAACGGCTGCTTGTTTCCCGTCAGCAGATTTCCGGGAGTCATCCGCCCCCAGGCTACACTGACACATCGGCGGAATGTACTCACTCCACCAGAGCTCTTTACCGTAGGCCTGTCTCTCCTTCGACTACCGTCCTCTTATGTCTGGCTTTAGGAGCAGGGGGAAGAAACGCATGCAGCGGAGTCACTGTGATGCATGGGGCCTCCTGTGAGGCTGTTGCTGCGTGTGCATGTGGGGGCGGTCATGTGACCGATCCCGCCACTCACGGGGTGCCATCTCCAGGCCTAGATACCACTGCGCACTGACTGCTGGTTTGTCGGCAAACCTTCGCCGTTTGCTGGGAGTTAAAATAGCAGCAGGCTTGCAGCATTCGAGTTGGATCGGTAGAAAGTGGAGCAGTAGAGTTTATACTCTCTGGGGAACCTGTGGTCAGGCCTGCCTGGGATTACGCCCATTAATATGATGGTACAGTTAGCATCCTCTGTCCTTTAATTAATATGCCTATGCAGTTATGTGTCTGAAAGGTTTGTCCTGCACTATAAATAAGAGCGGGATTTTTTTCCAGTCAGCACAACAAATGAGCTGTAAGGTCAGGGGCATATTTGCAGTATTAAAGCCCCACACCTCCCTGGCACTGCGGTTGACCCTGACGGAGAGTCTCCATTCCATCCATGTTCTTATGTTCTGCTCGCAGTTTCTGAGGCTGTCTGTCCTTCCCCCTGCTTCTCCTCTTCTCCAACCTCATGAGAGTCATCTGACCTGCTGCACTGGGCCCCATGCTGTGGCATGACTGCCTTCATGGAGATGTGTCCTCCTGGGCTAGTTGATTTGATTGGCTAATTAGCCAGGGTTTTGGAGGCTCCATTGCAGAGGAGAGGCACTTGTCTCTGATAGTCAGCGGCGTAGCATGCGGCATTCGCCGGTCTGTTTGCTCACTGTATCTGTCCCCTTCCAGGCCGTTTGATTTAATGCATGAGAACGGTTCTGACAGCCTTGCTGTCTCTGAGGGGATCTCCATGCAATGGCCTTGGTCCTGAAAATGCCTCTGATGAATATTCTGTTCATTAAGTTGCTGTTATTCATGATTTGGGCCTCGTGTGGCTCTCTCTCTCTCTCTCTCTCTCACACACACACACACACACACACTTTTGTCCAACCTTACATCACAGCCCTCGTTATTTTGGATCTTTGCAAAGGAAGGCAGTCTTTCTCTGGCTTCTGTCAGGAATCTCATCAATGTGTTAGACAGGGAGTCGAAGGAAATTCCGGTCATGTGACACGGCCAGCTGGCTTTGGTTTGTGTATCTGGCCGTGCGGAGGAAACGTACCTCACAGTTGTGTGGCTGTTAGCTGCAACTCCAGTGATTCACCTAAAGGTCTATTAGGACTTGGCGAGTTAGGCAGCACTCTGGGACGGGATTAATTTATGCATGAAGAGCAACTCATCTGTCATCATAAAAGGAGGGGCTCTCCTCATTAATGGAAGCAAATGTTGAGGAATGATATCAAAGAAAATATATTTAAAAAAAAAAACTGTTACATAATACATCCAAGGACATATGCTGTTATAAAACAAACAAAACCAGCTGAAAAAAACACGGAAATTGAAGTGAGCAGATTAAGCCTCCAGCGGTTTATTTATTTTCTTTTTGACGCCGGTAGGCTAGCAACTGGATTGGAGCATCATCATGCATATTTACACGCAGGATGTGACATAACATGGTTGGGATCTGTAATCTGACGGAGAGGCTCTGAGCCGGTCGCTTTTCCACTCCGCAATCCAAACGCTTTCATTCTCTCAGTTGATTACTCTACAGACAATCGGGATCTACATGCTGGGTATTCAGAAGAAAGAAAAAAAATAAAACTCACTTTTGGTGAAACTGTGGGGCGTGAAAACTGGACATTGGCGAAGCAGGACAAGAAGAACATTGATGTCTGTGAACTTTGGTGCTGGAGACTGGTGGGTTGCAAGGAACAATAATAAAGCCATAATTTTGACACAAAACAGAAATGACTAGATTTATATATTTTAGTTCAATACGGATTAGCATGGTGGCCGACACTCTTGCCTCATACTTCAAGAGCTGGGAGGTCACATCCCACCTCTCTTCTGGGTGTGCAGAGTTGCGTGTTCTCCTGTCACAGGTGTGACACGTGTTTCCCCATGCAGTAAGAAAACATGCTTCTTGCCATCTAAATCTTCCCTAACGTGCATGAATTAAGCCCTGGGATAGGCTTCAGGTTCCCATGTGACCTTTGCCAAGAGGGTTTAGAAGATGGGTGGATGGATGAAGAGATGGATGGATGGATGCGGAGGCCTAGTGCCTTGGGAAAAAAAGCCCCAGTGTTTAGAAAAGTTGAAGGTAGAAGAGGTAGAGGATGACTATTATTACGGAGGATTGGGAATCATGAAGACCCAGACAGAAGAATTTCTGGAGGAGTTCTGTCTCCATGCGGTCTCCAAGGATCAACATGACGCCACCTAATAATAATCCTTTAGAGTCATGTACCACGATTCCCTGAGTGGGAGAAGAGGCTCAGTACATGTCCATCCACCTGCCTGGATGTGGGCCTCGGAGGTGCCAGTCATTGTCACCAAAGCTCAACAGGGGGCGTTGTGCCTCTTCAAGCAGTCCCCCAGACTGTGATTGGTGCCCCCAATGAGAGATTATTAATGCTAAAGTGCAGCAGCTCTTTACCAGCACATACAAAGATATGTTTACTATGGTCTGCCTGCAGAGAAAATGTAAAAATATTGCAAATGTTTATGGGAATTTTTTTTTTTCCCCAGAGTGAAATATTTTACACAGCCTCTGTGATGGTAATACCCTGACCTGCATCGCAAAGCAGTTGCAGGCTCATTTGCAGGGTGGAATCTGCTGACTCCAGCACATAACGTTATTTGTGTGTGTGGTGGGGGGGTGGGGGTTGCATAAACTCAACACGATGCCACTCGTTGCCACTTATCGACGGCACAGAACAGAGACCTCAGTGGGCTGGATGACCTGCCTGCACCTCCCCTGAAGATCAATAGCTTAATCGGAACACCACAGCCGTTGTCATTGGAGGACATGTGTACGTGCATTTCCATGACATCAGGATGTTGCTATTTTTGATTGTGTGATGCGTATGGTGGCATACGTCCCCTCCCCTGGCTTTGTGGTGTGTGGGGATTGTTGGAAGAGGAGAGGCCATTCACCCAGATCGTCAGAAGTTTTAGGCGCACATATATTTATATCAACACACAGAGGTTTCTCAGGTTCCCATCCATTCTCAGAACCCCGTGCTGGGATTCTTAATTAAGTGCACTCCTCATTTACCATATAAATGGCTGGTGCCCCCCCCGAGACAAGCAATAATCAAAATCGGCCCACAGTTCCCACAGCACTCCTGCGACTCCACTGGGATATGCCCACCATAGTGCAATCATGCACTCCCTTAAGTGCTCAGTGGGGGTGTTGCATTTGAGGGGGAGGGTTTGGGGGAACAGAAATCCCACGTAGGAATGAAACATTACAGAGATTAAAAACCACATGCTTGAGAAGATTTGAGTGAGTGTTTAGCCCACTGTGGGCCAGTGGTAACATGTGAGCGACGGGCTCATCTATGTCGGGGGCCGTGTTCAGTGGTGGCCTAACCACGATTCCCAGAAATGCCTCCTGTGTTGAGTATGCGGGGACTCCGGTGGCACTAATGCTTTCAGCCAGAGACTGAGAGCAATAGGATGCCAGCACTGTGTATTCCAGATTCACCCTTTCAGAAAGTATTAAGCAGGGTCTTCATTCAGAATCCAATTACTCTTTATATTTAATATACTCTAAGCCAGACAGAGTGGAATGCTGAAGTAAAAGGATAACGGGCTGGTAAGCACGTCTATGAGGGAATTTATTTTTAGTGCGACAGGAGAATTCTTGTCCCACAGAGGTTGAGGTTGATAGGTGGATGATCAAATCACGCATCCTGACAAGGACAGCTGGACTTACGGCTCTCAGATCAGTTAACTTCATCCTTAAAATGAGCCGAAAATAATGAATTCTATGTAATGAATATAACTAAAACACATGCAAGTCATCTATTTATACCTGTTCCCATGTGTCCTGGACTTTCTCTGTCATTTCTAATTTGCAGCTTGTAAGTTGTACCCAGTACTTGTTGCCTGACGGTCACTGGGTTTTCTCTGTGATTACCTCAATTCCCCCATTATACAGAGAGAGAAAGGTCGGGCTCAGAAAGTCGAAATCCAGACCAATATTTTGTTTCAACCAAGCAGTTGAGTATAAAGAGTCACAGTCATGGAGAACCCAACTGGTTGGTTGAAATTAAATCCTGGTCTGGATTTGCACTTTCTGAACCGCTGCCATAATAAATCTTGCTTTGAAAATGTCCCAGATTGTAAGTTACTTTTCAGTAACACCGAGCAGTGACTCCTTGTCTGATCTGCTCCCATTCTTAGACTGGCGCTTTGGCGAGAACATCACACAACATGGCAGTTTCACTCTGGCAATGGTTCAAATTGCAGAGATGCCCGGAAATGGGCAGATGTAGCCGTGTGCTTCTATTAAGCGTAAGTGTAATGTACTTACGGAGTACCCATGTGGTTCTCTAAATGCACAGAGTGACTGCTGCAGTTCCCGGCGTTTGTTTGCAGCTTAATAATAATTCGATGACATTGTTAGCCCAACTAAATAAAGTCAGTCCCTTGATGTCCTGGCTTCTGAAATTGGTTTTTGCTGTGAAACCACATCACGTTCTTGGCCGATGTCTGCTGCTGTTTTTCACTGAGAATAAGACGCTAACAGAGAAGGTGCTAAACGCCACGTGCTTTACATGTGTCGAGGTAGCATGGCAAGGCAAGATTTCACTCTATATCGCAGACAGTCAGCACTGAGCGTAAAGCAGCAGGACACTACAGCATAAAAAAGCGCAACTGGTCCAAGGACGCAGCAGAAGGCCAGACGGCTTGGGAAATATACAGAGGAACCTTCTGACTTAAAATCCATAGTTTACAGCTATAGCTGAGTAACCGCTCCGCCTCCTGAAGTGGGTGAGGGAGTCAGCAAGTTTTCTCACGGTGACATCATGCTTCACCGGTGTCTGTTTTTGTACTCCTAGATATTAACTTGACTCTCGTCTATATATCCATGGAGATAAACACGATTGGTAAAGTGTGATACAATGTGTGATACCCCAGATTACAGGATGCAATGACATGACCGGACATGTCAGCGCAGCATCGTATGGAGAGAAGTCAAACTAAGGTGCCGTTTGCAGGGAGACGACTGCAGACAGAATGGGATGACGGGGGGAGGTGGGGGATGCGGTTCCAGGTTATTACAGGACAAAGGGAAGCACAACCAAAGATGGGGAGACCGGAACACAGTCATTACAGATAGAAGAGTATTGTTTCGGCGAGGAAGAAGGAAATCAAACAAAAATGGTTCTCAGCTGTTAGGACTGTCAGTCTTCAGAAGGGTCTGGACTTACCGGTGGTGTAAAAAGCACAGACTCTTATATAACCAGGGAAAACAGAGATTGGTTGGAGGAAAATTTAATGCAAAGGCATAAGAGAAGGTCTGGCCAGTGGCCCCTTGAGATGAGCTGTGGATTGTGTGCAGAGATCCAAGGGAGAGAGGGATGGCATGGTGTGTGTAACAGGGCTGCTCGCTCAGTCGGGTCGCCGCTACCTTTTAATAGCCCCTTGTAGCAGGGGTGTAAAAGAAGACATCTGCTGTGCTGGTCGAGGGCGTCAGCAAGATGGAGGAAAGGCACAGCCGCAGGGTATCACACGGACACGGGCGCCGTGGACTGCAGATGAGGGGGGTGGGTCATGACAAACGGGAACAGAAGGATCAGGATAAGTCTTGTCTCTTGCTAATGAGGGATTAGCACTGCCGGTCAAGGGTTATGCTTCCTACAAGTGTACTATTAAGTTTGACCTCCTTCTTTGTTTATCGGTTTCTGTAATACTTCCTCCGGCACTTATCAGCATACACCCACCTTCCTTCCCGCTTATGAAAGTTGGTGTTGAGGGCAGCCTCAGACCCCTGTGTGTGAAGCAGTAGGCGCTCGATGGACATTGGTCATTAGGAAAGGTCATGAAAGGTATGGCAGCTCGGAGTAGCACCTTGGAGGTCATCAGATAATATTCTCATGATTAAGAAACTCTCACCACTTTGTCATCAGAATCTGGGGCCTGTAGTCACTTCTGAGTCAAGCCAGCTAACACCTGATTTCCTGCTACTCCAGTAGTGCATCTGCACAAAGTTGTGGGAGCTCTGCCGGTCCATCATCCACAGTCACGCCACCAGCCGGTAGACTCGCCTCCGGAGCCGTCTTGCTGTCTTCATACGTCACGGTGGGACATGACCAGGTCGATGCTCTGCATGAAATTTCTCAATTTTGGAGAGCAAAATCAATGCCCCTGCTGTCCAGTTCTCGCACCTTGCGTAATGGGAAGTTGACACACGCGACGCATTAGTGCCAGGCAGTGTGGCATTGTGTTTTGAGAGGAAATACAAAGTGTGTTCCATCTCATGGTCAAGGGCACGATTAGTCTAACAGCTGCAGTTACACAATGTGCCACAGTTGTCTGTAAACCTTTGTTGTCTGTCCCCACAGTTATAGAGAACATCCGCCTGGCCTGAGAATTAAGCATAGCAAGTCAATCCGTGATTCTCTGTATGTTTCCATTTCAGAAACAGAAGATTATTATAATTGTACATAAAGAGCTTTAGAACGAAAGGAGAAGATTGAGAGCGACGGGGATCAGCTGGGATACTGTTATGAAGTCACTGGAATGACAGGCCAGTAGGAGCGTGGGGTGGGGGGGACACGGAGTTACCGCTTGTCCCACGGCTCTGTGAAGTGAGGCTCGTCCAATCAGCATCCGGCTGGAATGTGCTACGTCAATACAGCACTGCCTTATGTAAAACCGTGTACTAGTGCTAAATCGCCCTTAAACCCTAACCTGAAAAATAGCTTGGGAGTTCTGTTTGGTGCCTATAAATGATGGATGAGTCAAGGTCAATACATAAAAAAAAATGTTTCAATTTCAGCGTTTAGAGCTGTCCCCAGTAGAATTTCTCCCCTAATTATGTATTTTACCACTAGCATTGCAAACAGGGTGTCCTCCTGCCTTGTGTCCTATACTGCCTGGGATGAGCTCCAGGCTCTTCGTGATCCTGGGCTGGATAATCACTAGATAAGAGATGGGAAGGTGGATGAGTGGTCGTATTCTGCCAGCCCTGCATTTATATGCTGTTTCCTGGTTCAGTGCCGGAGGTAGACGTGCGCTCCCAGCTCCTTTCCCCAGCTTCTTTGAGTCACCAGTACGTTCCAGGAAGGTTTCTTTCCACTTCAGTTCGCAATGACTAACCACTGATTATTTCTCAGCCAGGAATTAATTATGCCGTGTGTGTACATCCCTCCCATGAAGATCGAACATGTCTTTGGCCACATTTGATCTTCACAAAATGTTAACTAGTCTACTGACTTAATCAATCACTCATCTTGGAGAATTGTTATGTGGTCGACGGTCATAAACCAGTGGTTGGTTTGCCGTCTACGAGCTACAACCTCATTAAAAGGTTTGTTTTGTTTTGTTCGGTGCGATTCAGCTTCCTCTTGTTTCAGCTTTGTTTTGTTTTGTTTCGTTTCCTCTGCCTGTATATATTAGGCTATAAATCTGTTATCAAATGATCTGTGGCAGCAGGTCCTTCGCTTGGACACAAACACTGCGCCTCTGTGGGTTGCAAGTTCCTGGTAATATTTTGTTTGCCTCGAGGAGTGAAGGATATGGACAGGATATGCTGCATAACAATGAAATGTAGTAGGCAGAGCAGCAGAAATGTGGTTTTATCTGGTTTTTTGTACTGGGCAGGAGATCATTAGACAAGAAGGGAGTGAGAGTAGATGAGGCAGGAACAGCTGCACTCCTGATGGGGCACAAAGGGAAAGAGGGGCAGCAAAAGCACATGGAGACCCGAGACCCCGACCTGTCTAGAACGCCCACGCGGTGCTGCTAGCGTTCTACGCATGTGAATGCTAACATGGAGAGTGGCTATAGCTAGCCTTCCAGCCACCCCCGCTCCAACAGCAAGGATGCTGCCCCCCCACCACCACCGCCGATGTCTGTGCACCTACCCACAGGCAGTCCGTGCCAACCCTTCGTGGGTGCATCAGGGCCGCAGCCGAGACCTCGGGAAAACAGGTAGCCATTTTTGTTTTTTGGTTCTCCTTGACCTCCCAGCTGTGGGAAATGAGAGACCCGCTGCCTGCCTCGCACTGACCCCAAGGCTAAGAGGGAACCTCAGCTCCTCCGCACTCCTGTTTTCATGCCCCTAGCTGTCCTTTCTACCGGGGGTTGCTCTGACTTCTGCTGGACCTTTTAAACTCCGCCCCCAAGGCAGGGATGAGGAAGGAGCCACTTAGAGTGTTACTCAATAGGAAGAATGAAGTAGCCTAAAGGAGGAAGCTGGAAATCTTCCTTAATCTCCTGGTTTGATGGCTTTGCAGCTCGAGGTGTCTCTGTTGCACTGCGTGAGACTTTCCATCAGGAGGCGAAAGGTTAAAAGCCGGGGCGCCGCGAGCGGCGTACGCGGAAACGGCCGACTGTATAAGCAGATTGTTTCTCGACGTAACGAGCCTCGGAAAGCCGCTTTGGAGGAGAAGCCTTCTGCTTGGAAGCGGGACACCGGCACGCTCCGCGAAGCCCGGGCTTCCGCGAGCAGCGAGTCAGGAGCCGACGTGGAGCGAATGACAAGCAGGCAAGAGGATGGGCGGCTGGTGAGAGAGCTTTTTGCCGAGGGCGTCATGCTGCAGTGAATGCCGCCCCCCCCTTCTGCGGGAGTGAGGGTCTGGAGGCGGGGCTCGGAAAGTGCTGGCAGGGGGTTTCCCACCGTTTTTTCCATCAGGGGCCCCCCCTCCTTCCCCCCCCCGCGTGCCACCTGTTCTGTCCCTCTCTGCTTTCTGCTGTTTTCTTCCCCCCTTTGCAGTCTGCCCTGGCACTGCCCAGCAGATCTGAGCCTCCAGCGAGGCACTAGCGCAGCCCTGGCAGATGATGGCGGCATCTCGCTTCCATTTGACGTGGCAGATACATTGATTCTCAGCCTGGAATGACCTCTGAGGTTAAACCCCGATAAGGGGAATGAGCCCCTACCCCCCACTCTCGGAGGAAACGGCGTGTGCACATGTGTCGTTATGGCACGTCGGGCATGGCCAAGCACAACTGTAAGCTCCTCGTCGCTTCAGTGAACATGGACCAGAACGATGGCCAGTCGCTGTCCGCCACTGGCATGTCTGTGGTGCCGCTGGTTGGCGTGAGAATGCCAGTAGGGCCATTCCACGTCCAGTCATGGGAGCTGTCACATTCCAAGCCTGTCCTAAAGGCCTGACTCCTTTACAGTGACAGACATCATTACACAGAGCCAGGCAGGATGAGGGATGACCTTCGGTCCCGAGAGCCACACTCTGGATCGATCGCTCCCCCGTTTGTGCCACACGGTGTGTGTGTGTGTGTGTGTGTGTGTGTGTGTGTGTGTGTGTGTGTGTGTGTGTGTGTGTGTGTGGGAAACGTGCACACCGTCCTGCCCGTGTGTCTGCCAGCCCGTCGGCCACCGTGCCACTGCCTGGCCTGAAGGAGAATCACGGGACGCTTTAATCCCATAATCCGCTTCTTAAAGTCACTCAAAGCCGCTGCTTATTTTTTTGAAGCCCTGACAGGTCCTAAGGGTCCCCCCACCCCCCACTCTGCTGGTCCTGCACTCTCATTATAGACTGTCCGCACCCCCCCCCCCCCCCCACACTCCTTCCAGGGGCCATGTTCCGCACCCAGAAAAATGAATTGACATTGGTTCGGCTTTTTGGGGAGATGACCTCTCAGTGTTGAGCAGTGGACTGTGGGCAGGTAGGAGCAGCTCTTCCTGCTGGCTGTCACCACACCTTAACATTAATGCTAACGTTAACTTTCAGTCCCGGGTGGTCCAGTTGAATGGTATAGTATAGTATAATTAAGCATTGGGGCTTCATATGAATTGGTGAACACATTCATTCCTGCACTGCTAACGATGGCCGTGTTGCCGGCTCCCCTGTGACGTAATTAAGCTGAAACAGTAAAACGGCCTTTTTCTCGATGCATAAAGCACTCATTCACCTCCATTATCTGAGCCGGGGTGTGTAACTGCGGTCTCATTGCCCAGATCCGCTTTCTTTCTGGTTACTGTCTCTTACCAGTCGAGGCGCAGTCCATCCTTCCTTTGTTAACTTTGAACAAATGACCCAGCTAAACAGATAAATGGATCTCGGGCGGAACGCAAAATGCGAGCCGGGTCTCGTGTGACTCTCGGTAAACGGCGAGTTACCAGCCCACAGCGTACTGCTTCCTGTTAATGATCGGACTCCCTTTTGTATACACAGGATTACACAGCTTTTATGTAATCTATTGTACACGGTGGAGAAAAGTTTACACTGTTTACACTGATTCATCTAGCAATACAACGTGTGATGATGGCATTGTGCCAGATGTGCTGTTTTTTTTTTGGGGGTGGGGTGTGCAGTGCTTGTCTAGGATGTTTTAGGAAGTGATGGACTTTAAGATGGGGAGCAGTTCAGATATGGCACCACAATGAGCATGTCTGTAAGTCTGACCTCCATCTCCCCCTTCTGCTTTTATAGGACCCCCCCCCCCCCCGGCTTCCTGGCACCTGCGGTGTACCTTGCAGCTTGGTGTGTCTGACTGACTGATCTCCCTCTCTCACAGTGGGGCCCGTGGAGTCCGGGGGCACGTGGAGCTGCAGCACATGGTATCTGGGAGAGCCCCAAGCCAGAGGACCGCCCCCCCCCCCCCGGTGCCTGCGTGTCTGTGCTCACGTGGGCGTGCACTGAGTGCTGAGATTCTTGGACTGAAAAGATTCTCCGTCGTATATTTTTAGTTTTGCAATATGCAGCGATCACGTTTTTTTTTTTCTCGCCGTGTTGTGGTTATAGCTCACTGGAACTGACCCGTCGTGACGATGTTGTGGCAATGCTGAGCGGCTCTGTGGGTTGTCAGAGAGTCTGTTTGCAGCCTGTCCTGATCTCGCCCTGCCGCTGTGCTATTTTGTAACCGTCACGAACTCGGAGCACACAGACCGGGATCCTTCCTGCTCAAGTAGGCGGGGTCACCATTGACCCTCCTAAGGTCAGCCAGTGCCCCATGTGACCTTCGCCAGGCCTCACGATTGGACGGCAAACAATGACACAGCTGAGCAGGACCTGTTTCTTAGCCATTTCTCCACGACCCCACTCTTCGCTTTCCCCAGTACTTTGCTTTTTACCTTTAATTAACTCATTATGTCAGCCGTGGCAGATTGCAGCCTTCTCTGGGTCCCCAAATGAGCCACATTTTAGGGAGGGGGGGCTGTGCCGGAGGTGAGCGGAGGAGCCTCTCCACCCCACCATGCTTATGTAAGTGGCGCATCCTTTCAAAAATAGTTGAGTGATCCCTCTTTCTTCCTCTGCTCTCTGCCTGCTTCCCTCCCCTCTCTTGGTAATGCAGCACAGGCTTACTGCTGTGTTAGAGAATGAGGACAGTGGGGCTCTCCTCTTCATATACCATCAGAAGGGGTGGCGGGGGGAGGGGGGGCTGCATGCGTAGAGTCGCACCCCCTCCCACCCCACAGGGAATTCTTTTCAGGTTTTCAGCTGATGAATCCGGCTCGGCTGTCGTTAACATTCAGGCAGCATTACATCTGCTTTGCACATTTCGGGATGCCTAATCAGCCCCTCGTGGAAGACATGCAGTATTTATAGATGTTTTGACTGTGGTGTCGCGGTTGGGATTCTCGCCGTGGTGCGGGTGCCGGTGTGCGCGTAAGTCTCCGCGAGCCGCGCGCTCACTGGCTGCTCATTGGAATTAATGATGTGTTTGATATGCGTGCGCTTTGATGCATGCGCTCCGTCAGATCTGGAAATATTTCTTTTTGCATTGTTCAGACTTCTAGCGGAAGTTCTGTCTTCATTTTGGAAAAGGCTTTGCTTTTTGAGTGTTTTTCTTTTTATTGTGCTACCTGGGTGAGACTTTGATGTCCTTACTGTCTGTTATCCTGAAGAATTTTGCCAGCAGAGAAAACCAACCAATTTTTGATTAAACTGAGCAGAAGCTCCTGCTACCCTAAAGCAAAAATTATCTGTAAAACGCCCTTTTACAGCCAAATGGTGGTGAAAACAAGACGTTATCTGGACCTGAGTTACAGGGTCAATGTGTCACCCAGCAAACACCCAGGATGGGGATGTGTAGCGAGGAGGCTTCCATACTTGCTGCTTGCCAGAGTATGATGGTCTTCAGAAACATCCATCCATCCATCCATTTTCCAAACCGCTTATCCTACTGGGTCGCAGGGGGTCCGGAGCCTATCCCGGAAGCAATGGGCACGAGGCAGGGAACAATCCAGGATGGGGGGCCAGCCTATCGCAGGGCACACTCACACACCATTCACTCACATATGCACACCTACGGGCAATTTAGCAAGTCCAATCAACCTCAGCATGTTTTTGGACTGTGGGGGGAAACCGGAGTACCCGGGGGAAACCCCACGACAATATGGGGAGAACATGCAAACTCTGCACACATGTGACCCAGGCGGAGACTCGAACCTGGGTCCCAGAGGTGTGAGGCAACAGTGCTAACCACTGCACCACCATGCCGCCCCCGTCTTCAGCAACATATGAAGTAAAAGTGAACCTGCAGTGGACACAAGGACAGCTGTTAATCCCAGTGGTTCTCAGATATTGTCAGAGGATGCATGTTTTTGCTCCATCCCAGACAGTCTACATTTTTGCTCCCTCCCAGCTTTCAAAATGTGAACTGTCTTGTTGGGGTCCCCGAGGACCAGGTTGAGAAACGCTAATCGAACCACTCATCCTGCTCCGGGAGGCGATCTAGGGAATACCCTCGATGGGATGCCAGTGCTGTTCTCTTCAACCATACAATATGTGTTAGTAGTTATATCCTTGTGCTGCCCATGGTGCCCATTGAGAACCAGACACGTCTGGTTTCTGGTGCCATATAGGCTGGTTGTATGCGCCACACGGTCCCTGTTCCAGTGAAGCTGAGCAGGCTGGGTGAGGGGGGGTCTGTAGGCAGTGGTGTGTAGTTTTAGTTCAGCTGAGCATTTATTAATAAGATGGATCTCTTACAGAAACCCGCAAGGGGGGGGGGGGGGCAGTGGTATGGCAAGAAAATCAGACCAGGAAAAATGCTGTTTTACTTCATCACAATACTGAATCATCTCACAGACCCTCTCTCTCAGTCTCGCGCTCTTCTTTCCATATTTATTGTCCGTATCTCCTTTTTTTCCTCTGTCTTTCCCTCCACCTCTCCTCCTGGGATTTAGGGATGTGTGGGTGTAACTGCTGGCATTTTGCTTGGGGGGGGTCTCTAAGCTTGCTGGAGAGAAGTGGCAAGAGAGCGTTACAAGTGGCTTTTCTTGGCTGGTATAAAATGACGCCATGCTCCAAACCAGCCCAAAGATTTGATCTCCTGTGCCTTCCGCTGCAGCTCAGTGACTAAAGAGGGGCCTGCCAAACCAGCGCTCATGTCCGCAGGGCGTCCCCCTCCTGTGCTCCCCCTAGCAGCCAGCCAGTCTGCAGCCAGCCAGTCTGCAGCCAGCCAGTCTGCAGCCAGCCAATCTGCAGCCAGCCAATCTGCAGCCAGCCAATCTGCAGCCAGCCAGTCTGCAGCCAGCCAATCTGCAGCCGCCCTGAGATATCATTCCCAGAGGGAGCTGTCCGCCGGAGAGCCGCATGTCGGTCCAGGGATGCAGCTCTAGTTTCCTTTGGGACATCAGTTGGGTTTGTGTCATGACTAATTCGCTTTCTGACGTGAGGAAGCTCAGTATTCACCAAGCCAGACTGCATGCAGCCAGTTTTGCCCCAGGCATAAATATATTTTAAATAGTAATTTTAATTATTGTTAGTTAATGTTAATTTTGTTTTCTAGGTGAGGTTATTGGTTACCGCAATCTGGCTTTTTCTGGAACATCATCAACATTTCTGACCACTAGGCTTCCTAGTGCTCTGTTATTTTTGATATAAGCTGAGTGGTGCGGGTGTTTCCTAGGCGCATTGCCTTTGGTAGGCCCACAGGGGGAGGCCTGCAATCACCCATGACCCAATCAGATTAAGCTACCCGAGCTTCCTGAACGTCTTCTCCAATCACAGGCACTAGCCGCGTATGTGTCCAGTCTCTCACTATTCGCTGTTGATGTGAATAGTAGTCAGTTTTATAAAACATGTCATCTTCTCTGTTTTTCTGCAGATGACTTGCTAATAACTTGCTTACTCATTATCTCCATGCTTTCTGTCTGCTCTCTGCGGGGAATCCGCACTGCTCTGCCATCCCGCCGGTTCATTTCCTCTGTGTCATCTTCAGGTTCCGTTTCTCCATCTTTGACTCTGGTTTTGCCTTCTGAGTCCCGGGTTTCGGCCTACTTGGTATGATCCTTCACGTTCCAGGCTTCTCATGCCTCTTGCATCAGGGAAGGCGTTCGCTCTGAAAGTGGCGTTCAGGCTGAAAGTGGCCCCTTCTCCGAGCCCTCGTGACCCCCCCCTGGCCCCCAGGAACATGGACCCACTCCGTTTTCCTGCTCAGCACGTGTAGTAGCCGCCTTCTGCGCTTTGATGGCGCCAGTTAATAACCGTCTTAATGGACGCCACCTCAAAAAAATTCTAAAGCGACATTAAGCGCGTCACCTGTTACTCTTAGGCTGCAGACTTTCAGCAAGGCCTTCAGTCAAGACGCCTGGCCGTAATTTGCAGGAGGTCCCGCTGTTTTGGTCCTCGAGGTATTTATATACGGCGTCACAAAAGCAGTAGGCAGACCCATATGCCTTCCATTAGGGTGTGAGAGTGGGAGCGCATGAACTTGGGGGTCTGGGGGGGGGGCGGGGGCTTGGAGGGGGACCTCGCCCCCTGGCGCCACTCGCTCATTTTTTTTTTTAAGTAATTGTGCAGCAGCTTCACCGGTGCGGCTTACGGGTGGGGGGTGGGGTGCTGAGTCTCTGTGGAGAGCAACATTTGGACCAGTACCTGTCCCTAATAATTTATGGAAGAGTGTTTGGCAGGATTGGAATCCCACTGAGCTTCTCGGTCACTCAGCTCATCCCATCACAGCCGTTGGTGTCTGGGCTTCCCTTAGGAAACGTTCTCACGCGCTTATACAGAAAGCGAGGGGCGGAGCCAGGATCTCACCTGCCGATGGCGCGAAATGCTCGACCCCTAGGAGGCGCCCAAGCGCTTCGCCACAATGACGTGACAGGTTGCAATGGGGGGCTTTGAGGTGGGACCTTTCTGCTCCTACCCACCCTCCCCCCACTTTATTGTGTTCCACTCTCCTCCCAGTCTCCCTCCCCTCTCTCAGTCCTTACTACTGTAGATTTGACAATTACGCCGTTCCTTACAAACGGGGCGGTGACATTTTAAAGGCCACTTCAGACATGGAGGGTGAGGTGGGGGGGGGGGGGGGCAGGCTGCTTATTCGTGCTCACACCTGGCTGAAGTCCAAAGAGAGTGCGGAGGAGGCAGATGTGATACAACGAAGCAGCCGGCTATATTTTTCATACACTCTAGCCATTGAAAATTTACAGCTTAAAGACAGAATTTTAATCAGGTAAAAATAGATCCGGTCAGGCAGGAAAAGCTTATATTTAATCTCATTAACAATGACTCTTTATAATTGATTAAAAAAATTAAATGTCAGTTCCAAAAATAAATATTAATCAGCGATTCTGAAGCTTCTGATTTAAAAACCTGCTTTTTTATTCAGCTCACAAGCCAATGAGTAAACTGCAAACCGGTAGTAGGACAGGAACATGAACAGGCCATTTTGTTCAAGGCTCGCTGAAGAAAAAAAAAAAGAAGATAATTTTTATCTTGACCAAATTATAGGAAGAGCCAGACAAACGAATACTGGATCTTTAAGGTTAATTGCTCAGTACTCTAGGAGATTACCAAATTGGCCATGTATTCTTAAGCCTGTCCTTATTAATTGCAGTGTTCAGGTGTTCAGGATGCCTATTAGTAGCAATACCTTGATTTGCTTAGTACTGGTAAAAGTGTCAAGTGCTCCGTCAGTGTACCACAATAAGTAAAAATACTAATTCAATACTTTTCAAAACTTGACAGTCTTCTATAAATGCGAGAGATTGTTTTCCTTTCCTGAACCTCACGTTAACGTGTGTAATGTCAGCGATGTCTGTGTACCTATCAGCACTGAGCAATTTCCAAGTGCACAGAAGCACATTTTGGTCCATAATTTGTTAGCTGAAGTGATTCTGGCTCCGATTAGCACTAAACAAATAAGCGTCGCCTGGCCAAGCTTGATAGGACAAGTACGACGGGCTAAGCATGACGCGGCGATAAGCCGCTTCACGTAACAGTCAGTGCTCATCCTTAATGAGACGATATCTGCCGGTTTGTGGCTGTGATCAGCAGACAGCAGGCAGGGCAAAACAAAGCCATGCCTCCCAGACCACCTTCACCTGTCATCTGTCCATCATCTGTCTGCCGTCGCCAGGGAACCAGCTGCAGCAAATACGCAGCATTTTACCAGCGGTGGGAAAGGCAGGGATTGGCGGGGGGGGTCAGTCTGGCATGGATGGAGATGACTAAAGTGAGGTAAAAATAATTCAAACATACAGAATCCTACAGCTGTGCTCACACAGTGGATCTTATTTATATGGTTTTATGAATAAATGCATTACTAGCCCGCGCCTGGTGTGTGCTGCATATTATACCCCACGCTGCCTCAATCACTGTTCTTTCACCAAGACTTCCTGTTAAAGAGATCGCTTTTAACACTCCACTCGTCCCCCCAAAGGCAGAAATGGACTGACCCAGAGCTCTCAGTACCTGATCACTACCACACGACAGTCCATCTGATGTTTCAGAGGAAGCGGGGGGTACGGCTCTCCCTCTGACATCTACAGCGCGCAGCACCCAGCCCAGCTCTTGCTCCAGCCTTTGTTGTCGTCCAGAAGCCTCCTCGAGATGCCCCCCCCCCCCCCCCCGAGTCGCCCTGCACTCCCACCACGCTTACTTCCTGCCCCGCTTTGACTTCCTGTTTGGTTTTCAGGTCATGCATTTTTCAAGGGGCTCATTAAACATTCAGAGCAGACGGCAGTCATAGGATGGGGTTTAGCCCGTCAGTCTGCCTCCTTATCAAACTCCCAGCTCCTGGCAGGAGTGGCTCGACGTGAGGGCTGGAGCCAGGCAGCCGGTCCACCTAGAGACTCAGCCTCCTCTGGGACGGCGGTACCACCGAGGTTCACGCCGGCCGGGCCCAGGGCCAGCTTCAGGCTTGGACAGGCAAAGAGGTCAGCGGCCCGTTTGGCATGCGGTTCAGGCCGATGCCGAAATCCGCGAGGGGCACGGGGGCGAGACGAGTCTCTGTGAAGCTTCGGAGACAACATCATATCAGAGCATGGGGCTGAGAGAAAGCGACTGATGTATGGCGTCCGTGCGGCTCTCGCCCGGCCAGAGGGGCTGCAGTACCGCGCCCTGCTGGCAATCTGAAGCTGATCCAGCTGTGTTTCTGTCAGCCTCTGCAGCGTTTATGGAGTCATTATCCTCTGCAGATCCAGATGGATGGAATAACGATTTAAGCCCCTTTTTTCTTAGTCATTCCGGAAGAAATGTGCAAGAAGCATTGCAAGTAAATTCACCGTGTTCTCTTCTTAACTTTTGCATTCGTATTCCTCAGTGTTGTAATAGCAGGTATTTTCATAAGGTTTTGTTTCACTACATCCTGCCGAAGTAGAGAGAGAGAGAGTTTAATTCAAATCAGTTTCCCTTAGATAATTACCTGTTGTAAAATTAAGATGAAAATCTTACTCTTCATTCTTTGAAATTCTAAAATTCATATCTGGTTACAAAAACATCACAGCGAAGTATGACAAGCTACCCCTAGCTGTCATTTAATGCCATTAAATCAACTGATATTTTATTTAAACTAGCTAATTTTATTCAAGTTAATTGCTTAAAGAAATCAAGCCGTGTGTTTTGCGTTATATTTTAAATTAACGATTGAAAATATCCTAGCTTGTGCATGGACTGGCATCCGGTCCAGGGCATCCCCCGGCCTTGTGTCCTGTGCTTCCTGGAATAGGCTCCAGGCCCCAGACCCCCCCCACCACCACCACCACCACCCTGATCAGGAAAAGTGACTGGATGGTGGATGGGCATCATGGCAAGTGAAAAATACAATGACCCCCAGCATTCACATTATCAGTGACTCTGCTCTGGACAATCCTGAATATTCTTTATTCTATAGTGTCCCCCAGCTGACTCGTCACTGCTTTCCGTGTTGGACTGCATAGACTGGGGGGGCGGTACGGGAAAGTGTTTTAAAATAAAGCCGTAGTTTGTGTATCTTTAATTTTACTCTTTCTCCGTGGTACTTGTGGTTCTTTTCAATTCTTCATTTCCCATGAGGAGACATCATTGCCATTATTATGTATGTTTTACATTTTAAAATAGCATCAGTGATTATAAATAAAATCGATGACATCGATGCCTTTGCTGTGGAAGAAACCTTCTATTTTTAGTGTACGCGTCCTTTGCCATTCGGAACCAGTGCGTAACCCAACCCGTTTTGTCCTACTGAGGATAAGTAATGGCTTCAGGACATGGCTAACGGGCCTGTGTTTGGGCAACGTATTGATGTTTATATAATTCTTGCTTCAGGGCTGCTGGTACTGTGAAATATTCAAAATCTTTGTCCTTAGAGAGTGTTGGTGTAAATGATCTGCTTGAAATACTGAGCTGGATACTGCCCCCCCCTCCATTTGATGTAGGGTGGATGAATTTTGCAAACAAGTAAGCCTGGAAACCTTGTACCATGTAACGTAACATACTGTTGATCACTGTTTGGCCATGCAGAGTAGCTGTACAGTGCGCAGTGGTAGGCAATGTTAATATAACATTGTGGGTAATGTGTCAGAATATGGCGTTTCACTTCTGCACTGTAGAGTGGATTGCTGATGTTTGGATAAGGGATAATGGATCGTGGAAAATGGACTGTCAGCTGTTTCTGGAGCTCACACTCGCACGCCCAAAAGCGCAGAGCAATGAAGGAGTCGGGCGCTAGGAAAGTCCTTTTAAAGATGTCTGAGGAATTTCTGGATGTGACCGAGAGCCCAAGGTTTGCAGGCAGGGTGTCCAGCCGCTAACCTGATAAATAAACCTTGCATCTGAGGGGGAAAAAATGGTGCTTGAATCACTGGGCAAGAAACAAAAAAAGAATGTTGGTGGCTGGTTTAATGAGTCAATTTGTATTACTCAGCAATAACAAGAAAGATAATTAAGGAGGCACATTTAATTAGATTGTAGGTGACACTACCATTAATACAAAGTCACACAGAACTAATGCAGTAGAGCTGCGCAGCATTATGCTAATAGAGAATTACCTTGTATATGGGATGGTGGCTCACAGTGTCTTACAAGGTAGTTATTGTCATGCACCTTGCAGTCCTAAAGCTCTACTGTCGGGGGGGGGGGGGGCTTGTCTTCCAGGGTAAGTCTGATGATCTGCGCTCAGCTAAAGTGCTGCTTTCGAAGGACCTATCCGCTGTGAGAAGCTACCGGCCAAGCACAACCGAGGATGTGAGGGTCTCGCTGCATCACCTGCTCCCAACGCTGCAGACCTCATGCGCCACTGAGAGACGCATGTACTCCATCGGTGGGGGGGGGGGGAAGCGGGGTGATCCATTTTTCATGAACACCAAAGGGGCAGACCTATTCTCGGGGGCCGGCGTGAGACAGACTGTTTTACGGGAGTTTCTCGACCTTGGTGGAGAAAAAAAAAGCACCTTGAGATGGTGTCTGTGTCCAGGGCTGCTAGTGATTTATTCAGAGCCAACAGGAGAAGCTTCCAGAGCTGGTGCTGGGACCTGCTTCCCTTCAAGGAGTTTCTGACTTCTGTGCTCTCGCATCCTAACAACAAGCATTGCTGCTGCTCCTTTGACTGACACATGTAGGGTTAAATCTATGACACCTTCAGAGTGTTTGGTGAAGACAGAACCCTGTGAAAGTGCAAACTGGTGACATTACACTTCGAGACGTACAGGTAAGCCATGGCCTGATTCATGCGGCGATACCAGAATTAATGTTAACATCGCTGCCACCATCCGTCACCACGGATTAGATTAATTAAAGGAACTGCTGCCCTTAACTATTCTTGAAATGACTGTTGAGAGGATATATGTCAGAAATGAATATACCAGCTGTGCTTATGGTCAAATGAATGAATGCAGTGTGTCCAAATCATACTCCGAATCACTCACGGCACTAATAGTACAGGACATCATCCCCTCACACCCCAAATCACTCACTGCACTAATAGTACAGGACATCATCCCCTCACACTCCGAATCACTCACAGCGCTAATAGTACAGGACATCATCCCCTCACACCCCAAATCACTCACGGCACTAATAGTACAGGACATCATCCCCTCACACCCCAAATCACTCACTGCACTAATAGTGCAGGACATCATCCCCTCACACCCCGAATCACTCACAGCGCTAATAGTACAGGACATCATCCCCTCACACCCAAAATCACTCACGGCACTAATAGTACAGGACATCATCCCCTCACACTCCGAATCACTCACGGCACTAATAGTACAGGACATCATCCCCTCACACTCCGAATCACTCACGGCACTAATAGTACAGGACATCATCCCCTCACACCCCGAATCACTCACGGCACTAATAGTACAGGACATCATCCCCTCACACCCCAAATCACTCACTGCACTAATAGTGCAGGACATCATCCCCTCACACTCCGAATCACTCACGGCACTAATAGTACAGGACATCATCCCCTCACACTCCGAATCACTCACGGCACTAATAGTACAGGACATCATCCCCTCACACTCCGAATCACTCACGGCACTAATAGTACAGGACATCATCCCCTCACACTCCGAATCACTCTCGGCACTAATAGTACAGGACATCATCCCCTCACACCCCGAATCACTCACGGCACTAATAGTACAGGACATCATCCCCTCACACTCCGAATCACTCACGGCACTAATAGTACAGGACATCATCCCCTCACACTCCGAATCACTCACGGCACTAATAGTACAGGACATCATCCCCTCACACTCCGAATCACTCACGGCACTAATAGTACAAGACATCATCCCCTCACACTCCGAATCACTCACGGCACTAATAGTACAGGACATCATCCCCTCACACTCCGAATCACTCACGGCACTAATAGTACAGGACATCATCCCCTCACACTCCGAATCACTCACGGCACTAATAGTACAAGACATCATCCCCTCACACTCCGAATCACTCACGGCACTAATAGTACAGGACATCATCCCCTCACACTCCGAATCACTCACGGCACTAATAGTACAGGACATCATCCCCTCACACTCCGAATCACTCACGGCACTAATAGTACAGGACATCATCCCCTCACACCCCGATTCACTCACGGCACTAATAGTACAGGACATCATCCCCTCACACCCCGAATCACTCACGGCACTAATAGTACAGGACATCATCCCCTCACACTTCTAATCACTCACGGCACTAATAGTGCAGGACATCATCCCCTCACACCCCGAATCACTCACGGCACTAATAGTACAGGACATCATCCCCTCACACTTCTAATCACTCACGGCACTAATAGTACAGGACATCATCCCCTCACACTCCGAATCACTCACGGCACTAATAGTACAGGACATCATCCCCTCACACTTCTAATCACTCACGGCACTAATAGTACAGGACATCATCCCCTCACACCCCGATTCACTCACGGCACTAATAGTACAGGACATCATCCCCTCACACCCCAAATCACTCACGGCACTAATAGTACAGGACATCGTCCCCTCACACTCCGAATCACTCACGGCACTAATAGTACAGGACATCATCCCCTCACACTCCGAATCACTCACGGCACTAATAGTACAAGACATCATCCCCTCACACTCCGAATCACTCACGGCGCTAATAGTACAGGACATCATCCCCTCACACTCCGAATCACTCACGGCACTAATAGTACAAGACATCATCCCCTCACACTCCGAATCACTCACGGCGCTAATAGTACAGGACATCATCCCCTCACACTCCGAATCACTCACGGCACTAATAGTACAAGACATCATCCCCTCACACTCCGAATCACTCACTGCACTAATAGTACAGGACATCATCCCCTCACACCCCAAATCACTCACTGCACTAATAGTGCAGGACATCATCCCCTCACACCCCGAATCACTCACAGCGCTAATAGTACAGGACATCATCCCCTCACACCCAAAATCACTCACGGCACTATTAGTACAGGACATCATCCCCTCACACTCCGAATCACTCTCGGCACTAATAGTACAGGACATCATCCCCTCACACTCCGAATCACTCACGGCACTAATAGTACAGGACATCATCCCCTCACACTCCGAATCACTCACGGCACTAATAGTACAGGACATCATCCCCTCACACCCCAAATCACTCACTGCACTAATAGTGCAGGACATCATCCCCTCACACCCCAAATCACTCACGGCACTAATAGTACAGGACATCATCCCCTCACACCCCGAATCACTCACGGCACTAATAGTACAGGACATCATCCCCTCACACTCCGAATCACTCATGGCACTAATAGTACAGGACATCATCCCCTCACACTCCGAATTACTCACGGCACTAATAGTACAGGACATCATCCCCTCACACTCCGAATCACTCACAGCGCTAATAGTACAGGACATCATCCCCTCACACCCCAAATCACTCACGGCACTAATAGTACAGGACATCATCCCCTCACACCCCAAATCACTCACTGCACTAATAGTGCAGGACATCATCCCCTCACACCCCGAATCACTCACAGCGCTAATAGTACAGGACATCATCCCCTCACACCCAAAATCACTCACGGCACTAATAGTACAGGACATCATCCCCTCACACTCCGAATCACTCACGGCACTAATAGTACAGGACATCATCCCCTCACACTCCGAATCACTCACGGCACTAATAGTACAGGACATCATCCCCTCACACCCCGAATCACTCACGGCACTAATAGTACAGGACATCATCCCCTCACACCCCAAATCACTCACTGCACTAATAGTGCAGGACATCATCCCCTCACACTCCGAATCACTCACGGCACTAATAGTACAGGACATCATCCCCTCACACTCCGAATCACTCACGGCACTAATAGTACAGGACATCATCCCCTCACACTCCGAATCACTCACGGCACTAATAGTACAGGACATCATCCCCTCACACTCCGAATCACTCTCGGCACTAATAGTACAGGACATCATCCCCTCACACCCCGAATCACTCACGGCACTAATAGTACAGGACATCATCCCCTCACACTCCGAATCACTCACGGCACTAATAGTACAGGACATCATCCCCTCACACTCCGAATCACTCACGGCACTAATAGTACAGGACATCATCCCCTCACACTCCGAATCACTCACGGCACTAATAGTACAAGACATCATCCCCTCACACTCCGAATCACTCACGGCACTAATAGTACAGGACATCATCCCCTCACACTCCGAATCACTCACGGCACTAATAGTACAGGACATCATCCCCTCACACTCCGAATCACTCACGGCACTAATAGTACAAGACATCATCCCCTCACACTCCGAATCACTCACGGCACTAATAGTACAGGACATCATCCCCTCACACTCCGAATCACTCACGGCACTAATAGTACAGGACATCATCCCCTCACACTCCGAATCACTCACGGCACTAATAGTACAGGACATCATCCCCTCACACCCCGATTCACTCACGGCACTAATAGTACAGGACATCATCCCCTCACACCCCGAATCACTCACGGCACTAATAGTACAGGACATCATCCCCTCACACTTCTAATCACTCACGGCACTAATAGTGCAGGACATCATCCCCTCACACCCCGAATCACTCACGGCACTAATAGTACAGGACATCATCCCCTCACACTTCTAATCACTCACGGCACTAATAGTACAGGACATCATCCCCTCACACTCCGAATCACTCACGGCACTAATAGTACAGGACATCATCCCCTCACACTTCTAATCACTCACGGCACTAATAGTACAGGACATCATCCCCTCACACCCCGATTCACTCACGGCACTAATAGTACAGGACATCATCCCCTCACACCCCAAATCACTCACGGCACTAATAGTACAGGACATCGTCCCCTCACACTCCGAATCACTCACGGCACTAATAGTACAGGACATCATCCCCTCACACTCCGAATCACTCACGGCACTAATAGTACAAGACATCATCCCCTCACACTCCGAATCACTCACGGCGCTAATAGTACAGGACATCATCCCCTCACACTCCGAATCACTCACGGCACTAATAGTACAAGACATCATCCCCTCACACTCCGAATCACTCACGGCGCTAATAGTACAGGACATCATCCCCTCACACTCCGAATCACTCACGGCACTAATAGTACAAGACATCATCCCCTCACACTCCGAATCACTCACTGCACTAATAGTACAGGACATCATCCCCTCACACCCCAAATCACTCACTGCACTAATAGTGCAGGACATCATCCCCTCACACCCCGAATCACTCACAGCGCTAATAGTACAGGACATCATCCCCTCACACCCAAAATCACTCACGGCACTATTAGTACAGGACATCATCCCCTCACACTCCGAATCACTCTCGGCACTAATAGTACAGGACATCATCCCCTCACACTCCGAATCACTCACGGCACTAATAGTACAGGACATCATCCCCTCACACTCCGAATCACTCACGGCACTAATAGTACAGGACATCATCCCCTCACACCCCAAATCACTCACTGCACTAATAGTGCAGGACATCATCCCCTCACACCCCAAATCACTCACGGCACTAATAGTACAGGACATCATCCCCTCACACCCCGAATCACTCACGGCACTAATAGTACAGGACATCATCCCCTCACACTCCGAATCACTCATGGCACTAATAGTACAGGACATCATCCCCTCACACTCCGAATTACTCACGGCACTAATAGTACAGGACATCATCCCCTCACACTCCTAATCACTTTCAGCCACAATAATTGGTCAGTCCATCATACTGTCACACCATAACTGCACATCATATTTACACACTAACACTCCAGGAGTTCTAAAAAGTGCACGTGATGTCTTTTAAGGTAGAGTTGAGCAGCTTTTTTCCAGAAATTATTAAAATGTTCTAGATTTCTAATTTCAGTGAAACTGACTTTAAACTGACTTTCCTGAAAGTAATGCTTTTCATTCTGTATAAGTTCTAAATCAAACCACGGCTGCAGATCCTTTGCACTACAATTCTTCTCAATATATGATATCTGAGCAGGTGTACGTGGACACAGAAAGAGAGGCAAGTGAATGACGGCATAAATTGCATAACAGACATACATTTAAATGATGTACAGTTTTCGTGTGGATGGTACCAGTCGGAGCCTGCATGTGGCACCCCTCATCCAAGACAACGTGAAGTTGGCTGGTTATGTCAGTGCCCCCTCAGAAGATGGCATCCTAGGCAGGTGCCTATGTCACCTAAAGCGTTGTGGGTGTTTGGTGGATTGCAGACCGGTTGAGTGCATTCCTGCCTCCTTCAATCCCTTCCTGTGTACGTCATTCATTGAACACCAAGGAGGAAATGGCCCTCTCCCGTCATCCCTTCCTAAAGACATGCCGTGCATCCATTTCTCCATCTCACTCATCCAGCACACCGGCTCATCCGAAAGCACCAGGAATGAAATCTGGGAATTATATATAGATATCACACTTTTATTACAAAAATTATATCTTTTTACTCTTTCAGTGCCATGCTTTGAGCATATAACAATACAGTAAAAAACCCCAACCCATAATGATAATAAAAGCAGATTTTGTCAATTTCGTTGCAGCATTTTGTCATCCATGCTGTCACTGTACAGATAACATTCCTAATACAGAATACAAACACCTGCCAAAACAAGTCATGTCTTTTAACAAATTGCTTTTAAGTACATTTATTCTTTTTTTTTTTTACTCTTCCGAAATAAATACAAATAATTTGCAAACTATAACGAATGTGCTGAATTTCCGCACCAGCCCAAGGCACCCAGGCTTGTAACATGTTGGCAAATAACGACATTCTTACATAAACACTTGAAGCAAACAATGACGGTAACAGTAGTTCCCAGTCTGTCTTTGATTTGTTTTTTACATATCGCTTGTTTTCTGGTTCACGTTTCAGTCACAGTGCAACACAGTGCGCATGTGCGTGTGTAGTGTGTGTATGTCTATATGTGAAGATTGATTTAATGTATAGTAATGTAATCTGGCTTCTTAATAAAGGATCACTGCATCCTCGTGGTTCGAGGTACACAGTGTCCGTCCGGACTGTGCTGTCTGAGTACCTGCATCGCAGGAGGAAAACACTGACCAGCTGCCACTCCAGCGGTGAAATAAACACGAAACGCTCTGGTGGCCCCGATAAAACACTGCGCTTGCGAACATAACTCCATTGGAAAACAAACAAAAAAAAATGCCAATACCAACACCGTCCCACTGAAGTTTCCAAGACGAATGAAATAAAACTGATTTCTCAAGACCAAAAAAACAAAAACATCGTTAGTGTTTGCACATATTTAAATATTTATATAAATCCCAGTTGTGCGCTTATTTTCAAAGAATATCTTTTCCTCCAAATTTTAAATGAAGACTAGAACGACATAATCTTGGAAATAACGCATTTCTTGGATTTTTTTTTCTTCTTTACGCATTTAGCTGAGCTGACGACAGGGCTCGAATGTCCACTTGGAGGCCCCTCCGTACAATTCAATGCTGGTCTCCGACCAGGCAAAGACGTTGCCCACCAGCGCTTTGCTGCTGCACGTCGCCAGGTTGTAAATCTCTCCGGCTGAAAGCTTCTTATCCCATATATTAAAATTCGCCAGCTCGCCTACGAACGCTTGCGTTGCATCAAAACCTCCTCCGAGTGTGTCCTGTGGGGAAATATTTAAAAATATGTGTTTTAGGTTATGGTGTTAATGTTTATCGCACAATTATTTCCAAGTTAATGATCCATATATATATATACAAACACCCTTTCTCAGCAAATATGGGTTTTATCTAATTAATTTAATACTACACACGTTGCTTCAAAGACCTATACATTATGCGTAGCTAAACCCATAATTGTCTTGTTTGTCCGTCCCAGTATATGCTGGGGGCACAGAAATACATATGGAGAATGCCCACGTGGTTGTCTGTTCACCGTCTTTTTAGCTTGATGCCTTTAACTTAATATTCAACTGAGCATATGCATAAAATCACTTGACTGTGTAAAATACGTAAAAGCTTCAAGATGCGATGCGCTCGACAAAATATGTTTATATATTCACCCGAATGTATATTAATTATTGGAGGGTATATCTTATATTACACACCACACACACACACGTATCATATCTCTATGTGTGTGAATTTATAAGCATATATGTGAATTTCCACGTAGGCCTACCTGTTCTTGCCCCAGTACCAGATCCCCTTGCGGTTTAATGGGGTGGTAAGGAGCCAGGTTTTCCCCGTTTCCTCTCATCACGCCGTCCTGGAAGGCCTCCCACACGCCGTCACGTGTTGTCCAGGTGACGCAGATATGATGCCATTTTCCATCGTTGATAAGAAACGGCAACTTGGCGACCTATGGCGGAAACACGTCAAAATTAGGTGGTATCATTTTAAATCCATATACTATTCTTGCACATGTTATATAACCATAGAGAGGAATACGATCGGAAAACCTTACCTTATCATTTATGAGTATCTCCATTGGGTTATTCCCCCATTCAATCAGCACCAGCTCGTTCGCTTGGCCGGGCACCGCGTAGGAGAATGGGGTGCCCACCCCCGGAGACGCGTTTGATTTGATCCACATGCATACGGTGAAAGCGTACATCTCCGGTAGACTTTTTTTAACTTTGGCATACATGTAATTAGTTCGCAGAGGAAATGTCAGCTGGAACTTATCGAGGGGTCTGTTGTCTTTCTGACCTGCAATAAGGACGAAAAGAACCTCATGTTGAAGTGTCTTCTTCAATAATGGCACGGGGAGATTCATAAGCCTATATTAACCCAACACGTAACGATTTTCTGAGAATCATAAAGTCAAACCACTCGATTTTATAATTGCAACATTAATAGTTCAGATAAAACAGAAATAAATAGACGCACAGTAACGTGACTGGTGACATCGCATTTGCGATGGTTGAACTAATATGATTCTCGTTATGACCAAACCCGTTGATCTATACTATTTATATTCCAAAAAAATATCGCGAATGCAACACCGCGAAAGACTATACAATACTGACAAAACACACATGGGTATTATATGTCACCCTTGCAAAGTTTGTGAACTTAAAATACGAAAGAGACCAAAACAAACAAGAAACGTTTAACTGCGAGTCACGCAGCTTTCGCTTCAGTTTCGCTCGTCTGGCCATTTTGACAGTGAATTGGCCCATTAGGCTATAAACGTGTTAATGTGGATGGGGATATGCAAAGCAATGCAGCTCCCCATTCTCCCGCCCTATCCGCAGCCTGGTCTCTGCGACACTGCTGGCTGAAGCTGACAAATGGCTTCGGATCGGGATGACTTATTCAGGTTTTAGATGGAAAAGAGAAGCCTGGCTCGCCGAAAATATTATATATGTAATGGCTCGTCTAAGAAATAAATTCTGCTCGTACATTGAACGATTTAGAGCGAAATCAATGTAAATATTTTCAGTTAGCAAAAACCGCAATAATGATATTGTTGATAATAATAATAATAATAATAATAATAATAATAATAATAATAATAATAATAGGAAGAAAAGGCTGCACATAGCCGCAACATAACTGACTAGATGGGCTTTCCTGCTTTCTGTAGATAACTTACCTTTTTCCAGGTCGGTGATTCTATGGTGGAGCGAAGTGAGAGTCGATTCAACTCTGCCGCGCTGCTCCGTCTCGTTCTTCTGACCGAGTTTGCTCTCCTCCATAGTATTAACCCTAGACAGAACCTGTTTCTCCATATCATCGATTTTATTTTGTAGTAAGTCTTTGAGACTGTTAGTCTGGGCAGAATTGTTGTTTCTGCTGAACTGCTGCGTAGGGCAGAAGAAGGATGAGAAACGTTAGAAGGCTGGTTTAGAAAAGCTGGTCCAAAACAAACACGTCTACACGTGTCGGGATGTTTCCAGGTTTTAGTCAGCTTAAATAATTAAAAACGTTTATCCTCGCGGCCTTATAGTTACTATTTACACCAAGAGATCATCCTCATTTATACTCTATTTCCTACATTAGGATGAGAGCAATTATAGACCTGTTGGGGGAAAACTCTGCTTAAAATAACTACATTTAAAGTAGTGGATTACTGACGAAGCTCCGGAAAATGGAAAGAAACCCAGGGCTACAGAGGATGTAAGGCGTACATAACATAAGCAAGTCAAACGCATCTGGAAAATGCAAGCGTAATTCTAAACTGCATAATTCAGCAGCGCCGCGGCAAAGAGATACATACCTCGAGGTTTTCAAGCCTCTGTTTAAGGGTCTGTAATGTCTGCCCTAGTTGGGCGAGCGTATCCGTCGGACCCCTTGACACATCGCCCATGGTGTTTTTGGAGCCAGTTTCCTTTCTCCTGCCTCCGGCTTTTGAGTCTCCCAAGTCAGGACCGACCTGGCTCTCACACCGAATTAACTTTGATGTTAGTTCTCTGATCGTCTCTTTCTGGTTCATGATGGTTTCTTTTTGCTGAAGCACAGTTTCCCTTAGCTGCATTACCGTGGTCTTCAAATCCTCGGCCGGTCCGTTGTTTTGCATGGTTGCCGTACACAAGTCCATATCCTTGGGCACAGACGTGCAGATGAATTGCGTTTGTCCAAAATCTTGAGTAGAACCCTCCAAAAACAAGAAGGAAATAAAGAAAAGTTTCAAAGAAATCCTCTCCATGTTGGTCTGTCTCGTACTTGCACGTTGCCTGCCCTTGGTTCGCGGGGAGAAACCGCCGCAGTATTGAAGTAGTTTCAGCACCTCGGCGCTGTCCAGTGAAGTTGTGAGCAGTTGGTGGATCGTTCCTGCTTTATATAGCGCTCGGTCGCTGTAGTGCAGATCCGTCGCATCACAGCGGGACAGAATCCTGGTTTTGCAACCTAATCACCCCACCCTGTCCCCCCTCGCATACACCCCATCAATCCTATTAAGGTGGTGAAAGCAGGCAATTCAATCAGACCACATCGGAAGTTTGTGATAAGGAAAAAAAACATTTATTTGTAGTTAAATCTCCTTTCTTGACCCCAACAATGAAATGCATAAAGCAATTCAGGTTTTAAGTCGTCAGTTTCCGTATATTCAGATTTATTTCCAAGGCAAATCACAAAGTATATGTCTGTCTTTAAAGTTTTATACTCTGTATTATCTGTGTGCGTGCTTCATATATATATATATATATATATATATATATATATATATATATATATATATATATATATATATATGAAGAAACATCCAAATAATTTACGCCTTAAATAAAATATTATAAGCTAATGAAAAAACGAAAGATAGCTATGCAATATTGTATTATAAAAATGACTGTATTTCAGTTCTGGCTTGATATTCCTAACTCCCACGCGGTTTCTTCCCGGTATGTTTATCCATATCATGTCCGTTAGGCTACCGTATAACGAATAGAAAATATTATCTATTGTTTTTACGCAAAGTTGAAGACGGGAATGTAGAAAACATAAATAATGGTTCAAATATTTTGAGGTATGCTTTATTGCAGACATTGCATGTATGCACATTTTTGTAAAAGAAAAAAAATCCCTGTTAGAATCATCCAGACTGATCATTTTCCGCATCGCATTGGTTTCATTAACGCATAGGCCTATATTAGAAATAATACATAACGTTGATCACAATTAAAATGTGGTCGAATAACAAAAATGTCAATAAATTTGTATATTTTGCATTTTTCCCCGTATGCTTTCATATACAGTACGTAGCTACAGAAAAGTATGTACTTGTTTCACTTAGCTTAAGGCGATCTGTTTGCATCCTAACCATTAAAGTATGTTTTGTGTTTGCAGTAGCTCATTAATAAGAATGAGAAGTCTAAGTCTATCCAACCATCCCTCTTCCCTCTGCTTACTCTGGTCACGGAGTCATGATAGCATTTTATGAGACTTACGAGACGTTACGTTGGTGTTTAAACTCTTAACATTACTACCGACAATATAATTTCAGTTTCTCATTCCTCATATGTCAAGAAGTTAGCAATGCGACGCTGAGATGTAATTATGCGATTGATGTAACTTTATGAAATTAGTGGATTTTTTTCTGGGGTACAGCGTATGACTTTCCCCGGTCCACCTTAACGCAGGTTCCGCCCCCCGGCCGAGGTGGGCGGGGTCCGGGCGCCGTGCCTTCCACACTGAGCACCAACCCGGGATCTCGGCTCTCATTGCTTGCTACGTTTATCCGCCATGCGGGCAACGCACCGCAACCGCGTGTTCCGCTCACTTCATTTTCTCGGGAATTGATTCGGCAACCGACGCAGTTTCGGTCAACGAGGACACGTTTCTGTGTTGAGGGAAATGCTCAAGCACTCACATATGATGCCTTACACATTCACATCGCGTCTTCTGCGTCTTTACCTGTGCGGTTCAAATGCGTGTTACATTCATTATGACTACTGCATCATACTCCTTATGAACAATCGTTATCTTTTGATGTTAAACCTTTCGCAATTCTCTGTATTATATTATCTTAATATTTGACTTGTAGAATTTCCATTTTTATGATTAACACTGATTCCAGCCGCTTGCGACAAATAATTACAGGTGGTATGACGGAAGCATGTTACTTGTAAGCTGGATATGTATAACGTGATGTAGACCAGCAAAAACAGACTGTGACTCATAACTTTAGCTTGTGTAATAAACAGTTAAGCCTTAGAGGGCTTCAATTACATGTCGTTGCACAATATGCGGTGCACCAAATAACGGGGAGTTTCTGTGGGGGTGTGTATGGGAGTGAAGTCTATCCCTCAATCATGACTCTTCGGGGGAGCGTATCTTTTTGGACGTTTTTATGGCGATGTACAGCCGCGTTGCGGCTTACAGGAAAGTAAGAGGGTAGAGATTCCTAATATTTAGTGGCCGTTCTCCGACAACTTACTCCCTATATAAAATTCTTCCTCTCTGTCTTTTTCTGGCATCAATTTAGAATGACTTGGGATTAGGTGAGCTGAGAAACGGGATATTGTTTCTAGCAGAAAACTTTACAAAGGTGTCGCCATATGGATATGAAATCGCTGTTCTCAAGTATAGTATATTTGCAACGTATTAATATTTATAACATATAAATGGACAATAGTGCCTTCATTTCCTAGATGTAATACAGCAATGCTTTGTCAATGTGTATTACATATGTATCATATATTATGTGGTGCGAAATATTTCCTTTGGCACTCCAGAAAGTCTGATCAGACTCTCGTGTGTAAGAGTCCCATCATCTTTCAGACCACGTGCGGCGCTAATTTATCAGCTCGATCTCTGCTTGAACTGTAGGTGCTATACTTTAATTTTCGGATTGCTAAAATAGTGAACACGTCCATTTTTATCACGATAGTTCAACATTGACTGGATAAATCAGGACTACAAACAATCATAACAATTGCAGAACGCAAGCAAAAATATTCTGCGTACGGACGTTTGCAAAATAACCACAACAACAACAACGTCGTTTACGCTATAAATTTCATTTTTTAATTGAGGCATTCTAATCAGAAAGATGCAATATTCTATAGGCACTCTGCAAGAGAAAAATACATGGTTTTAGTTCAATATACTGAGTACATCCACAATGTGGGGAAACCAAATGTGGGTCTCAATTTGTGCATTCGTTTGTCAGCGTAATTCTACGTCCTCATTCGCATTATCCTGGCACTGACAGCAGACGCTTCCTTCAGACGTTTGAAACTGTTATATCCCACTCATCCACTATATCCAACTCCTTAAATGTAAGACGAGGAAGTATATGTTAGTTTAGCTTGTTATTTTATTATTAGACATTAGGTCAGTACTATTGTGCTCCCACAGAATCCAAGCATTTGGCTGCACAGAAATTCATGCCAACAATGCGAATCTTACGTTTTTAATTAGTGATCTTTATCCAGCAGACCGCTTTCTGTCATATAGCCTATGACATGTTTCACAGCAAGACGTATAGGCTAACCCACATGGCTCGTGCGCGCGAATTAGTGCAGAGCTTTTCGAGAGCTTGTAGACCGGGCGCAGCTGATTTAGTGCTTTTACTTTGTTTGCAGGCTGCTGGTACTATCACAAGGTCAGCGGCAGCTCCCCACCCCGCAGTATAAAGTAGAAAGGCTGGAGCAGAGCTGCATGGGCTTCTAGAAAATGGTCTCCGTAATAATCATTCTCCCCGCATCTTCTGAATAATGCATCCCCTTATAAGAGAACGCACTCTCTAATGACAGAGATAGATCAGTATCATTTCACATGTAGGCACCTACTTGGCGCATTCCCGTAACAGCGCTGGTTAATTTCGTAAAATGATTTTTTTAAGGCAAAGATTTTATTTATTATTGCTACTCAGCAGTATTAGGGAAAAGTCCATTGGCGGAGGGAAGACTGTTGGTGCTCATATAGGTATTTGAGGCTCTCTCCTGTTAATCACTCATCCTAATTTACAAGTCCTATTTCTGACTGGCCTCTATAGCTGCTGTGTTTCACACCTGCTTTCTGACACACAGGTGTGACACAATTAACACAGTTGTTATAAATATAATTGATAATTTGGTAGCAAGTACAAATTGTGGTAGCATGCTGAACCGTCGAACAATTAAATCAGTGAAGGCATTTACACAGGCGAGCGATTGAAAAGCCCTGTTTAGAGCACCACCTTAATTAAGGGTCCCGCTGTGGACGCGGCACAGGTAAACAATACGACTCTAGTTCTATTTAACACTTCCGTCGCATCCATCACTTTGCATCAACGATAGACAGAGAAGAACGCCCTTACGTATCCGTTGTATTTGTACAACTTCCACTGCCTGCTCCGGGTGCTGGGCCATCGCAGCCTGTGGGAAACGCGATTATTACCCAGGAGAGATATGGTAATCGTGTAAATAGTTGCGTGGCAATATATTTTCCTCATCAATATGTGATTACTATTTATGTTCAGGGATATGGATTTACACTAAAGATAATAATCATATTTACCGATAACCTGAAATGCATTTTCAATAGACTTAACGGTAATGATGATGTCACACCTACCAGGTACTTGGCTCAATTTCTTCCCAGCAGTTTGTTTTCCTGTGTCAGTTTCTAGTGTGAAGTTTGCATATGTTCGTCTGATTTTTACCTCACTTTTCTCTCTCAGTCCACGAAGATACAGTTAGGTGAATTGGTGTCTCTGAAATGCCTGTGAGACTTACGGTGTGACTGTGCACGACCCCTTTGAAGCAGGACTGTGCACAGGGTCTCCCTATAGTAAATTTTATTTGATTGCCGGTGATCGGTATATTAATCTAACTGGGGGTACCCCTCAGTAAAGGAGGAGTACTCAGAACCTCAAAAATAGCGTACTTTCAATCGTTCGACCAAAAGTGGCAGGTGCAACCCCCTGCCTGCTGCAAAGGACGGGTATCCTGTCCGTGATGTTTCCCTGCCTGGTGCTCTTTGCTCGCGGGGACAGATTCTAGCACCCCTGCAACTCTATACTGGATAAGTGGTTGGAAGATGCGCAGATGGATGGAATTCCTCTTGTAATTTTCGTATCTGGGATTCTACATGGCTGCAGATATAAAATCTCAGATGGAATTTTGTAAAACTACAGAATGCTTATACAACTCCCAGCATGACAGTATAGGGTGACGTAATAGTGGTGACGTAATAATCCACTTTGTTACGCCTACTGAAACCGCATCTACAATATTTTTCGAAGCACTTCGACTGTTAGGAAGATTTAATTTTGGAAAAGGCACAATGTCACTTATTTAAAGGGTAAACCATTTACTTGAGTTTGTCATTGACTTGGAAAGCTGCGATGTTCGGAGATCTTGACATTATAATAATGACAATGAGGGAGTACGCGAATGAAAACGGGATGCAAACGTAACACTCCGACCCCGATTTTCACAATAGCGCGTTGTTCTCTCTGCGCATCTGTCTTCCCAGAAATTAGTGTAATTCATCAAGCAAAATGCACAACAAAAAGATGACTAAATAAATAAATAATACTAAATAACGACCGCCGACTAAAACTGTACGCTTCTCACAGCTGCAAAGAATGACATGTGAGTCACAACCGCTGACCGTAGAAATGCTGGGTGGGATGAGCTGAATCTCATTCAAAAATCCAATTAAAGCATCCCGGCTCTGTCCTGTGTCTCGTGGTTTGGCTCCCCCGGACTGGCCCTCACCAGATGGAGGACCACTTTAGCCGTTTTTCGGGGTTATTATAGGACATGTCCGCGCCACCTTTTACAGCAAGAGGGGTGCATAGCCGCGTGACGTGTACTACACGTGAAGTTAATTACACCTCTAAGTCGCGGCGTAAGGTTTACTTTCAGCACTGTTCTTATGGTGAGCATGCAGAATAAACCATAGACGCTATTTCCATGTTTTACTTAAAAGCGTAAGGTATCTGCAGTCATGTAGTTCAGTGGTCCTTGAATGATACAATACATCATTTGATACACAGCACTTTGAGTTGAAATCGTGTTATGATTCACCGATTTATTGTATGAGGCGGCGAAGGAAGAAATAATGCAAATGACAATGCAAGGCATGATGGAGAAAAAAGGAAATACGTATATTGATAAGTATAACAGTTGATAACTACGGGTTTTAAAGTTCAGTCGCCCTGTAATGTTGACAACATTATGTTGTACAAGCAATTGCAGCAGGCGGCCTCTGAATGAAAGGAGAACATCCCACACAGTCAGCGCTGGAAAAAAAAAATACTATTCTATAATATTTTATTATTGATATGAATAAGCCGGTCTAATTTCCTTGTAACAAAACCTTTTCATTTCCTGCACTTAGCTTAGTGGCTCCATTGCTTCTGAAATGTAAATGCAGGCAAAATTTCATTTAGCAAATTCCCTTGCCCTGCTTTTCCTGTAGACACAACTGGCACATTTTCTGTGTGCACATGTTCACCTACTCAAGCTGGGGTATTAGCATGAAGCCTTTATTTGCTCGCCTGAGAGTTACATTTGAATATCAAAAGATACCACTTGTATCTAAAATACAGCTCATAATTATGACAAATGACCTTTGATGTGATGCCACCCGTGATTCCAACCTTCTTTGGGGAGTTTCTCAGAGTTTCAGCGCTGGACAGACCCCCAAAATATCTCCTGCAACAACAGGCTGGACAAGTGGCTGCTGAGGATCAAAGGGGAACGAAATCTGTACCTCATGGATCGGTCAGTAACGTGAAGGATTCTATGTCAGAGCTAATGGCTTCCTAGATATGATCCTCAGGAAATTACCTGATGTACTCTTGGATGCACTCTTTGTCCCTCTTTCAGCAAAGGCTGGCCCATGTTGTATGAATTTCATCCGGGGAGGCTTGTTTCTTACAGGAAGACAATATTTTATTTTCCACTTCAGCGCTGCACGGAATCTCCCCTTTGCTACGTCAACAAGTGTCGAGGCAGTGAGCACTGATGAGCGATTTCTCGGGGCAATTATAGGGCTTAAATTCCAAGTGACATCGGACAGCCGTCCAAATTTTTCATCTAAGTGTCGCAGAATGTTCTATCTCGAGCTTCTCCAACTGTGCTTAGCTTTGCGGCTAATTAGCTCTTCTGTCTTTATGCCAAGGTCCGAACGGTTAGTAAAACAAAGACGCAATTCATTTTTGTGCACGGATAAGATTACATTTTTGGAGCTGAATACATTCCCTGGTGTTTGTACAAGTAAAAATAACTCTAATGAGAACAATTAATGGCTCAGATACCCTTAGCTTACAGCAATAGAATTATATCATATATATATATATACAGTCTCTGCATCTAGCCGTGTCAACTAATAATCTGTTTTCTGGTTTTTCTTCCACACCCATATATAAGACTCTGTTAGGTTTCTTGAGTGTACCAAACATATGGGTGTCCTTCTGGATGCATGTAACGGGAGCATAGCCCTTTCCCAAGGGAGGGGGTGTGTGAGAGAGGGGAGGGGTGGTGAATGCAGCAGATAAAAATAACCTTTCTCACTGAAGAAGACTATAGATTTTCAGTCAATCCACATACTATATCCATTCTTTGAAAGCAACAAGCATGATTCCCAAGTGGAAAACTCGCCAAAGTAAAATGCAGGTATCAGAAGGCCGGAGAGTCTGGCCCAGAAGCTGCAGCCCCTGGCCAGTCAAGGGCATTTTGTATCGCAGTCGCCCTCTGGAGTTGTTGGGGGGCGTTTACACTTCACTGACTGCTAAATAAATGTGTCCTGTCATTAGAAGTGACGGTGAGAATTGATAGTGGGGGACGCGCAGACATTTCTGCCACAGTGCGACAGATTCCGGTAAAACCTCGCGCTTTGTACAGTCGCACAATAAAAATTATGGGCCTTGCAGAAAAATCTAAAGATTTACCCTTGAATACGTAACCAAGCCTTTACATTAAAAATGCTTTTTCGTCATACGTTTTCATATTCAATGCCTGAATGACCATCACCGCACTAGTTATGTAACCTTGTTCGCTCATATTTACAACGATGACAATGATTTGCAACAGAGAAGATGAATGGATGATGTGTCTGACTTTACAGTAGTATTATACAGCTGCTCCGACAATATGAAAATAATCTAACAATTTGATACTATTAAATTTGTCTCTGATTGGATGTAGCTCTGATCTGTTTACCATGTATGGACATGTTATGGTGCCGGTGGTACTCCTGGGTACTCCTGGGTACTCCTGCAGTTCGAAAACATGCAGTTTCTCGGAAACACGCACAGAGAACGCCTGTCTGTGTATTTATCCTGTAGTGAAGCAGCATCCCATCCAGCGTGTGCCCCAGCCTCGTGCCCTGTGCTGCTTGAGCTAATCTCTAGGTGTCCCTCACCAAGACAAGCAATCAGAGGAAGGACGCATGGATGAAATGGCCCACTTTCAAATGTTTTTTCCCCAAAAAAACAATTCACTATATCAGAATCAGAACTCACCCTATTGCAAACACATACAAACATACCAGAATTGTTTCTGGGCCAACGCCAAACATGAAGTGTCTAATTGTCACGTTAGGGCACAGGGACAGAGTGATGATCCAGGAAGCTCACAGACAACTGGGCTTTACTGTGAAATTAAACTACAGCCAAATCAAAAGGGCCATGTGGGGACAAACCCAAAGGTGGGTAGGGCAGGACTAACACTCAGCAACACTGTGGAGAGACGGTGACGAAGAACACTAACTAAGGTCTAAAATATCGGGCAGCACAAACAGACCACAAGCACACTGCTAACAGATCTACATCCACAACGACTTACTCAGGAGCAGGGCAAAGGTAAGCACACATATATACAACAATATATACTTATAACACTTAACACTTAACATTCAAGGCTGATACGCTAAACATGGCATGACAGGCTCCGCGGACTGAGCAGGGACCGGTCCTGACCATAATATTATAAGATATACGAGAGAAACACTTCACAGATTGTGTAAAAATAGGAATACAATAACAAAATTTACATAAAGGCAATGATGCAGAAGACAAAGTGCAAGACTGTGGAATGCCGTAATACTCAAAATTAAATAAATAAATGAATGAATAAATATAGAAATAAATATTGTGTCCTTTTGTTTTTAATTAATTCGATAAATGGTATTACATTTCATAATATGATGCAAATGTTTTACTTAATTCAAATTCTATTTCACAATAAAATCCAGCTTTTCATAATAAGAGTGCACTCTGTCAGTCACTTTAAGGGGGCGGGATCGAGCTTGCGATTTGCTAATCCTTTGCCGTAGATAAATTGGACCTCATTCCCCTTTCAAAATGGTTTGCGTTACACTCCTCAGAATTAGCACTTCCACACCAAAGCATGCGGCTTACTGAGGTAACTGGATATCAAGTGTATTTGTGGATTGGCGCATTCAGCCGCGTTATTCTGCTATGCGAAATGTAAACAAGTTGGGTGGGGGGGGGTGAAATTGTGTATAAGCCAACAGCAATTTGTGTTATACAAGCATCTTTCTCCTCTTTGCCTTTTACTTGTCAGCCAGATTGCATTTTGGAAACACTCCCAATAGCAGAACTGCATGCATGGTTATTTATTTATGAGAGGAGGGCAGATATGACTGAAGAGCATGCTTACACTGATAACGTGTCCATGGGTGTGCGTTGAACATATGGCAGACTCCTACGTTTTCTTAATTAACTTCTTCCTTTTTGGAAAATAAAGGTTAAAAGGTGTAATTCACTGTACCAGCTTATTTGTTTTGTCCTAACAACTCACCGCAAATAATGTTTGATTTCCCGTGCAATGTGTGTACTAAGGTGGGCCATAACAGCAGCTGGGTGTTGTTAATCTAATTCCACTCCTCTGTTTGGTTCAATAACCGTATCCTTGGTGTTTTGCAGTAGAGCAGAAGGGGTGGAACTCTGGGAGTTAATCACAGACATTTTACATTCTACTGATTGACGTGAGTCCTGCCACCAGTGTCACTGGCCAGAGCGTTGCTGATCCAGCTCTGCAGATGCCTAGCTCTACCCATATGTCCTTCTCTTTTCGTACTCAGCAGATCATGCAGCACCACCTTCACCAACTGACAGCTGCACTTGCAACAAACCTTCCTCCATATTTTCATAAATAACACAACTGAAGTTCTTACCCACTCTATGTGTCAGGATTTGCGGGTGCGGCCGGGCAGGCAGGCAGGGAGGAGGCAGGGAGGAGGCAGGGAAGGACGAGGCAGGCAGGCAAAACTGGGGATTTATTAAGGGGAAGACGGTTACGAGGAGAGCAGGACATCGCAGCGATACCAACATCAGAACTAACATCAATGACGGACAACAAGCGGGGTAAGACGTAGACTGAAATACAGCTGGGCATGATTAGGGAAGCACACGTGGGTAATCAGGGGGGCGTGGCACACACGAGGATCGGACGAGCTGGGTGTGACATTATGAATATATACCCGTAATAAATATACATACACACACACGTGGACAAAATTGTTGGTACCATTCGGTCAATGAAAGAAAAACTCAATGGTAACTGAAATAACTTTAATCTGACAAAAGTAATAATAAATAAAAATTCTATGAAATTTAACCAATGAAAGTCAGTCATTGCTTTTCAACCATGCGTCAACAGAATTGTTTAAAAAAAATAAACTCATGGAACAGGCCTGGACAAAAATGACGGTACCCCTAACTTAATATTTTGTTGCACAACCTTTTGAGGCAGTCACTGCAATCAAACGATTCCTGTAACTGTCAATGAGACTTCTGCACCTCTCAGCAGGTATTTCGGCCCACTCCTCATCAGCAAACTGCTCCAGTTGTCTCAGGTTTGAAGGGCGCCTTTTCCAGACTGCACATTTCAGCTCCTTCCAAAGATGCTCAATAGGATTGAGGTCAGGGCTCATAGAAGGCCACTTTGGCTAAGAGGAAAACATTGGACTATTATATTCTTGGGTGTTTTTAGCTGTGTGTTTTGGGTCATTGTCCTGTTGCAAGATGTATGACCTGCGACTGAGACCAAGCTTTCTGACACTGACCAGCACATTTTGCTGTAGAATCCCTTGATAGTCTTGAGATTTCATTGTGTGCAGCACAGATTCCAGACACCCTGTGCCAGATGCAGCAAAGCAGCCCCAGAACATAACAGAGCCTCCTCCATGTTTCACAGTAGGGACAGTGTTCTTTTCTTGATATGCTTCATTTTTCCGTCTGTGAACATAGAGCTGATGTGCCTTGGCAAAAAGTTCAATTTTCGGCTCATCTGTCCATAGGACATTTTCCAAAAGCTTTGTGGCTTGTCAACATGTAGTCTGGCAAATTCCAGTCTGGCTTTTTAATGATTTGTTTTCAACAATGGTGTCCTACTTGGTCGTCTCCCATGAAGTCCACTTTGGCTCAAACAATGACGGATGGTGCGATCTGGCACTGATGGTCCTTGAGCTTGATGTTCACCTTCGAGCTCTTTAGAAGTTTTTCTGGGCTCTTTTGTTACCATTCGCTTTATCCATCTCTTTGATTTGTCATAAATTTTCCTCCTGCGGCCACGTCCAGGGAGGTTGGCTACAGTCCCATGGATCTTAAATTTCTGAATAATTTGTGCAACTGTAGTCACAGGAACATCAAGCTGCTTCGAGATGGTCTTATAGCCTTTACCTTTAACATGCTTGTCTATAATTTTTTTCTAATCTCCTGAGACACCACGTTCCTTCACTTCCTCTGGTCCATGTTGAGTGTGGTACACACCATGTCACCAAACAACACAGCAACTAGCTGGAGCCCTATATATAGGCCCAATGACTGATTACAAGATTGTAGACACCTGTGATGCTGATTAGTGGACACACCTTGAATTATCTGTCCCTTTGGTTACATTATTTTCAGTCTTTTCTAGGGGTACCATCATTTTTGTCCAGGCCTGTTTTATTTTTTTTTTTATAATTCTGTTGACGCATGGTTGAAAAACAATGTCTGACTTTCATTGGTTAAATTTCATAGAATTTTTATTTATTATTACTTTTGTCAGATTAAAGTTATTTCTGTGACCATTGTAAGTTTTTTTCTTTCTTTGACCGAAGAGTACCAACAATTTTGTCCACGTGTGTGTGTGTTATATATATTATGTGTATATATCACAAAATATATATATATATTATCACAGGGCCAATTTAGACTCACCAATCAACCCATCCTGCATGCTCTTGGACTGTGGGAGGAAACCGGAGCCCCCGGCAAAAATGGGGAGAGGTCGCGAACTCCACACAGAAAGGACCCGGGACAGAACCCAGGACCTACTTGCTGCGAGGCAGCACCGCTAATCACATTTTTTTATTTTACTGTCTTTCACTCGTAATATTTATAGAATACAACATAAGACATGTCTGTGTTGGTGTGAATGTACAAATGGGGGCGTACAAAGATAATTTAAGAAATGTACTTTTTCGATGGTCCTCCCATCTGCTGCCAATTGATTTTATACTGTTACCTCTTCAGGTTGCCTCTTTCTTTTAAAGCAAAAAAAAAAAAAAGTCAATAGAGACTGTAATAAATTGCTGGTAGAGTTTTCAGAGAATGTGTGATATTTCTTTTAAGAATTTATTACCTTATCAACCATGTATTGCCATAGTGTCATCAAATGACATATGACTGATATATTTTCAAAATAAAAGTAACAAAATAAAACGCTACAAATATTAATCTTTGGGATTAGTTTTTTTTCTGCAGAATATGGCAGAACAATATACACAATAAAGACGGGGAAACAAAGATCCCTTAAAAGAATAAAACACAAAAATATAAAATACACTACGTACTTGCATTCTTATTCCATATGTAGTACAAATAAATAGAAAATCAATTACTTTTCTGGTTGGGTCAGCAAGATGTGTGCTTCGATGTTGGTTTTTATTTAATATAAAAATGTTGATTTGTAGGCAGTCGGAAGGGGCAGGATAACCCGATGAATCATCCTACTTAAAAATGTTCTTCCACTGGTTTTTAGACATTATAAAAGAGTAACATTACCTTTAGTTAAAGGTCCATTGAGCGCATTCTCATTGATGGATTCTATGGCTCTGTTTCCCAGCTGGACTCCCTTCTTGAAGGTCCCATTAAATCTTTCACCCCCTTCCTCATTCGGTCCTGGGTTTCTGAGCCCTGTTACTCACAAACTGCATATTTGTTTTGAAACGGACGTTGTTCCCTTGTGCAGCAGACAAAGGAACTAAAGCAACATACCCTGTATTTAAAAGTGAGGCTTTCCCCCCAGAATTCCGAGCTTCTGTGTTTCACTGTTGCTCGTGAGGGGAGCCGCAGGACGACAGAGCGAGAAATGCCCACGGAATAAGATGCACCCTGTCAATCACCTGTGGTATTTCCATGTTTTCTGATGAGCTGAAATCCTAGTGCATGCAGTGAGGCCTGGACTTTGCAAATCATTATGTATTTTCTCTCTTTGTAGGGGAAGGTGTTCTTTTTTGTCAGATTAAACGGAGAAATGAGTGAGACAGAGAGGAAACTCATTGCCTGCCTTAACGCTTAATCTCTTCTCCTGGTTTCCCTCCCTGCTTTCTTTTGAATTGGGAGTCCAGGGTCGCGCCATCCTCTGAATTCTTTTTAATTTTTTACATTGTAGAACATTCTCAATTAATATTTCTCTGCACTGTTGTCTACCGGTGGCTTCCTGTGCTGCCCTGCTATTGTTTTCTGATCCTCTCTATGATTGGTCATGCCGTACCACATCACAGACCCAGATGGCGAGTGTGGCCATTGCATATATAACTGACACCGTCACACACTGATGGGACCTTTGAAATGGCTGCTGAATCACCCCACATTCAGTTGCTGGTAGCACAAATGGTGGAGGACAGTTACCGTTCAGCATGGCATCTGAAATGTGGTAGTTTAATGTGTGCTTGTGCCAAAAATGGCTTCTTTTTTTCCAAGAAATTACTTGTTGATCAGTGGACATCTTCACAACAGTAATCCACATATGTATGCACGTGCGCACACACACAGACACGTGCGCGCGTGCACCAGGGCACATAGTGCTGAAAAGTGTGTGAGCGGCATTAGTCAAACTTCTGTCAGTCAAGGAGTGGGAGTGCGTGTAGGTGTTTGTGTGGAAGTAATGGACATTTGATGATGAATTATGGGGATCTTTGGTTCCAGAAAACACGGTAACGATGTGCTGAAGTTGAACAGGACCATTTTGTAACCAAGATACAGCATCTGTTGATCTCTAGTTTGAGTAGAAGTCAACAATCAGTTTCTTTTAGTCACAGGGACAGATGGGAATATTTTTTGGCAGTTTCCTCGCCTGAGATTAAACACCAAACTCCTGGTGTTTGAGAAAACAGTACAAAGACAAAATGTAACGTGGCTTTGAAAAGGAACATGTTTTTTTCCGGGGGAACTTCATTTGTTCAATCTAAGTAAAACTTTACCAGCCAGATTGTACTGAACAGGGTTCAGACAATGAGACTGTCAGGACCAATACACAATAAACCATTTTTCTGGTGCAAGTAAAATGAGCCGAATTTTCATGAATGTTTTGCAATTTATGATTTAACGATTTATTTTTTCTCTTCAATCTAAGCATAAACCAAACAGTTGAGCACAATTCCTGAACAACTCCACAGTCATATGTACAAATAATGCACAAAAAGAATGTTCACTCAGAACGCCACAATCCGACTGCGGTGTTTTGACTAACATGCAATTGCATTTTTGCAAACTAGCGTCCTTATCGCTAAACCCGAATGAAGCATTAAAAGGAGGATCACGCTGAATAACTCGCAATTGCAATGCGCGGCGCAGAGCCCGCAAGCCGCCCCGCGGTGCATTCTGGGTCTGTCTCAACATGGCGGCGCCCTTGTGCAAATGCTGAGAACGTGTCTCCGTGAGCGAAACCGACTCTATCCGCATTACGTTTAACCGCTGTCACTGCAAGGGATCGTCGGCTGCATTTCTACGGAAGCGCCGACGAGAAGTCAGAGCCAGTAAACCGCTAACGGAGCCCCCGGGGCATCCAGGTGTGGCTTAGGCGTGAGAGTCCGTGTAGAGATGGGCCTCCTTTGCAGCCCTTAGCGGAGAGAAGTACCATAGATCCCTCCATATCCCTGCAAACGTGCACAAGGTGGATTTGGACGTTTGGCTTGAACCCCGGATTCATTATCATCATCAAGTGATCTTTCGGCGGTCGTCTCTCTTTTCGAGAAGAAAGAGAGGGAGGGAGACGCGGGAGTGACCCAGCCGGCGTGAAGGATTCGGCCGTGCCAAGGTCTGTGAGTGGTGGGCGACAAATCGCCATTTATACTCATCCGACTGGCATGCCCTGCGGAAGGACGGACTGACTGACCCGATACACTGAGACTGCATTGCGGTTACAGTTTATTGGGAATGTCTCCGCTGGGTTTGCGGGCTCAGTTACATTGCATGCCTTTGAGATACTTGCAAGCCAGCTGCAGTTATTCGTTGCTAAACGTGTTAGCCAGTCAACCAGCTAGCTTTTATTTGACATGTCTTCCTTACCGGCTGCCCGGGCAGCGGTATTTAGCCGCATTTTCCTTCAGACAAACTTAACTCCTGCTTCTCTGCGTTATATGGGGTAGTGTGCATGCTCCTCCTTAATGTGAGTTTGTGACGCTTATGAAATGATTACCTGTGCAGTTATGCAGTGCCCGTGTGTTTATTTTCACCGTTACCTACGGCTGTCCGTGTGACACGTAGGCGTGTCCAGTGTACTGATTTATCCACTATAACTAACGAGCGTCACTTTCATGGTCATTGACGACATCGATCGCGAGTGTGACGTGTTAAAAAGCATGATGTCAGGCTCAGATAAACCAATGGGCTGCTGCTGTTCAGTAGCTCGATCTCTCATTTGTATTTCTGTAGTGAAAGTTTTATTTCCCTTCTGCATTTATGTCCTTCCTTTGCCTTTACCGGTAAATAACCATTGAATTTTTAGCAGACGCGTTGATGGGCTGTATAAAAATATTTGGAGAAATTCGCCCCTCAGGTCACAGTTAGCCTGATTTTATAACAACTATATCCTTGCACTTGTCAAATTTGCATATTACGGCTTTTTAGTGATATATAGCAGGGTATAGTGTCAAGGGAAAAGTAACAGGATTATGCAGGTGCAAAGGTAATTTGATGCCTTTAGTTTTAGTTTTTCTAGTAGCTTCGTTTGTTTTCTTGAATTTTTATGGTGTTTTCCACGTTTGTAAAGGATAACACTAGAAATGTATATGCAACTTTGTTGAAAACGCAGTAAGTAAAAGTACTGTAATTTAGATGTTTTCCAACCTGGTCCTTGGGGACCCACAGACAGCCCACATTTTTGCTTCCCCCCCAGCTCCCTGCCAGACAGTCAAGGATTCCCTGCGGACTGCGTTGGAAAACATTGATTTACAGCATGGATGTGCATTGTGGATGATTCATTTGTGTGACTATTCTAATATCATGCACACAGTTGCACCCCAGCCCCCTCCCTCCCATGCATTAACTTTTTATAATTCCTTTCCTGCGCTTTGCTCGGATTTGCAATCCAACCTGTTTGTCTCTCTGAGAATCTGCAGTTCCAAACTTTCACTTTTGCGTTCTATCAGGAAGCTGAGGTGCATTTTGCTCTGGGCCGTGCCTCCGGCGTTTTCTACCGGTGTATGTCAATGCTGTCTTTCTTTTGTCTCCACTGGTTTAGTATGTAAAGTATTTTTGCTGCTTCATGTTTGGTGGCTCATTTGCCAGCAGTAAGGAATTAATTCTTATTGTGTTTTTTAAGGTATTTGTTAGTTGATTATAGCTAAGGGGCGGCATGATGGTGCAGTGGTTAGCACTGTTGCCTCACACCTCTAGGATCCGGGTTCGAGTCTCCGCCTGGGTCACATGTGTGTGGATTTTGCATGTTCTCCCCATGTCGGGTACTCCGGTTTCCCCCCACAGTCCAAAACCATGCTGAAGCTGATTGGAGTTGCTAAATTGCCCGTAGGTGTGCTTGTGTGCGTGAATGGTGTGTGAGTGTGCCCTGCGATGGGCTGGCCCCCCATCCTGGGTTGTTCCCTGCCTCGTGCCCATTGCTTCTGGGATAGGCTCCGGACCCCCCGCGACCCAGTAGCATAAGCGGTTTGGAAAATGGATGAATTATAACTAAAGAACAGGTTATGTAGAGGAAACCCTTGGCCTCCTTAACTGTGGTTGGCTTCACCTCCAGCAGGGACCTGATGAAAATGGATGCGGAGCTGCTCCACTCGCCTGTGGTGGGCCTGGCGGAGGAGGAGGAGGCTGACATAAGCGACTGGAACCTGCCGCTGGCTTTCATGAAGAAGCGCCACTCGGAGAAGATCGAGGGCTCCAAAGCGCTGGCGCAGAGCTGGAGGATGAAGGACAGGGTGAGGGGGTGCTCTACTGCCGCTGCTCTTTCCAAAGTGTTTTTTGTTTGTTTGTTTGTTTGTTTTAATTTTGCATGTCATTTTACCTGTCTGTCCATCAGAGTGCGCGATTGGCCATGGGGCGTCTCGCGGCCGGCGTCTGCACCATGCTTAGCCCTCTCTGCCGCCCTGGCTCTCTCTGCACCTTCACAGTGTCGCCTAGGAGTTTCCCCCGTTTAGGCTTCCCGTGTGAAACCGTGATCTGGTGGCTCCCTTTCGGAAGCGGCTCAGTGTCACTAGCGATTGGTCTCGAGGAAGTGGGAAGCTTCTGATTTCCCTCCTGGTTGAGGCTCATCGCAGACGTTAGTGTCGCATCTGCGCAAATGTTCTCTGTTCTTAACTTTTATGAATTTTTTTTCTGGTGGCTGGCTTGTGCCATAAAGTAGTTTTGTAGATGTAATAAAAAAACATGTCAGCATGTTAAATAAAAAAAAAAGTGCTGATTTTGGGAAAGAATTTAAAGGGAAGAGGATGTGTTTCATGTCAGCGCACCCTGTAGTTCCATTTCCTGCTGAAATGTAGCAGGTTTTTAATACAGTAAATGTACAGTGAGAAAGGTTTACTGTGGTGGAGTTGCTTTTTGGTTTTTAATTAGAAGGGCAAACTTGCGTTTACCCCGGGGTTAAAATGCTGAACTGTTGCAAAGAACATCTGGTCTATGGAGAAAAAAAGATAAATATATATATATATATATATATATATATATATATATATATATATATATATATATATATATATATATATATATAAAATTATATACACGCTGAGAAGGCTTAATTGATACAGTTCTCCAGAAGTAAATTCTCTGCATGTCGTTTTTGCTGATTATAAATGTGGATTCAGACGAATGTAGTTCTTAATCTCCTCTGTCCAGATGTCTGCTTGGAGTCAGTGGCCCCCGGTACCTGCAGACCTGCTCAGATTGGATGGGGTGAGACAGAGTCTGACAGGATGTGTTTCTAAGATTCGGGGGTCTGGGTGTTTTATTTTTTCTTTTTAATAAGCCCCTTCTGCTGTTTGTGAGTCTGGTAACAGACGAACCGTCCGTGTCCCATAAAGAAGGACCCTGAGTGAGGCCTGTGGGCTCCCGTGTGCTACGTCCAGCTGCCCGTCTAACCCCCAGCCCGCCTCTTCTTCCCAGTACTGCCTGGCTGGTTTCTCTGTTATGTCTGAATTATAAATTGGGGGCAGCGTATGACGCAGTGGGCTAAGCCTGCGTGCCGGTAATCAGCAGGTCACCGGTTCAAACCCAGCATCAGCAGGTCTGTGGGCCCTAACCCTCCAGCTCCCTGGGCGCCCCAACAGGTGGCTGCCCTTTGCGGACAGCTTATTCTGCAAAGAGCAAGTTGAGGGAGACGTAAAGACAGAAGGTATCAAATAATAATAATAATAATGGCCGTTATGGTTATTCCGGTCCCACTGGCTTGGCAGCACTGTGCTGTTATGGTTTTGGTTGAAACCCCCAAAAATTCTGCGTTTGTAGCATTTAACAAAGCCATCATGTAAATTAGCATTCAGATATGTGGTCTGTAGCGTTTTTGCCTGCTGCTTTTTTTCCCCTTTATTTTGGGCAAGTACACAAATGGCGTGTTGAATTCTAGTTTGAGTATTTCCCTCACATCTGCGGATTCTCTCAGTACGTTTCTGGGGCTGAAACTTGGATACTTTTGCTTTAGATTGTTGCATAAGAAGTTTCATGAACTCCACAGATGCAGAACCATGTTTCAGGTGTCAAAAAAAATATTTATCAGAAGTTGCCTTCATCCATCCAGTGTTATAGCCGGAGCCCAGTGGTGGTATTAGGTGACACTTCTGTGTCGTGTGAAAGACGGACCTAGAAACAGAGACGGTTCTTCAGCACAAGTCACTTTGTGTTTAGTCCATGGGGAGTCAGGTCTGTGACTGGGAGGAGGGTCCCGATGTGTCATCACAGGAGGAGCTCTATAGCTCTGGGAAAAGAAAAAATGCTTGTATGTTCACAGCTACAGATTTAATATGTTGGGGAATGCGGCAGGTTAACTTTTTCTTTATTCCTTTGGTCGTTGACACGGCTGTGGGTTTTCCACAGCAGTAGAGACACCCGAGAATGTTTTAAAGAAGCGTGGGGTTTGCCGTGCGATCTGGGCCTGAGATCGTGATGAACCTGAGCGAATGTTCGGACCTCCTGCCCTCCGCCCCGTGGCTCGGAAGCCGTATTCTTAAAAGGGCCCGCTTCCTGCGGGCTCGTGGGTAGATGCACCAGTTGCGTTTGCTAACTGGTGGCGGGGGTTTGGAAACCGTCAACTCGCTGACGGGCCGCCGTGGTGGGGGGGGGGATGTGTGCGTGTTTGGCACCGGAGCAGGGCGATGGAGCGCGTCTCTGACGTGGCTGCCCTGGGACGTGGCAGGAAGGCACCGGGCTGTGACAGTGCCGCCCGCATCCAGCTGGCAGCGGGCACAGCTATGCCCCTTCATGCCTGAAAATAGCAGTACGGTGGTACAGGGCCTGGACAGGTGGTCTTCAGGGAATGCCCTACAGGGCTGTGGTTTATTGTAACATTTTTATTATCATTATTAGCTTAGCGGACGCTAATCGGAAGCTGTTTGCAGTTCTTTTGCCGCTCCCGCCCCCTTCCTCACATTACACAGCTCTGTGGTTCATTTTGCAGAAAGCCCAGGTTGATGGTCCACTGTTGGGATTTGCCCCCAGTGGACCATCCCCCCCCCAGCCTGCCATGTGCCCCATGTAGATGTGGTGTTCAATGACGTGAAGAAATGCGTCGCTGCAGTTCGACACGTAGCCTTGCTTGAGTGTGCCCCCCCCACTTGTACCCCCTCCATTTTTTTTTGCGGAATCGTGAGAGCGCCCCGCCGAACGAGCGTGAGTCTGCGTAACGTTAATCGAGCGTGACGCTTGGGCCATCTGCCGGGAGCTGCTGATGCAGGGCGTGCTGTGATGGAGTGCAACCCTGCCCCCCCCCCCATTAGGAAATGGCAGAATTATGCGGCTTATATTGCCGTACATGTGCCTCTGACGTGAAATGGGGTCGTGGTTCCGCACGGTGCTGTGGATGGTTGGGGGGAGAGAGCGAGTAAGCGGCTGCAGCCCAGGGTGCTCTTAAAGTACTACGGTATGACGGTGTACCGTCACCCAGCTCCTGTGTAAAGCTCACTGGATTGAATCAGTGTTGCACCAGTGGTTGTGCCCACTCTCAGGCTGCGATGACTGCGTACCTCCCAGGCAGATCATGGGGATTTTATACTGGCCTCATAGCTTGCTTACCATACCACACGTGTGATGTTTGCCGCAAAAGTTTGGAAGGGAAAAGGGCCTGACTTCCACAGTACCCGCACCTCTCAAGCCGTATTGCTTGGGTATAGCATTCAAGCAGTACCGTTCCATGGGTGAGCAAGTCACTGACAGAAGATTTACCCGCAGGCATTTTACTTTCTGTTTATCTGAATGACGCTGCGCATCTGAAATGGCTTGCGGGTTGGCAGATGAGAAGCGTCAGCATAAGCCACAGTGGCTAAGTGCAGGGCGCAGTGCGCAGTGTGCAGTGCTGTCTGAGAAATGTACAGTATCGCTTGGGAGAATGAGGGTTCAGAGCACTTAGGGTGTGATCTAAGATACACTGACGAGAGTGAGCGACTGGATACCCGGAGGATAACCTCTAATAAAGCCAGTGACGGGAGTGTAAGGTGTACTGCAAGGGTGGGGAACCTGTTCCAGGGAGGGCCGGAGTGGCTGCGGGATTTTGGGATGGCATCTCAATCAGCCAATAGCAATGGGTTTATAGGACTAGGGGTTGAGAACCACTGCTTCATTATTGGCTGATTGAGAGGCCATCCCAAAAACCCGCACCGGCTCTCCATGGATCAGGTCCCCCCCCCCCCCTTGTACCACATTGATGATTCCTGTTGGTGGGAGAGATTTATATATATATATATAAAAAAAAACACATTGGGGTAAGTGGTTTGTTGTATCCATAAGTGAAAGATCAAGGTTTGGGTTTAAAGTTCTTTCTTGTGGAGGCGCAGGATCAGTTGTCCTTGGGGGCTAAGGGTCCATCAGATGTGGACAATGTTCTCAGCTCCTGGCTTTTAGACCCGGAGCTGTTAGACAAATAGCTGTAGAGCAGAGTTTCCCAATCTTCTCCTCGGGGACCCGCAGACAGCCCACGTTTTTTGCTCAAAAAGTTATTTATTAGATTGCTTTCTTTTAGCCTCTGCGCGATTTGGAGGTGAAATATGTTTTTTTTTGATAACACGTTGTAAGCAGAAACGTGGAGCGTCTGGCTGGGACCTGGGAGGGAGCAAAAACGTGGACCGTCTGTGGGGTTGCAAAACACCGCTGTGGAGGAAGGTGAAGACCTTGAAAAGCCATTAACGCCTGGAGGCTTCTCCTGTCTAGTTGGATGAACTCCCATGTCATCAACTTGCTTGTTTTCGGTAGTTCATAAAAAGTGATGCGCTTTTAACAGTTTTTTTGATGCTGTTTAGTTCCCCAAGTGTTAGTAAACTAGGGTGTCTTTTGTGAGAGAACCTCGGCCCCGTTTTGCAATGAGGATGGTTGGAACTCGGCCCAGGCTGACTCCTCGGACCGGTCCCAACAAAGACCCAGCTAGTGAGAGAGGGCTCAAGGGCTCATAGGTACAAATCCAGCAGATTGGGACAGACTTGCTGTAGGAGGTCTCTTCTAGCTACAGTTTACTCACAAGTACTGCTTCAGTGGCTGGTGAATATGTCTCTGTGAAGGATATTCGCAACCCTGCCGAGTTGCAGAAAAGTGCTTTTGTGACTCTGTTTTGTTATGAAGCTTTTTACACCCCATGGCATTTGACTTTTGGGTTCATATTTCACAGAAGCTTTTATTAGCTTCTACAAACATACGCTGAAATGGTTTGACGGATCAGAGTAGCTTACGTTTAATTCTGGTGTGAAGTTTTTACATTTACAAATTGTGAGTCATGTTTGCATTTTTTTTCCCTGGGTATCTTTGTCAGGAATGATTTGTTGTGAAGAACCTCCTGTTGTTTATTAGATTTTACAAATGATTGTTTACTTTTAGTCTCTGTGCAATTTGGAGGTGAAATATGTTTTTTTGATGCCACTTTGTTTCTGCAAAATGGTCTTATAATAAGTCTCCTAAGTTCGATTTGGCTTCACGTTTCCGCCAGAAGTCTGGCTACTGCTCAGTGATAAATATGAAAGCAGTAATGAATGAAATGTCTTTACAAAACTGGCTGAATCTCATGCTGCATTGATTAGTCCTTGTGTGGATTAGCGCTAGCAAAATCTATTTTTTGATTAATCTGTAAGTTATTTACCCGCATAGTTGTCGACCAACTCAGAAAATGTAAAATGTATAAAGTGCATATATATATCATAGTTACAAAAAATCACTCTGTTTAGCATTTTGTAGGCAAAGCAAGAAAATGTTAGCGTTTAAAATAAAACTTCTTACCTGAAAGCCGCTGTACACTGTTTCTACATCTGGTTGTGTTTTTATAGTAAAACAATTTGACCCCCCCTTCATGAGATTGCCGGTCTGAGCGTATATGCGGGAATATTGGGAATTCTGGCAAGATCCTGAGTCTTGGGTCGGGCTCCGTCCTGTGACTTTCGGAATGGATTAGTCTGCCATTTGGAACTTGCATTTTTACAGCACTTTTCTGAAGTCGAATGGGGTTATGGCTGCCATCGGGGGGCTTGAAGTGGCACAATGTATAGGCCTGGCAACCCTGCAGAGGGGAAGTGGGTACGGGACAGGTATGGATGGATTGAATGCGGCGGTGTGATTGGTTTTATTCTCTCTGAGACGTGTGGTTCTTCTATTGGACGCCCCGTTAGGGCGGCGTGGTCGGGGGACGTGGGGAGAGGGAGGCCGAGGCTCCGGTTACATGCAGCACTGAAGGTCGAGCGGTGACCTCTGCACAGCGCTGCAGTCTCCCCTGGGTCCCACGGTGAGATGGAACAGCTGGCTAGCTGATACCCTGGCAGGAGCCGCTGTTCTCCTCCTCCAGCCTTGGGCGCCGCCGATGGGGGACACTCTGTCCTCTCCCCCAGTCCCCTCTGCTGTGAGCTGGTTGGCCTTCCCATTAATGTGGGCAGCTGTGTTTCCCAGGGACGGCGGACCGGCGTGGCCCGTCTTGCTCTTCCGGCCGGGACCGTGATGGGAGCCTTTCCCGCTCGGCGCCGAAGCCGGCCAGGGTGCCGTCATTCGGGGTTTTTTCCTTTCCCTGTCACCCCCCCACGCTCATCCCTGCTCGTGAGCGCCGGTCTGTGGCTGCTCTCGGCGCTGATCGCCGCACCCAGTGAGCGTGATATGCGCTGCCCTTGGGCTCTTGTGGGCCGCGTTTGTGACGCTTTCGCTGTCTGTTTGCAGTGCAGTGCAGTGCAGTGCAGTGCAGTGCAGTGCAGTGCAGTCTGCTTACTCGACTGTTCAGATATCCGCTGTCACCTCGGGTCCCCCCACCCCCCTTCTTTTCTTTACTGTGCAAACATTTAGGCATTTTTAGCAGCCCATCTGGTGTTAAGCAAGACTATTTTCAAGGGTGTCATGGCTTGCCTGCAAGTTCAGAGTATTTATAGAGTCATATTTATATTTACTTGCATTGCGAACAGTTATTTAGTGGATTACATTAATGTTAATTAGATAATTGAAACTGAAAGACACTCCTAGTTGTTGTATTCTTGGATGGACACTGTGTAGGTAGCTTTAAATGCTGAGAATAAAGTTTGTCATGATTTAATTCTGGAACTTGTTTGCTTCAATTGGAGAGCTTCAGAATGACAGTAGAAAATGTGTCGGTATGTATAGCATGTATGTAGTGATTACACTGTAATCATAGTTTTGCCACTGGATTGTCTGAATTCGATTTTCCTTGTAATTAGTAGGAGGCGGGAATGTTAGGCCTGAAGGTAAGTGGATATTACGCCTCAGATCCCGGCTTCAGCTCATTGTCATTGGGGGGGGGTGGGATTGGGTATTGTTCCATCTGACAGTGTCTTTCCATATGAATGGGCTTGGTGTGAGCTTGTCAGCCAGTCCGCGCGATAACGGGCGGGGTGTTTACGCCGCGACACACTTCCCCTCCGGTTCTCCCTCCTCTCCGCCTCGCCTTAATGTCAGCATTTGTTCGGCCGTCAGCCGATGATTAGAGGTGTTTCGAAGGGCCCGTCTCTCTGAAAGCGTTTTGTCATTGTAGTACGTGGAGGTTTTTTTATTTAAAAGGTTACGATTGGAAGGGAGGAGGAGGGAACTTCAAAAGGTTCCTGTGTGCGTGTGCGTGTGCGTGTGCGTGTGCGTGCACCTTTTGTGTTCTGAAACGCTGAATGCTGCTTTTCCCCGAAGCTGAACACGCATGTGTGGTTGAAGCGCCCTGAGCACCACTGTGATGCTCCCCCCCCCCCTCAGGCAGCAGTGCATTAAGGTTGCAGTTCCACCCATCTGACATTGAGATTCATGCAACTGTAATGCAGTTACCGTAATGTCGGCAGTATGCCGCATGTCCGGCAGTAGCCTATATAATGTGGTGAAAGAAATTGGATTGCCTGATTAAAATATTTATGTTTGACTTAAATTATCGACGAATTATTGTTTTTATTGTAACTCATTCTAGATCAGATAGTTGAAATCTGTATGGTGATGTCAGTTGCTTTGCAGTGTGCAGTGGTGTGATTTCTGCGTGTGTGCTAACGTAAAAATGGCAGGTGGGTTCTGCTCTGCTCGGCTGCGCTGCTGCTCTCTCACAGGCATCTTGTTAATAGCTCGGCTTTTTTCCGCATTTCTTGTTTAATATGCATTTAAACAGAACGAAAACCACGGTGGTAAAATGAAGACAGAATCTGACCATGCAGACCTTTAATTGACCGGCTGTCGTTGTGTGGGTGTGGGTTTGGGGGGGGGGGGGGGACTTGTTATTAGGAGGCCGGACCTTGTGGGTCGTGTCCAAGTCGGGGAAATGGAGGCGCTGTGAGGTGGAAATGCATCCTGAGATCCAGTGCAGGTTGTTTACCCCCCTCCCCCTGATGCTAAATTAAACACGACAGGTGTACACAGGGACGTGGGGGCAGCAGTTCTCACCCTGTTGATGCTGGCTTAACCACTTCAGGATTTTACAGTGTAAATGTGTATGGTCAGCATGTGTGGTGATTGATTATGGAGAGTCTGTGTGCAGTGGTGTATATACTGAGCCTGTGTACGGTGGTGTATACGCTGAGCCTGTGTATGGTGGTGGTATGCGCTGAGCCTGTGTACGGTGGTGGTATGCGCTGAGCCTGTGTACGGTGGTGGTATGCGCTGAGCCTGTCTACGGTGGTGGTATGCGCTGAGCCTGTCTACGGTGGTGGTATGCGCTGAGCCTGTCTACGGTGGTGGTATGCGCTGAGCCTGTCTACGGTGGTGGTATGCGCTGAGCCTGTCTACGGTGGTGGTATGCGCTGAGCCTGTCTACGGTGGTGGTATGCGCTGAGCCTGTCTACGGTGGTGGTATGCGCTGAGCCTGTCTACGGTGGTGGTATGCGCTGAGCCTCTGTACGGTGGTATACAATCAGCCAGTTATGGTGACACTCTTTTTTGGCTGTACCGCTGATGCCCAGCCCCCGTTTCTCTCTGCTGAATGCCTCAAGTCTGGCCTTTTAGATGGTGCCTCCCCTGCTGGATCCGCGATTTGGGGCAGCCAAATGTGCCTGGGAGAGACATGTACGTGGGAAGGTGGTGAACAGGGGTGCATTTTGGTTGGAGGGAGCACGGCAGGGTTCCCACTGCCACGCGGTTTGGGGGTTTGTACCCCGACACGGCTCTCTGTGGAGAGCTGGCACGTTCGCCCCAAGTCTCGCAGGATGTTTCGTTATAAATCATTCGAAATGTAGCCAGGGTGCCGTTTCCGTATCGTAATGCTGCTTCGGGCTCATTATCGCCTTCAGGGCCTGTCCCACAGACAGCATAGCCGAACCTAACGGCATACTTTGCAGGTTCTCTGCTCCTACCCTAGTTTTCTGTGATGCGATTAAAGTGTGGCACTCTGTTATGGGCTCTAAACCCATCTGTCTTGTTCCTATTGACTTTCCTCTGCTACTGGAAGCCTGTGAGAAAGAAGGCTTCATGCCTCATTTAGCGATAAACTGTGCTCATCAGTACCTTCAAAACGAGCCCGGCCATAAATCATTTGGACCCCAATAATCCAATTGAAGTTTGTGTGTGTGCGCGCGTGCGCGTGCTTGTTAATAGTTCCCTCCAAATGGATAACTGGATGATTTAGGGGCTGCTCTGAATGTCTGCGCGATTGACTCGAGCCGCTGTGGTTATTTGCTGAAAATTAGACTGTGATTACATAACAAGTACAGGGCACCTTAAATTCATTTAGCAGAGTGATTTCTCAGTACGACCAAAAATTGGATAAATTGACTAAAATACAATTTTCTATGGAAGGACCCATGATCCTCACGCATGCGTACTGTGTTGGAGTGTGCTGTTTGGTATGGCAGTGGTATTTTAGTAAGGCCTCCAGTGGCTGTTATATAGGTACCATCAGCTGTAGTGCGAGTTCCTGAAATGCCTCGGAATTTGCAGAGCTCAGCTGCTTGGTTCGTGGTCCCAATCCAGGCGGTCTCCCTAGTCAGCTGTTACCAGGGTCTCCTTCGGGTGGAACAGAATCAACCAGCAACTTCTAAACTCTTGTAGTCGGGGGAGGACATTTGACTGAGTGGAACTGCCGTCTGTAAGACATGTTACCTTTCCGTTGGTACCTCGTCCTGTCACCACTGACATCTGCTGCTTGGTGACCAGCAGTTGGCTGTATGCAGAGGACACTGTTTTCTGTCGCCCACTTCCTGCCTGGAGGGGAAGTAGTCAGACAGCGGCGATGATTGATTGTGTGGAAGCCGGGCAAGAGGCTAATTACAGCTCTGGAAAAAATTAAGAGACCTCTTTATATCTTTAAAAAGATGCCTTTTTAATGCTGATTTCATGTTGGTTCTCCTGGCAGAAGACTACACTGAGTGGCAGGCTGCTTCCAGGCTCAAAGTTTCTAAGACAGCAGTAAACAAGGACAAAGTGAAGAGGAGACACTGGGAATGACCAAAAACCAGCCAGGTAAAGGGCAGAAGCGACTTTCTAATGCCAGAGATGACCGTCGATTTATCCGACAGTGCCTCATAAATCGGAGGATGACATCAAGTGACCTTCAAAAACAATGGGACACATTTAAGCGGTGTGAAGTGCTCTGCAAGGAAATGTTTGTAGCCTGTTCCTGGAAGCAGGGTTGAAGACCCACAAAGCAAGGAAGAAGCTCTTCATCAATGGGAGGCAGGGAAGAGCCAGGCAGTAGATTTTCCTCATGCGCACACCTATGAAATGAGAAATGGGTGAAACTGAAGGTTTTGCTGTGGTCTCTTAATTTATCCAGAGCTGTATAGACATAAAATGCCACTCCACCCTCAGTCTGTAGGTTTAAATTCTTGGCTGGGGGGGGGGTTATTACGCTTTTTTGTCTCCAGTAATAACTTTGGTGGAGAAATAACTTCGGCTCTGAAGAAGTGTGGTTTGAGTTTCTCTGTGCCGCAGCTCGGGGGGGCCGAGTGAAGGGGGTGTCGGGAAACGGGGGCAGTCCTCTCCTGGGACCAGCTACCTTGCGTCTTCCTGGCTGCTGTGGAGTGAGGAGAACCCGCCCCCCCCCCGGGTGATTTCCCTGGCTGGCATGGGAGGGGATTGATGTTCTCCTCCGTCTTTAATGGCTGTAATTTATAACGCACCAAACAAATGGAATAATTGCCAGGCATCGATCTGCAAGCCGGCACTGTGAGGGAGTTGGAAGAGGGAGTCCTGTGATCCCAGAAGGTTCACGTGCGATCAGGAACGCCCTTGCATTACGCACAACCCCCTAATCCCCCCCCCAAACAAAAATTTTCCTTTTGGTGGTCTGAGCTACTTCTCTGGTGTTCACTCCTTGTTTCCGTATTTCTTTCAGGGGAGGGTTGAAAACAGGGTGGGGTAGGCCTGGGATGGGGTCGGGAGAGGGGGGGTCTAGACCACCCTGATATGGTTCTTCTCTGGCCTTTTGTCACCCTTGTGATCCTAGTAGGAGCTGAGATCCTGATTCGTTGGATTATCAGGGATCCAGAAAGCAAGCAGACCCAACAGTAGTTTAGTTAAGGCTTCTTTCTAGTTAATAATCATTAAGTTGGACCGCCCGCCCACCTCTTTTATAGGCATCCTGACAACTACTTGGTTTGGGAATGGGGGACAGCCCCCCCCCCCCCATCCCAAAACTCTGTTCCTCCTTTTCTATGATCCTTTAATCCATTTTGAGATGGCAGCGGTAGCAGGACTCAGAAGCATAAGGCCGCAGGTCCCGATGCATCATCAATCTGTCGCCCCACATGTTGTTATTTACAAATGAAGATTAACATGCATGTCCTGTAACGCTCCTTTAGCTGTTAGGCATATTCTGTTGTATTGTCCTTCATTAGCTCCCTTTGGCATATTTTACCATTTTACTGACTGCGTTTTATCGCGAAACAATCTTAAACGTCTTATTTCGGTTGTTTTGACTGTTTAAAGAATTTTATAATCATTTATGAAGTTTTAACCTTTTCAGTTGTTCAGTCTGTTTTACTGTTGGTAGGACTGTGCGACATCACATCGCGATATACTCACGATTATGCGGCCCATGCACGATAATTACCACGACTTTAGCTGATTTATTATCGCCTACAATTTGGTAAGCAGATTAGTAGTGCGCCTAATTATCGTTATGTTTAACAAACGTGTCGGACTTAAAATTGCGAAAAGTACGGCCACACCACCAGCGTCTTTTTTTTTTTTTTTTTTTTTAACCTTGTTTATCCACAATATCTCCTTTCTCAAAAGATGTTATGGCGGCTGAGCTGTCCCTGTCATCACCACCACTTCAGTGCTTATCGCTTCCATGATTTACCAGTAGCGTGTTGTACGCTCCGCTAACTGAATGTAATAAACATAAGGGTACGCCAACTTTCTACAGATTACTAACTTACGGTCGTCACAGTATTCATCTCATTAATGTTTTAGGCATGCTACCTGCCCGTTTACTAAATTGTGGGCATAAGTAAATGTCCGTAAAGTACCGGAAAGCCGGCTTCCAGACAAACGTTTCACCTGTCATCTAAAACCCGGGTGATTATCATGCATGCGCCGTATATTTGCGAGTACGAGATGTGATACCGCGCCGTCGTAACTCTCCTATCTCTCGCCGTGAATAATGCCCTGGTTGTTGACATGGTGTTAAAAGTCAACGTAACCTAATTGCGAGTCTGCAGTTGCAGTGTGTTTGTGGATTTGGTGGGAATCAGATTGCACTCCAGAGCTGCATGCAGGCACCAGAAGCGCATGCATGCTCACACACCCGCTTCGACGCTGCCTTGAGATAAAGCCAGGTATTATTATTGCAATGAATGGCAAGCTTTCCTAGCGAGAGGTTTCTGCCGACCTGCCGATTGCCTGGCTTATGTGGTTTTGTGAGGAGGGGTAGCTGCGTGCTCCTGGATTAAATCGCCAGAGGCATTTCCGTGTTTCGTTTCCACCCGCGATCCGGTTTGGCACCGGCCTGATTATAGTCAAACTCGCTCTCGGCCCTGTACTGTTTACCGTGCTGTTTGTTTCGAGAAACCGGAATAATATAGAAGAGTTTCAAATGGGGAACTAGTCTCAGAATTAAAGGTGTGTTGGTTAGCAGCTGATAACCAAGGGGAAATGAGCTGCTGATCTGCGACTACAACCACAGAGCATTTGAATCTCATTCTCGTCATTGTCATGGAAATGTGGCTCTCACTTTTAATTGCTTTTTTAAACATTCACAGAAGAGAGGTGCCATTTACGCTGTAATGTAAATGTGATCAGGTTTATTCTGTGACATGTTCAGCTTCCGAATCGCCATCGCAAGTTAAGCAGTGTTTGTGTGCAAAGCTATCGAGGGCTGGCCACTGTTCACATTCAACTCCCGCTTGGTTTGTCAATTTGTTTAGTCGCTCATTTGTTTATTTTTGTTTGTTTGTTTGTTAGCTCATTTGTTCATTCCAAAGGTGGAGTTCGCGAAGACTGTCGGCACGGCGACATTAACGCCCCAGCGCCCGGCTTGGGTTCGGCTCGGCTTCCATCCACTTGGCCGTCTTATAACCTCCCTGTTTTTGGGACTTATGCTCTTCCTGCGTTGCTCAGCGGGGAAATAACTCGGGTGGAACAGCGTTGTGGTGAAAATAAAGAAGATTTATTATTAGGGTTCGTGGTTCTGTGATGGGATCGCGGAGAGGCGTGGTGCTGCCTACCGGGCTGTGCACTACGACTTTGGCACCAGGGGGCGTCCTGCAGAACCCCGCTGGGCCACACGACGGGTGCAGCTTTGTCATGACAGCTGGATCGTGAGAGCAGACCTGCTGTTACCCCATCACTGTGGGAATAACGTGGTAATTGCGGTCATTGTGGCACCGCCTCCCCAAGATGGGGCTTGCTGAGTCTCCCGTGACTGAGTCACTGTCTACGCCTGGGTGATCATCCCATTCAGTGTGTTAAGTGGCTCCGTGTTGGGGACAGTGGGGGGGGGGGGCAGGCAGCATTAGGTGTAATGGCGGGGTTCGTTAGTCAGTGCCCGCGCCTCATTCTCCATGATGGTCTCGCTGGACAGGTGCCATTCCTCCTCTTCCACCTCTGCCTGGGATCCCCCTTATTCCTGCGTAAGAGGCTTCTTATTTGTGCTGCCTGAGTAATATTCCCCCACTAGTTCGGACTTCTCTCCACAGTGAATCAGGAATTACTCCGAGACCCTTTTCTCCCCAAAGCTGTCATCTTGCTTCTGGAACAACTTAGTCATCCATTTATTTGATCGTTGGCTCCTTGAAGAGGCTTACTGCTTGGCTCTCAGAGATGCGGATAGACCATCTCATCAAACCGCCTGCCAAACTACCTGCCCGTGGCATTTACTCTTCCAGGGACTTGAACAAACAACTTTCTGACCCGGTGACACTGCAGAGCCCAGGGCACCCTGAAGTAATTTAGCAGACAACTCTTCTGCGGGGTGAGGTAACCCCCCCGCTGCTGGGGCTCGCCAGCCGGATGTTCTTAAGGAATAATGTGTTAAGGAGAAATCCCCCATGAAGCCCTCTGATGTTAGACACGCCCGTGTCCCAGTTGTAGTGGAGACTCTCAATGGGGACGAGGGAAGCTAGTGAATTAGATGCTCTCTGGCTGCCTGTAACGAGAGACTTTAATAATTGAAAGCCGCCCATGTGTCATGGCCGCTTACACAGTCCGTTTGAGTGTCTGTGTCGGCGCACGGTAGCATGCAGTTAGTTGGTAGCCTGGCAGTTCTCCCGTATGAAGCTCGCTGTATGAGGGCTGTGTTCAGGGTGAGTGACGTCGCGTTTTGCAGGCTCCTTCGAGGACCCCCAAATCAGTCAAGTTCAGGTTTTTTATTGTCCGAGGAATACAGTAACATTTTTGCGCCACAGTTGCGGGCGGGCGGGCAAAATGCGGTGCAGTAAGACCGAAGATGGCACTGAGCAGAAGTGCTGCAGCGGTCATGTGACACAGTGTCTTTCTCCTCTAACGTCATCGCTTATTTGCAGCCAGTCACTGTTCACGTCACATTATTTAAGCTGGGGCCCTTACCTCCCCACCCCCCCCAAGGCTCTCCCTGGGGTGGGAATCGATCCCCGCCAGTGCTCCGTTGGGCCTGTATGTCAGTCCAGTGGTGGCCTTGATATCGTGACACATGGACTGCGTCATTGACGGGAGCATACGCAGGGTGTCAGAGTGTCCCCCCCCCATTTAGTGTTCACAGCACGCTCGCCAGCACCTGAGCTGGGATATTTTGCCCCTCGAAGGAGAGCCTGCTGGGAGGAGGGCGAGACTACAGCATGTGTTTGTCCCCCCCCCCCCCCCCCGGCATGTTTAAGGCATCATGTAGGGGCTGGACTTGCTCAGCATTATAGCTATAGCTGAGTGGGACCCCCCTCTCTGTTCCAGTCCCCTGGGGCCACCTCCAGCTATAGGCAGGATGGCCAGCTGCCCAGGGCCCCCCAGTCACGTTGTGATGAAAGACCCATGATCACCCATGTTCTTTATAATAGGGCCTCCCACATAAAAAAAACTTTGTGTGGGGGCCCTGAAAAGGTAGAGCCACCCCCCCTCACCCTGTCCGTTCAGCCTTTCCATGGTCGAACACTCAGCCTGAAAGATTGATTTGAGGGTCACTTCAGGTTTATAGCTGCATGAGGTTTATTGTGGTTTAACAAGATGGCCGCTACCATTACAGCATAAGGGCGTGTCCTGTGGTCCGGACGCGTTGGGAGCGCGCTCAGCCAACCAGAGGGTTCCTCACGCGCCCGTGTGCTTCTCCGTGTGTGTGTGTGCGTGCGTGTTGCACGCTTAGCTTTGTCACGACGGCCTGGCTGGTGCGTGGTTGGCCGCCGGGGGTGTTTATGCAACGAGTCGGTGTGTTATGGGGGCGTTGGGTGTGAGGAGAGTGTCACTGTGTGTGTGGGGGCCTTGGGTGTGACTCCGAAACAATGAGATGCCTCCCCCTCCCTGGCCTGTTGTTGCAGATGAAGACCGTGAGCGTCGCCTTGGTGCTGTGCCTCAACGTGGGGGTGGATCCTCCCGATGTGGTCAAGACGTCCCCCTGCGCCCGGCTGGAGTGCTGGATCGGTGAGAGGACCCCCCCCATGCCTGTCAGTCATCCCATCTCCATGGCGACCCTAACAGTAGGGGATGAGCAAGATGGCACCAACCGCCCCAGATCTGAATCCTCTAATAGCTTCGTGCTGATTTTCATGTCATGGTCACTCTTGCAGCCAAGATGAATAAGGATGAGACCAAACGGGGTGGGGGGGCATGTTAGTGTGATGTCGGTGTAATGTTCTGTGTCCTGGTTCTTTTGTTCTCTCCCCAGACCCGTTGTCCATGAGCCCTCAGAAGGCACTGGAGACCATCGGGGCAAACCTGCAGAAGCAGTATGAGAACTGGCAGCCCAGGGTGAGTGGAGCCTGTGGGTGTTGGGGGAGGGGGGCGGGTACCACGGTGACCCAGGTGACCTTCTGAAGGGGCTTACAGCGCCACTCTGCTGTGCTCTGCTGAGCTGTGCTCCCCCCCCCCATGGCGGACTCAGTACACAGCCGGAGTGTGGTCACGTAAGGAATGCCCGTCTTCCACCTCCCTCTCTCTCCCTCCCTCCCTCAGTCAGTGGATCGTTTGGGGAGAGAGAACTCAAATGGAGATGCTCACGCCTGGCACCTGGGCCGGGTTTGGCAACGGTCCCCATGTGCGGACGCTGTTTGCAGTCCTCGTTCTAGGTTGCCGTTTGTGGTCCCTGTCACTGTTCTGGTCCCCTATGCATCCAGTTACACCCTGCCCGAACCAGTGCTTACTGGGTAGGGTGCTGCTTCTCCATTGCCCATAGAGCTCAGCGGAGCATAGCTTGGGCTGGGTGTGGGGGTGCCCCTCGCACCACACACCTCCCTTTCATCTATGCAGCTCCCCCTCCCGCAGCACCATGCCCCCCGCCTGTTCTCTCGGCCTCGCTGCTGTTGGACTTGTTTCTGAATTATTTATCAGTTTGCCTCTGCTGAAATATCTCTCCTGATTAAATCTGAGACTTTGTTTTATTGCCGGGGCCGACGTTTAAATCCCAGCCAGAGGGGAGCAGGGTGGGGGGGCGTGCGCCGCTCGGGGACTGTGCCGACGAGACCGCGTCCGCTGAACCACACGGGCAGATAAAGTGTGCGGTGTGGCCTGTTAAAGGTCACAGGGCTGCTGTTTGATGGGCTAAATGGCACGTGGCAAAGGGCACGTGCTCAGAGCCACTCCGGCAGGCTTGTCCTGCATGTGTGAAGATGGTGACACATGAGAGAGAGTCGACTGCATCAGCAGCGGAGGCCGGCTGCTCCGCAGATGCTTAGGTCACATGGGCTCCCTGGAATGAAGAGCCAGAGTCGGAGAGGGGCATGGGGGTGTTTAGAGAGGGGGCCAAACGTCGCCCCCTGCTGGACGTCAGTGCTATTCTCTGGGATTTGACCTGAGTGAACTGGGTGCTTGTGGCTCCTGTGCCATCAGTGTTATATGAGCGGGATTCGTGCGGCATGGCCAGGATCGGTCCACGGCTGATTGGCCAGAATCGGTCCACGGCTGATTGGCCAGGATCGGCCCACAGCTGATTGACCAGGATCGGCACACAGCTGATTACCCGTCACCTCCATCTAGCAGCCTGTTATCCATTTTTCCTCGTATGACTCTGAGCTGAATGGGCAGTTAGAAGATGGAGAAACGGCACATTGTCTTAGAAGTGAGCGATGTGTCTGTGGGCGCACGGGTGCGAATGTATCGCCGTGCCACTTTCTCTGCATCTTGCGGGCGCGGCAGAGCCGGAGAATGCGCCTGGGAGGGGGCGTCGGCTCCTGCCGGCTGATTCATCCGGGGTGTTTGTTTTTTTTTTTTTCCCCTTGCAGTGTGGGGGTGCGCGGTGTGCTTGGCTCGGCGTCTCGCGGCCGGCGCGCTGACGAGCTCCCGGGCCAGATGGCCGTGACTGTTACCGTCCCCGTGGCCCGGTTGCCGGATCCGGGGGCAGCGTTCCTGCACGGTGCCAAGAAGCAACACCGTGTTACAGTTCAACTTTTTAAGGCAGAGAAAACTTTGTCTGCAGCACGCTTGGTCGTGGCGTGACCGCCAGTCAGACCCCCCCCTACTGGGTGATACCCCCGCCCCCCTTCTGGGTGAATCCCCCGCCCCCCTGTGAGCTTGCTAATTGCCATACAAGCTCGCATGAAGCCCCGTTTGTCAGTGTCTGCCTTCGACCTGGGTGCCGTTATCGCAGCGATGGTGGGGTGGGTGGGCGGGGGGAGATGAAATATGCTCCGAATACGCCGGGGGGGGGGGGGGCGCGGCGCGTGGTACCAGTGCCGGGTGTGTAATGGTTTGTTTGTGCTTAAGCAGCAACAGATGCTGTCGCTCTCTGTAAACATTTGCTTTGGGGGCGAGATGCATAGCCACGCCGATCTCATTTGCCGACATTTGCTAATTGCCTGGCCATGATAGACTTTCTGGCCTGTTAACTGTTTTTCCCTTTAGTTATATTTGTTGTTCATTTCACATTAACGGTGCTGTTCCTGCACCTGTGCCCGTGCTCCCCTCCGCAGGTGGTGCGTTAGCGCGTCGCTGGGTGTTGTTTTCCCGTCCCTGCAATGTTGCCCTCGACGCGCTCCCCGAGACGGGGAGGGGATCTTGTGAAATTCTAGTGAGTCTGTGTCAGCTTGGCTTTTTTTTTTTTTTTTTTTTTTTTTAGTGGGTGGGGTTTGTTCGCTGCCAGGAAGTCCCTTGAAGTACTTCCAGATGGCACTGGGAGGAGGGAGCCGGGAGGAGCAGAAGCTCCCCCAGGAGAGGGCAGAGGGCGAGCATGGGCCAGTGGGGAAGCCTCCTTCCGCAGATTCAGGTGGCGCCTCCTGAAGGCTCTGTGTGGGCGGAGCTCCTTATTGGAGGGTCGTGGGCATGTCAGAGTTTTGAAGTTTTCCTGCGTTTCTTTTACCTTCCCCTGCCTTCCCATCTCATTCCCTTCCATTCCCTTCTGGCATCTTCATTAATCACCCCGGGAAAGTTCAGCTGATCCTGTCACTTCTATCCTGTGTGATCAGTCATCCTTAACTAGAGCACCTCTGCTTACGTTCCGGCTTTGCCCTTGACCCAGAAGGGGGGGGGATTGGTTGTAATCGACACTGTCTGACCCTAACCTCGCGATCTGATTAACCTACAGTAATTACCTCAGACGGTGAGCTGTTGCGTCTTTACGGCTGCCTTTCCTCCAGGTTTGTTTCATACTGAAATGATGCCTGAGATGCCCATGGTGACCGACCTGCCTGATCTGCTTTATTCCCCCTTTTCATGTGGCCATCCTTGTTGCCGTTTGCAGGTCTGTGTATATAAAACTGCTCCATTTTCTTAGCAAGTCGGTGAAAGCAGACGGATTTTCCCGTTAAACGAGATAATCGATAAGCCACGAGCGTAAGCGAGGCTCATCTCTGTACATCACGGGCAGAGTTTCGGCCGCGTTGCAGAGGAGCGATTCGAACAAGAGCCTTTTGCCACGATTGCAAAACATGATTGTGGCAGTTTGATTTACCGGATTTTTTTTAAAACCTGCAACACGACCGCATGCTTTTGCAACGTGGCATCAACAGTGAAGAAATAACAGTAATTTGGAAAAACCTTCCTGTCGTGCGGAATGGCGGGGTGTGGGCTCTCTGTTGAACTGCTCTGATTTCCCAGAATGCCCAGCAGGTCATTAGAGAACAACGGGGTTTCAGACAGACGTGTTTATGAATTGCTTATTATTTGACCTTGTAAAAATTCTTCTTGATAAATATTTACAGTTTTCCCTCTGTCGTCCTTCTTCTTAGTCATTGTCTGCAGATCTCCCTCCCCCCCCCTCCCACCTCCCCTCTATTTCTGTTCTCTGGGTTCCTGACAGCTGTCACCAGCCGTCGCCCGGAGTCGAAAGTGCAAGCGTCATATGAAAGGGAGTTAAAGTGCAGATCTGAGCCCCCCCTGGCGAGGAACTGAGCACAGATCCCAGCCTCCCTGGGGGGGTGGGTGGTGTGGGGTGTTGTGTGGTGACGGGGGGGGGGCCTTCGCTCCTGCGGGCACTGCTTATGCTGGAAAAGCCAGCGGAGATCGTGCCGCTGAAGGCTCGGGCCCTCACCGTGCCGTCTGATTTATTAAGGACACGAGCCGCTGTAAGCGATTGCCCCCGTCCAGCTGTAAGACGCTCGTTAATTTTCACAGGTGGTGCAGACCGTGGCAGATCCGAGAGCAGCTCCTCCAAGGCCGGTACGCAGAAATGGCTAATGGAGAGCCTAATTCCCCCCCCCCCCCCCCCTCAGCTGTGCCCCCCGGAAGCCTTCCCGCCACTGACATTATTGGTGCTGGAAGTTTCCGGAGACAGATGTTTGTCCTTTAAGAGGCGCAGGTGGAGCTATGGCTGAGTTCTTTGGGAAGCTGACCTGGGGGCGGCTTGTCGTTTGAAAATCAGGCTTAAATCCGGATGGGAGTGCTCGGGCCAGTTTAATCTATGGGTGGCACCCCCCCACCCCCCATATCACTGAAGGCGAGTTTAATTATAAGTGCCTCCCTGGGTGCCTGGAGAATGCAAAGCAGGGAAGGTTTTATTGGCCCCAGCGGCGGTGGGGGCCCATGCACCACTGGCTGTGGCCCCCCAGGCATACCACAGGCCCAGTTTATGTGCGATGTCACCCTGCTGCTGCCTGTACCCATGTGGTCGGTACGGGAGTCTGAGCGCCGATGGGCGTTTTTCTGATTGGCAGGTGCACAAATATGACATAACTGATGGTGATTGTTGTCTTTTGCGTAGATGGAACAGGCTTGCTGACACGCTGTCTCTCACTGTCAGGACACAGAGCACCGATTTGTACCTTTGCTTGTCACTGGGGCTGCACCTTCAAGGGTCTGCCGATTGTATCCTGAAGCTGTAGGTAATTGTTCCTTTTTAGATTCAGAATTGTACCTTCGAGAAATTCCCCTGAGTCCTTTTCTGTACCTTAAGAGGTACAATTTCCAAAGGCTAAGTGTACAATTGGCAGACCATTGTGGGTACAGCCCCAGGAACAAATTTGAAAGTGATACTATACCCAGGCCTGTAGGTTCTGTCATTACCGAGCTCAAAACAGATAGGAGTCCATGTTTTCTGTGGGTGGTGACAGTCTGCCTCTCAGACTGACATTTTTGTTTAAGCCTGTAGACTAATCGGTCAATGTCATCAATCTCGTGGGTTGGGGGGGGGTGGGCTCTGTTCTCACTTGGGAGTCTAACCCTTTAAAGTCTGGATTCTTTCTGGTCTTTTTTTTTGTTTTGCTGTGCGGAGTTCCATAAGAGTTACGGGTTCGAGATCCATCCTTCTGTGTGTGGAGCTGTTTGAGTCACCTCCCATCTCCAAAGGCCTGTGATTTGGGCCGGTAGCTGTCTCTGCCCCACACACGTGTGATGGACCGCCGTCCTGCAGAACACCGCCTGAGCTGCGATGGGCTCCACATCACCTTCAGGTGGCTGAATGGATGGATGTGTGTTGAATGGTCTTTTTTTTATTGTAAATGTTGTAATGCTTAAGGGAATGTCTCCCTAACAAATGCCAGTACTGACAGTTCCACAGAGGACTAGCTGCGGAGGCCTGCCCCTTTGTGGTAGGCGGGCCGCAGAGAGACCTGCACAAAGCCTGCATGAGGCTCGCACTCAGTGATGGTGTGAGTTTCCTTCTCCAGCCGACCTCCCCCCTTTCAGTGTATTTTTTTAGAAACATGGCAGCCTGGTCAGTTTGGGAGTATTTGTATATTTTTTTATTCTGTCCAGCTCATTCCTCCATCTCTGCCTGGTTTATCTCAGTTCATCCCTATGTCTCTACCCAGTTACACATACATAACGGGTAACGCATACATAATCTGTAGGTAACCCTGGTCGTTGTTGCCTTGTCGTCTTATCTTGTTTACTTTCATAAAATGGGTTTGTGGAGGTTCAAGTCGTCCATAAAGTCGGTCTTAACTAAGAGGGTTCAGACGCATCTGCCATTTGAATCTGCCTCCAGCGGCGTTTACAGGTCATGCGCACTGAGCGCGTGTGGACCGCAGGCTCCCTGTCACGTTCTGCACAATCAGAAAGTGTGTGTGTGTGTGTGTGTGTGTGTGTGTGTGTGTGTGTGTGTGTGTGCGTGCGCATGCACGTGCATGCAAGTGTACTCATGTTTTCCTGGCTGTCTGAAGATGACGATGTGTGTGGGTGTGTGTAGCCGTGGGTGAGTGTTGTGGATGAGTGTGCGTGCACGTGTGTGTGTGTGTGTGTGTGTGTGCACGTTGGCGGGTGTGCGTGACACACTGCAGTACTCGCTCCTTGACTTTTTCCCGCTTCTTGCCCATAATCTTAATTTTTTTTTTAAAGTGCCGTTTCCATGGTGACAGCGAGGGAAGGACACCCCATCTCGCCGCTCTGCGTTACGAAAGCTGGTGTCTGCCTCGGCGCAGTCCTCTCTCGCTGCTCCAGGTGTCGCCTCGCCCCAGCAGTGTCACGCCCCCCCTCGCGGTCTGATAATGCCATACGGCACAAGAGGCCGATTGCGTTGTGGAGGGCGGGGCCTCGGCCGCAGGACGCAGAGGCCGTCTGCCCCGTGCCGTTCCCATAGCCAACTTTGCTATTTTTAAATCTGCCTTTTCTGTTTCGCGCAGCCAGCTAATTTACCGAAATAACGTTACTCCAAATGGAGGTGATGTGCTGCTGGTTTCCATACACTCCATATATTACTCATTAAAGTGCTTTCCCTGCTAAAATTAGTAATTTTCTTTTAAGCTAAATAAGGTATGCGGTAGTCAGGGTGGGACTGCTATCCGAATAGCTGAAGAGTGGTGTGCGTTTGGTCAGGGGTGGGATTCTTATTTCTGTGGCTTCAAGAGTCACTTTGCGGCCCCCACTCCGCTCCCTCAGGTGTTTCAGAAACTAAACTAAATGCTACTGAGTCAGAAGGTTCTAGGTAGCTGATTAGCAGAACGTGCTGCTTCAACGTCTGCCAAATAAGGAACATGTATGTGTTTTTTTTTTTTTTGTAATATTTGATGTAATGACTATTTGTGGCCCACAGGAGGCCCCCAACCCTCAGGGGCCCTATGCAAATGTGTGGTTTGAGTGGTTGCATATGTAGCCACCAGTTTGGTCAGTTTGTAAACACTTTGTGCGGTTCTGGTTCTAATGGCAGGTTCCGTTTACCGATCCTTTCATGCGCTGTTCTGTCGGCCGTCCGGTGAAGAGATGTAGTTGGTTTAGGTGTGATTTTTTTTTTTCTCTGCGTTCTTCGTGCTGCGTTCGGTTTATGCTGGCAGCTGGGTCGACTCGTCCCCCACAGTTCGGGATCGGGACCGTAGAGTCGGGTTACTGCCCCGTGGAGTCGGAGTGGCCAGCGTGAAATAGAATTTCACTAGAATTTCCCAGAGGAACCTTCCCGAGGGATTAATAAAGTTCTATCTATCTATCTATCTAAATCTGGTGTATTCCATACCAGTCCTGTATGGCGAAGGAGCGATACGAATTCCGCGGCCGTAGTCGTGTAACGGAAGCGCGTGATGGAGCCCCTGTGACAGTGTTTGTACGGTTTGGCGTCCGTCAGGCTAAATTTCAGCTTCAGTCCGTTCCTGAAGCACATCGATTATCACACTTTTTTAATGAGTAATCTTAACGGGTACAACGCTATCAAGCAGGTGTGGGACCTTCACGTCACAAGACCTCATGGAGGGCCCCGTTATTGAGAATATTGTGTGGGGTGGGGGGGGGGGGGCATCTTTGGTGGTTTATTTTGAGTTTTGTAGCTTTAGGTCAATGTGCACTAGACAGCTTCACATGTTACTCACGTTGGAGGCGGGAACGTCCTGTTGGGGAATGTTGGACCAACGCTGTATATTTTCCCTTTGTGAAGGTGGATAATCAGATGTTTTTTTGAAAGAGGGAGGTGTAAAAATGTAGCTGGGGAGTCCTGCCCTGATGGGGGGGGGGGTAATCTCTGCAGCACCTCCTGCCTCTGCACTTTATTTGAGACCCAATTTTGCTTTATTTAGTCGCCCACTAGTCGCCTATGTCTGGGTCTGTGCCGCTACGCCTCAAACCCCCCCAACGTGTCACATCCCCTCCTCCTGTCGGCCATGGGCCAGCGCCCCCCCCGGTACCTTTGCCCTTCCCAATTTCCGCTCCCTCCCGCCGGCCTGTGAACGTGCTAACAAGCCGCACCCTCCTCGCGTGTCCAAGAACCAGCTGGGTTCCGTGTGCGACTAATTAAAGCTGCTTTTTTTGAGGGGGGGGGGGGGGGGGCTCTGCCTGAGGTCATGCCCGCCCCTCCCTCCTTTTAAATATTGATCTTTTTTTTATGCAGTCCTGAAGCTTCCTAATCTGGTACATTATAGCCGGTTAGCGTGCAGCTGGACTCCTCCACGCTAGCAGGCCTCAGTACAGGAGGTGTGTTTTCCGGACTCTGTAAGCCGCGGCCGCTCTGCCTCTCAGTACCTCTGCAAAGGGCGTCGGCGTTCAGAACCAGAGCTGATCTGTCTGCCGGCTAAAGCACAAAAGCCCGCCGTGTTTCCCATCCCATCAGAACGGTTAGAAAAGGCGTCTTCTGTGCCCCTAACCTGCCTGTGAACCAGCAGGGTCAGGGATCCTAAGCCCCGGGTCCTGTGTGCCCGTCTTCGGTAAGGTGGCACCCTGATAGGTCTCCAGCCTCACACTGGATGTTGCTGTGAAGCGATTGGCGAGTGGAAGCTTTGGCCGCTGTGAACGTGATGTGGCGTGACAGGTCCTGGGGCCCCCTTAGCAGGCCGCGTCGCCCCTTAGCAGGCCGCGTCGCCCCTTAGCAGGCCGCGTCGGCCCTTACAGCAGGCCGCGTCGCCCCTTACAGCTGGCCGCGTCGCCCCTTACAGCTGGCCGCGTCGCCCCTTACAGCTGGCCGCGTCGCCCCTTACAGCTGGCCGCGTCGCCCCTTACAGCAGGCCGCGTCGCCCCTTACAGCAGGCCGCGTCGCCCCTTACAGCAGGCCGCGTCGCCCCTTACAGCAGGCCGCGTCGCCCCTTACAGCAGGCCGCGTCGCCCCTTACAGCAGGCCGCGTCGCCCCTTACAGCAGGCCGCGTCGCCCCTTACAGCAGGCCGCGTCGCCCCTTACAGCAGGCCGCGTCGCCCCTTACAGCAGGCCGCGTCGCCCCTTACAGCTGGCCGCGTCGCCCCTTAGCTGGCCGCGTCGCCCCTTGGTTACCCCTTTGTCTGCCGTGTGCCCCTTTTCTGGTGCTTACATCCCCGCGGTGCCCTATTACAGCAGTGCTCGGTTCGGCCGCGTCGAGTCCGTGGCCTGTGTGGCATCCAGTCTGGGCTGGGTCTCCAGCCTCGTCTCGCCCTATCAGCATAATTTTATAATTTTATGCTATTTTATTGGGTGCTTTTTTTGGCCCCCGTTTGGAGACTTTTGATATTTTGGTGCATATCCGTAAAAGGATGGAGCTCTTGTGATCGTAGTGGCCAGTCACATGTGAAAATTCCCCTGCTATGTAATGATGTGCAGTGCTTTCTTTTTTCTCCTGAGAAGGATGTTATTGCTGCTGCCAAGTATGTAACGGTGTAGACTTGGTAGGGATCAAATCAACCCTGAACCCCCCGCCCCCTAAACACACTCGGTACTCCCACAGTACTGCTGTGGACATGCTCCTGCTGGCCATACCCAATTCTTCGCCCGTGCCAGTATGACATTTTGCTCCTTTTTGTGTGGGAAACCCTGAAGGTCAAAGAGGTCCTGAGGGAGGTTCAGATTTGCCTCTTAGCTGGATCGTCTCAGGTGGGACTGAGGGATGCTGGCTGTTTGTGAGCAGCACGTTTACGCCGTTCTCACGGGGGGGGGGGGGCGTTCCGCAGAAGCTGTGGCCTTTTCAGATCGTGAAACCAGACCGTGACCCTGCGGTCAGCTCCCATCTCCCACTCTGCTACCTGTTGTCACCTGATCTGATCACGTGACCCAGATGCAGACCTGTGGCTAATCCCGGGGCGCCGAGAGAGGCCGACCTGCCACTCGTGGAGCTCTCGCATGATTGATTGTGCGAGCGGGTGGGGAATGAGACGCAGCTCTGGTGTGTGTGTGTGTGTGTGCGTGCGTGCGTGTGTGTGTGTGTGTGTGTGTCTGTGTGTGTCTGTGTGCGTGTGTGTGCGTGCGTGTGCGTGTGTGTACACACGCACATGCTGAGGGTCCTGGGTTCTGGGCCTTTTTGTGTTTTCAGGGGGGCCTCATGGGGACCGCTGAAGGTACCGGGGTGGGGGGGGTGTACTGAGCAGCAGAGGAAGACAGATGAGTGGGTGAAGCAGGTCAGGGTCTGCATGCATTAAATAAGGCAGGCGGTAGCTGGTCTCCTAGGGGTGGGAGGATCTTGTCAAAGCCTCGTTCTCAGTGCAGCAGGTAGGGTCTAGGGAACGTGCTGACCCCCCCCCCTCTCCTGAAGCCACAGGGAATGCGCCTCTCTATCAGAGCCGGGTGTGGCGCCATCTACAGGGTGTCCGACGTCATTCCATGACTGGTCGTGACCAGTACTGTCAGTATGCATGTGTGTGCCGAGCGCAGCCCCTCCCAGACTGGCAGCTGGTCCCAAAGCCATCGGCTCTGTGTAAATTACACCCATGAACTTCCTGCAGCCCCCACACTCTGCATTCACCATGCCCGAGGAATTAGAATGGGAATGTTGATTTATTTTAAGTGCCGTTCCCCTTCGTTATCTTGGAGCTGAGTGGAGCGGAAACAGAAAGAGAGTGTGTTTTTCCCCGTGCCATTGGCCCTGGGGACCGGGGGGGGCAGGCCGCAGGCCGGGCTTGTTGCTCTGCAGCCCTGCTCCAGTGTTTTACTCCCTCCTTAAAGGCAGCTGCCCGCAGGCAGGGCCCCCGACAGAATAACACTCGCATTAAATGCATTAATCACCAGCCTGGTGCTGTGCGCCACAATTAGATGCATTATTTAAGCATCCAGTGACACGGCATTTTATCTGGGAGCCAGTGCAGGGGAACGGCAGGGTACAGGCTGGTGGGGGGGGTGGCTCACACGGCCTCCTACGTCCCTGGTTAAATAGATGGTTGGGTGGGGCAGCAGGAGCACCGAACGCGCCAGGCTGTGTGGAAAATCAAGGTGCCAGGCCCGCCGCTCGCTACTATGGGCGGGGGGCAGAGCCTCGGTCCTCAAGCACACACACACACACACACACACACACACACGCACACACACACACACACACACACACACCAATCACAGGCTTCTCACGCCAAACGTCCGCCGTACTGGATGAGCGACCACGTGGAGCCGTGTGCGACATTGCCCATCTGCAAGGCTGGGGGGGGGGGAGTCGGGGTAAGCGGGAGATGGGGGGTTGAAATATCAACGTGAGAAAGAAAGGAACTTTCTGGCAGGTTTGCTTGTGTTGTTATAGACCAGGTACAGCAGAGGCACTTCACCGCACGTGTGTAGGTGTTTATGGCAATTTTGGAGAGCCCTCCTCTATCCTTGGGAAACCACAAATGTGAAAATGCCCACCTCCCAAACCCCAAACTTAATGGAAAAGTTAGTCAGTAATTTAATTATATCAACCCCCACCCCCCCTGTGCTTTACGGTGTGAGCGGGGGGGGGGGGGGGGGGTCTTCACTGAAAACGTGCTGCGAGGAAGCAAGTGATTTACCATCATGAGACAAATGAGAAGGGAAGTCATTACTGTAAAGACACATGGCTCTAAATAGCAGCCTGGGGCAGAGAGGTGTGTGTGTGTGTGTGTGTGTGTGTGTGTGTGTGTGTGTGTGTGTGTGTGTGTGTGTGTGTGTGTGTGTGTGTGTGTGTGAGGCTTCAGAATGAGGCCCCGTTTGAAAGTAGCCGTCTGACAGTTTGGCGTTTGTCACATCAGAATGGTATATATCATAAATGTGAGATGCTACGCCGCTGTCAGCCTGTGTCCATGGCGATGAAGCAGCCTGTGTCCATGGCGATGAAGCAGCCTGTGTCCATGGCGATGACGGCTCTTGACGGAGCAACGGTGAAGTCAGACTCCCCCAGATCAGAGGACCCATCCCATGTATCTCCTGTCCCTGCTATGACCTTTCGGATGCATCATAGGAGAGTGAAGGTGTTTCGGGCACCCGGTCATCGCAGTGAATTGCAGCTGGTCATCGCAGTGCACTGCAGCTGGACTTCATGAGGTAATGCAGGCCTTAACCACAGCGCTGTAGAGGCACCCTGTATCACTGCCCCCCGGAACTCTTCTAGGGTGGTGAGCCCTTGGATTCTTTAGTCCCATGTTTTCCTGAGGTCTCCATAACTTCATGTAACCCTTCATAAACACGTTCTTATTCTTAAAAGCCCTCTGAGGATCTTTTCCCAGAAGTGCTGTCCAACCATGTTCTTACATTTACTCAGCAGGTAGTCTCAGCCCTCCATCTGCTGACTGATTGATGATGCTCTCACCCCCCCCCACACAAACAAAATAAGGCACAGGTTCAGTGTGACTTGACATACGGTTTGTGAGAATGTGATTGACTGATTGGCTACACGTCTGGCTGACTGAGCATGTGATTGGCTTATCGATGGACGTTCCCATATTGGTCTACCCCAGCGAGGCTGATAACCCCCCCCCCCCCAAGTCGTGTACTGTGGTGTGGGGGAGCCTTGGGGGAGATGATGTAGTGATGATACCCACTGCCTGGACCTCAAGGCTCCATGTGGGCGGATCATCCTAAGTGGGTCTTAATGCTGTTGCCACCTGCTGCTGCCTAAGTTTGCTGTGAACCTGTGATCCTGTCACAAGGTGATTCAGCACCAGGCTGTGGGGTGGTCAGCGTTGGGCAGTAAAGCCCAGTGAGGATGCCAACCATGAGGCCCCCCCCCCCCTCACGGGACTCTCAGCTGTTTGGCCTGAGCCTGAATGGTACCAGCGATTAGCCAGTCTCGTTTGCATGGGCAATACAGGCGCTGTTCCTGAAGCTGTGATGATCCGGTCCGGCGCTGTTCCTGAAGCTGTTGTGATTATCCAGCCCTGCACTGTTCCTGAAGCTGTTGTGATTATCCAGCCTGGCGCTGTTCCTGAAGCTGTTGTGGTTATCCAGCCTGGTGCTCTTCCTGAAGCTGTTGTGATTATCCAGACTGGCGATCTTCCTGAAGCTGTTGTGATTATCCAGCCCTGCGCTCTTCCTGAAGCTGTTGTGATTATCCAGCCCTGCGCTCTTCCTGAGGTCTCGCTGCTGCAATTCGTCTTATGGTCTCTGTTCCACACTTTCATCATCCTCCATGACTGTGGTGTTAAAGATGTGTGCGCATCTCGTTGGAACAAATTACCATGTGGGAAAAACTCTTATTTATCCTCCTGCCTTCCATGAATTCTTAAGAGCACAGAGATGAAAGTCTCTCTCCATCAAACCAGAGTTCATTTGTGAAATATCCAAGCATATTTTTTTTGCCTTAGTTCTTAGAAATCCCTTCCAAAATTAATTTAACAAATAAAAGGAACTACTTTAATGACCAGATTTAGTTAGTGTCTAAGTTACTTTTAACAACTGCTTTGTCATTGTGTGGTGTCTCCTTCTCTGTGATAAGACCCGTCCCAAACCGCTCCCATTAGTTTTGGCCATATTTTCTGAGGGTGTTTCGATTGGTGTTTAATCAAGGGTACGTGGCCTTTAAGAATCTACGCCCCTTCCAGAGCCAGGCGTCACACTGGCCGGAATGTGGGTGTGTCCCCCTTACTGTCGCCCTATAGGTTACGTGGCTCTAATGGGCATTTTTAATGTGTTTACAGAAGGGTGCGAGTTTTATTTGGCTGTTAACTGAGCTCTGAGATTCCAAATATTTCTGTATGTTTAATTTTTTAGCAATCCGTGTGGTAATGGCTGCACTGGGAAAGCTAATAAACCTGCTACCTCCTGCCAGAGTGCTGGAAAGATCCTTTATCCATTTAACTGCAGTGAGGCCTGGATGGCGCCCAGTAAATGTGAAGAATACTCCTGTTAATTGCCTGTTTTCAAGACCGAAAGTACAAAACATGTTAACTTGGGATGGGGCGACAGTGTCTCGACTGCGTTAGCGTCCAGAGACCCGAGTGGAGTACGGGATTACAGTGAGGCACTGCAACTGTTAGCTCGAAGGGAAGACTTCCCAGAAAGGGGATATTTGGGAGTGATATAATGAGCCGTATGAGAAGGGTGCGAAACTCGGCGGAAGGCGTGTATCTCAGCAGTGAAAATCATACGGTGGAGGTTCTCCAGGTCCCAATGCTACTATGATTCCCCTCCTAAAGCCTGATATTAGGAGCTGAAATGTCTGCAGTGTGAACTCGATCCGTCTGTAATGTGTGGAAGAGGCTAATTTGTCGTTCAGTGGCCACACAATCCAGCTGGCGGGGGCGGGGGGGCGGGCGGGGGGGTCTTTATGCATTTGCCGAAAACAGGCACAGCTGGTAAGGCCTCGGCACTCTGCCGCGCCGTTATGGGTGACGGGTGAGAGACCGCGGGGCCTCCTAGGCCCAGACTCCCGGAGTTCAAGGTGGCTCGTCGATTGGGAAGCTCCAGCGGTCAGTGAAAGCCGTGTCTTTGCTGCAGGCTATAGGCACCGGCCACCTCAGTAGGCTGTAGTCCGGAACGTTAGCGCCTCATTCTTGTGGGCCGTGCTTTTTATGGAAGCAAAGCATTATCCCGCACAGAGCTAATCTTATGGTGTTTTTCCACTGCCATACAGGAACTTGTACCCGAGCCGTACCAGAAGAGAGAGCCGTCACAGCACGGTTCCAACTGCAGAAGGGTCGGCTCGGTAAAGGCGTTGCCGGTTTAGAAAGCGACAGTGATGTACAGCTGAAGAGACGCCCATTTACTGTTCGCAAGGTGTACATCATGATTTACCGTGTGCTAATGTCAGTTAGCTCTTCTGTGAGAACCGACATGTTATGTTAGCGTCAAACGGTAGTGGGATTAGAATTAGCTCGCGTAAATTTGCATTACGAATCCATTTTTTTCAGCCATTCAGTTAGTACTGTTTTAAGTGAGTTGTTGGAAATTTTCGGGTTCCGAGTTATCAGGAATGCATCAATACATTGCAGTGTGTGGTACTACTAATAATGAATAATATATGGAACAGGATTCCCCAATTCCAATCCAGGAGGCCCAGAATCCAAGACGAATTGCAGATTTCACTGCTTAGATGCACATTAATCAGCTAATTCCCAGGTTTAGTAGATGTGTTTGAACAGGGAAATCTGCAAACCAGGACCGGAACTGGGGGAGAGATAGATGGATATATATATAATATGCGCATATGCATGCCCTTTGTCCATTCAGATACAGTAATTCCTGCGTATTGACGCAGAACACAGGTGTATCTATGCATTTTGACACATGCTGGTGACGTAAGCAGCTGGCTCGTATACAGGGCCATGTCAGCGCAGGTGCGCCTCACATAATTTACAGTAGAAAAGCATCAGTTTGGAGTCTGGCTTGGGTACAACTTCGTTTTTAATGCCAGTAGAAAAGTGCCGTTAGCCTCCAATCAAGTTTCCTGTGCTATGGATGGGGGGGGATAGTGGATGGGGGAATAGTGGAGGGGTGACCTCCAGCTGACCCTGTAGGATCCTGGTGTTGCAGGGTTGTGTATATGGGGATTGGCTTTCCTTTAACTTCCCCTTTCAAAGTGACACAAAGCTGCGGCCAGTAGAGGGCACTGTTCGAAGGCATGGCTGATTGATGGCTGCCAGAGTGATGCCGGGACACGGGGGCGGGGGGGGGTGGGTGGTGGACAAAAAGCAATTCAGACTCCATTAAATGCATGTTGCTCTCACTGCCCCCCCACCTCCCCACCCGGCTGTCTGCCGCTGTTTAATTCCCTGTCACCGCTCATGTCTTTCAGGCATTGATTTTATGATCAATCCTGGCAACCCCTTAACACACTGGGGGTAGTGGCACGTCACGGGGCGGGGGGAGGACAATGAGTGCTGCTGAGCTCCTGGATGCCCACGTTCCGCCATGCACACTGCAGGGCTGCACTGTAGGGGGCGCTGGCAGTCAGGCGGCCTTACTGGGGCAGTTTCCGGTGGGATTTCAGTGTGGGTGAGTTTTTACCATAAGCACGTTGCATTGTGGGATTGAGGACCTTTCCTGCGGAAAGTGATGAGTTTGCATTCTGTGGGAAGGTGGGGCGGATAAAGAGTCCCAGGCGTAAGTAGGCTCCTCTGGTTCTGTTCTGCATGTCCTGTTGCTCACACACCTGTTCCTGAGTGACCAACGGCCCGACGTCCGGTCCGGTCCGGTCCTAGCCAGAGGCGGACGGCTTACATCACCATGGGGCCGGTTCTGGTACTCACGCGTGGCTTTGCATGCAGCCTGCGCTGAATCAGCTGCCTGCTAACACACACACAGGCGCGTGCACACACACACACACACACACACACACACACACACACACACACGCACCCCCTGCGCGCTGCTGTTTACATAATCTCATCACTTAGTCATGGGAACGGGCTCTCTGCCCCGCTGACGCCCTCGCTCATGCATCACTGAAGCACCTGCCATAGCTGCCAGCCAACTTCTCCCAGGCCGCTGGGGGGGGGGGGGGGGCAGGAAGCACTTTCAGCCCCTCCAAGGCTCTGCTTTAGAGGCTAACAGGAAGGGAGTTGGGGGTGGTGATGCATCCCGTCCGTCTGGCTCGTTAAGTGGAGGCGCCCGGTGTCCCTCGAACCCGCGCCGGTTGACCGGAGGTGCGGCTCGGCTGACTATTCTAATGTTCCTCCGGTCTCTCCCCTATTTATCAAGCCGCCTACTCTCTGGCGCCACCCCTGAGGGAAGTGAGTAATTGCGTCCGAGGTGACCGCATCAAAGTCAGGCATCCTGCGGGTGGCGTTCTGCCCTCTGAAGGGGCTTCTGGGAGGCTCAGCAGCCACAAGCTGGCCAGCTAAATTAGGCACTCAATTAAACGCCCCCCTCAGTCCTGCCTACCTCACAACCTCTGTGGAGGAAAACGTGGTGGAGAAAGGCGCATGTGGGACGGCTGGGGACGGCAGGGCAGACTCTGGGGCCCCTCCAGCGTGGCATTAGGGCCCGATTCTGGGAATGGTGTCGAGCCGTAATGAGGCGGTTCCCGGGCACTCACTGTCCCTCAGGACTGAGGAGTATCGCATCTCTGTCTGCGGGTTCATTATCTGGGTGGAGAAACTCAGAAACGTTTGTGTGTGTGTGTGTGTGTGTGTGTGTGTGTGTGTGTGTGTGTGTGTGTGTGTGTGTGTGTGTGTGTGTGTGTGTCTGGTGCTGGCCTGCTGCACCCCCCCCAAACCCCCCCCACCCTGAGGAATCCCCAGGAACTTTCCTGTTCCACCACATGCTGCCCCACATAGACGCCGCATCCCCTTCTGGGGTGGGGGTCTGGAAAACAGTCTGGGGAAGACTAATAGGACATTGCCCATATTAATTCCTTATATAATGTTTAAACCACTTAACCTCAGATATACATATGTATATTTTTAAAGAAGCATTTGAACCATGAGGGAAGAAAGGGAGAATTGAGAGATATTTTGGTCAAATCTGTGAGCTTTAAACCCATCTGTTTCCCTTTTGAGGGGGAACGGCGCTCACAGCGTTTTCCCAAAGATGGCGGAGAGTCCCGGTGCTACCCGAGATCGAGGGGAAACAGCCGTGTTGGCTGTTCGTTTTGTGCGCGGGGGTGTCACTCAGAGATCCGTGTGCTGCTTCCAGATTCCGGCACAGACCCGCTTGACTCAGAGTGAGGCGCGTCAGCTTTCGACGTTTGATCGCCGTGGTTTCCGCATGGCGTCAAAGTCCCCGCGAGGCCTGTACCGACGCTGGGCGTGTCATGTAATGTCTACCGAAGCTTATGGTGCACTCTGCCGCCCGGCCCTCGCAGATGGATGCCGCTGTCCCTGGGGCTGCGTGACGCGGGATGAGTCAGCAGAGGCGCATTCTGAAGTCGGCCCGCTGGGCCCCGGGTTCTGGGCTGAGACCAGAGTGGCACCGGTGATGGATCTGGGTCGGCTTTGATCCGGCGCCTCTTCTCATGTGGAGCCGAGTTCAGCCCTTGTGCCTCTCTGCTACCCTCTTTACACCCCGGCCAAGGTGTTCTTTCATCCTACATAGGCTCGTGTACCATTTGTAAGGCTTCTGCTTAAATAGACAAAGAGAGCAAGGGTTAGGGTTGTTACAGCCCCTTGTGGACTGTGACGATGGTCGTGGCGTTGCAGAGTTCGGCGGAGTCAGACTCTGCTCCTTGATTGATACTAGACCTCTTTTCCGAGCCGGGTTTCGATCTGTGATGACGACCGGATCCTGATGTGCCCACAACGCAGGAACGCGGTCGCCCTCGACGCAGGAACGCGGTCGCCCTCGACGCGAGCCTGAAGACGGCGTATCAGCGGGCTCCGATGGCAGGGTCCCTGATTATCACGAGTCATGCTGACCCCCCCCACGCGACGCCAGAACTCCTGCAGATGTCTTTTCAAAGTAGGTTGCGTCCTGGGGGAGGTGCAGGCAGCCCCTCTCCACCTCTACCAGTAATTCAGGATGAGGATGGAGATGCACTCATGGGCCTGGTATCCATGGCCTGGGTCCTCCGTACAGACATTATCGCCTGATGGGAAATCTGCAGGAAGATCTGCGCAACACACCTGGATTTCTGCGGTGTGCAGCGAATGCAGGCTGAACGGGGGCTATGGGGGCGCCTGAATGAAAGTGCTTTATAACCTGGCTGTAATATGGGGGGGTAATGAAAACCGCTGATCTTGGTTAGTGGGACCTGGCTGTTGGCGTCAGATCTGGGCACCAGGATTTGTTTAGTGCCATGTTCCAGGGTTAAAGGTGCGTGTGCCGTCGAGTGGGGTGCCTGCATGGGGCGTGCGTATCGCACCCGAAAGGCTGATGGATAACAGTGGCTGATGGATAACAGTGGCTGATGGATAACAGTGTGCCGTTATGAGAATCCACTGTAATGTATAGGTGTTACTGGACCCCCCCCCCACCCCGCCCCCCCTTCCTTGGCTGCGGTGGGGGCTTCCAGACGCCACAGCATTGGGCTTTCAGCTGGCTAAATGACTGCGGTGGGCCAGTAACCACTAACCCCCTCTTGCAAAGTGGAAATCATCGCCACGCACACTGGCTTTCGGTGAGACGGCCGCTTCACTCTCATATTCCCTCCTCTAATCAGCCAGCGCAGCCTGATGGGATACCGCGCCGCAGCCAATCGGACGCCTTCCCCTCTCATCCTCGTCCTCATCTGCCCTGGAGTTAAAACTTTACGTCGCCCTTCAATCCAGAGGAGCTTTATCAAGTTTGTTAAAATGCGCTCTAGCGTATACCTGCTTGGTTCTCGAATGGTGGGTGGGGGGAAACACACGTATCCATCACACAATGCACACGCACGCACACACACTGCCCCCAGGCCTCACTTTATGTAAGATCTCACCATGCACACATACTTGCCAGCCGGGCGACGGGGAGTCCAGCTGGACGGGGAGGAGCAGGGGGAGCGAGAAGTCGGCGATCTCGCGGCAAAGCCGCACCTGCCGTGCGGGAGAGAGAGGGATCACCCGCCCACCCTCCGGTCACACCATCGCCTGTCGGGCCCTGATTGGTTGGCTATGGGTCAGCTGGTGTAATTAGTAGTCAATTGTTTTCCCTCCAAAATATCCTGTTGAATCAGCATTTGTCATGGACAAAGTAGATTCAGCTTTCGGATATATTTTTGATTATGTTCACAAATGTTAAAAATAAATTTGGCTGCTTTTGTGTTCAGTGTCCTCATGTCCAGTTAAATATGAGATAATCCAGAGCTGGGGACGGCAGGGCTGGAGAACAAAGCGGGTTGAAGTACAGATGGCAAAGCAAAGCTGGGCAGCTACTTACAGGTCTTGGTGGGGAGTCTGACACCTGTGTGCGCACGGTCTCCCTCCCTGCACACCGAGCTGCCTGGCCCTCTGTAGCCCGGACAGAGAAGCCAGCCAGCCCAGATCCCACATACAGCTCCCCCTCTTCACTTTTCTGCATCTCCAATGCAGCCAGTGTGTCCCGACCCGCCTGCTGATTACCGCTGCAGCGTAGGCAGGAAGTGGAATCGATGAGCCACGAATTAAGGGTCGGTTTTCATAGCGCGAGGACTATGTGGCGGAGGCTGTGACCTTCCCTGTTTTTACATCTGCTCCCGGGGCTTGGAAGCACTCAGTAAAATGTGTTTATGAATGAAATTGGTTTAGTAAAAGACTACTTCCCTGTAAGTGCCTCTCAGTCTGGTTTTTCCACAGGGATTTCAGTTTTGTCGGTGCACTGGTCTGTTCCTATTACCGGCCCTTTTTCAGAGTGTCTGGAGTGAGTTAATTCTGGTCTTTAAAGGGGCCCCATGTTGGTTTGAATGGACTTAAAGGGGGTGGAGCCAAGGCCTTGTCTATGCGTCTATTTAAAACTGGGGGGAGCGGGGTTAATTTGTTGTAATCATAGCACCTTGCAATGCAAAGAGGGTGAGATAGGATGTTAAGTGAGTTGCTGTCCCACCTTTGCCCACACCCTACCGGGGTAGATGCCCCTCACACGGGTCACCTGACTGTGCCGGTCCTCACAGACGTGAGCATTTAAAAAGGATAATGGAAGGCAGGTGAATAAATGCAGCGGAGTGCCGGGGGGCGTGTTTCTCCGTCATGTGCCGCGGTTTCGGCCCAGATGGCTGCCAGCATGATGTGCCCCCCACCCCCCACCCCGGAGTGGATGGGCAGACCCCAAGTCCTCTCCAGAGCCCCAGTCGGCCTGAGGTCTGTATCTGCAGCAGTGTGACTCACCTGCCGCCCCCCCCTCCTCCCCCCCCCCCCCCAGGCCCGCTACAAGCAGAGTCTAGACCCCACAGTGGACGAGGTGAAGAAGCTGTGCACGTCCCTGCGCCGTAACGCCAAGGAGGAGCGCGTGCTCTTCCACTACAATGGGCACGGTGTCCCCCGGCCTACCGTCAACGGCGAGATCTGGGTCTTCAACAAGGTGGGTGTGGGGTCTGTTGGGGGGGGGGGGGCGGGCAGGGAGCCTGCAGGGGTGACTGGGTGGGTTTGTCATGCATGTGGAGGATAGGAGGATACACACACAGCAAAGGCCCCTCCCTGGCCTGGAAGCACCAACTCTAGCCTTTCATACCTGTCATTGTCCACTTCCATGGGGCCTGGGTAAGACACCCCCCCTTAATTCTGCCCTAGGTAAGACACCCCCCCTTAATTCTGCCCTAGTTAAAACGCCCCCCCCCCTTAATTCTGCCCTAGGTAAAACGCCCCCCCCCCTTAATTGTGCCCTAGGCAAGACCCCACCCCCCCTTAATTTTCCCCTAGGTAAGACCCCCCCCTCCCCTTAATTCTGCCCTAGGTAAGACCCCCCCCCGAACCCTTAATTCTGCCACAGGTAAGACCCTCCCCATAATTCCGCCCTGGGTTAGACCCCCCCCCCCATAATTCTACCCTGGGTTAGACCCCCCCGCCCACCCTTAATTCTGCCCCAGGTAAGACCCCCCCCCCCCTTTAATTCTTAATTCTGGCACGTTGTGCGTTTAATGCGCTGTGCAGACAGTCCCTAAAACCGGCCGGACCCCACCCTTCACGTCCTCACCCCATTCTGTCGGTTAATCCCCCTGTGGGGGGGGCTGCCTTACCCATTGTAATGGCATTTTAATCCCCATTAGTCACCGACATGAGTGGTCAGAGGCCCCCTTTCCCCGCTAAGCCTGAGCAGGTGGAGATGGCGAACACCCCCCCCCGCCCCCCACGCTGGCACTGCCTCCGCCTCCTCACCCGGCAGGCCGGCCTGCGTCTCACTCATTACCGATCCGCAGACGGGGGACGTGTTTCATCCCGCGGAACTGGCAAGGGCGAGGTGGAGCACAGGCTGTCATGGAAGGGAGACAGCGTCCAGGAGACCAAGTCAAACTGTCTGTCCCGATCTTTAGCTGCGTGATGCGTGACTCGTACGCTGAGATGAAGTCCGTCTCCTGCAAGAAACAGTAGTGAATGGGATGTAAACACACAGGTATCCATCGACTTACGCCAGGGTTTGTCCTGGAAATGAGGTCGTAAGTCCATCTGGACATATCTCCATCGTTACAGGGGAGATGTCAAATGTGCTGTACAACATATAGTAAGATTCAATGTCACACGCATTTAACTACACCTCTGTAGTGCCAGCACAATCAGTTTGTTTTTGCTCTTGCCACCTGCCGCACACGTAGTAAAATATGTCCGCTAAAGTCTACTTCGTCTGCTTCGGACGTCTCTCGATAAATTTTATTAAGGCACTTATGGAGCGTAAATATGATCAAACGTTACTCGATAGGGTGTAAGTCAATGGATGACTGTATAAGACATTTAAACATGACATATTGAGATACAGACATAAGATATTGAACAATATAGTTATAAAATGTAGTTTAAAGAATACAGTCATGCAGATGGGTAATGAAATTGAATGAGAAGGAATGCGCAGTAAATGGACGTTGCTTTCTGTGTGTTATGAGGGAGAATGTCGGGCCTTTTATCTGCGACTGTCATCATGGTTTGGCTTCTCCCATCCAGACCCGCCTGTCTTGTATTCCTTCCTGTGCCGAGACACATTTTCCTGAAGCAGTAGTAGTTCGAGGCCTTGCTCAGTGCCCTGGAAGCCGCGGCAGTATTAAGCGTTAATCGTGTTGGGGGCAGATTAAAGGGGACTTGAGCAGGTTTTAATGGGAAGCGTTTGTACGTTAAGCTGGTCAGATGTGTCTCTCCACGTCGGTGACCATTATGGGAGTCTGGGCACTGGGTCACGGCGGTCTTTGTCATGTCTGCGAAAGGGCCCTGCATTAGCGGGATGAGCGGCTGGGTCTCTGGGCCTGATTTGCCGTTCTGGCAGCGCTGATGGTGCTGAACCTCGCTGCCTCATCTGTATCTGTGAAAATGGGTCCTGCTGAGTGGCGCGGCGCGCTAATGCTGTCATGTGACTTCTGCACACACCTGACATCTCATGCTCTCTCTCTCTCTCTCTCTCTCTCTCTCTCTCTCTCACTCACTCTCTCTCTCTCTATGCAGAACTACACCCAGTACATCCCGCTCTCCATCTATGACCTGCAGACGTGGATGGGCAGTCCCTCCATCTTCGTGTACGACTGCTCCAACGCCGGCATCATTGTAAAGTCTTTCAAGCAGTTCGCCTTGCAGCGGGAGCAGGAGCTGGAGGTGGGTGCTAAGCCCCCCCCCCCCTTCACACGGACATAGGATATCACCTACAGCCCCCCCCGGTACCAGGTCTATCAGTTTGATGCTGAGTGCAGGACAATTCTCACACACATTCCTCTCTGAAGCATTCTATAATCGGTGTCCCTCTGTGGGGAAGGAAATAAATAGGTAACTCTGCCCCCCCCCGGTAAGTCCCGGTGGGGAAGTGTTTGAAGCGGTTCTGCTGGGTGCCATCACTGGGTCCTGGGGGCTGCCCCCGCACCATCTACACACCAGCTCTGGCTCTCACACAGTCCCACCCGCAGCCAAATCGCCGAACACAGGCTTGACCCTAGTCCCCCCCCCCCCCACCCCCCCCCAGGGCAGAGCACTGCGGCGTTTCAGTTTTTAAATTATTTGTTATTCCGCAGAAAATGTGCTCTCTGTACCCACCCCCCCGGCCCTTGGGGGTGCCGGGACCCTCATGGGCCCAAACGTCTGAGGGGGGGCAGAAATGTGACTTGTATTAAAGAAAATAACCATTAAAATCAGTATAACTCCTCTCGCCACAATAAGCTGCAGTTTTGGGGGTTTTTCAGCTGTGCCAGTTCATGCTGCCATCTATTAATCATAAGGTTTGGTTCTGTTTGAAGCCCCCCAGAACCCCCCCCCCCCCCCCCCCCCACACACACACACACACACACACACACACACACACACACACACACACTTTTTGACTGTTGTGCCTCCCTCCTCTCCACACCCTTCATTTTTGTAGACCAGCTAAATGATTCATGGCCGGGTTCGAGCCAGTGCCGCGCGTGCAGATTAACGGGAGACTTTAAAGGGTGTATCTGCCGGGGCTCCCCTGGGGGGTACCGGGGGGGGGGGGGTGCTTCGCAGCTCTCCTCCGTCTCTGCACTGTAACAGCTCCTCGCCCCCCCATGCTCTCTCTCCCCGTAAGACAAAGGAGAGCTGGCACAAACTCAGGGCTTTTCCCGAGTAGGGGAGATCATGTGCTTCACACTGTGGGGATGAAGGCTGGTGAGATTCTCTCCCTCCATCCCTCCCTCATTCTTGTTCTCTCTCTCTCTCTTTCTCTGCGGTGTGCTCAGAAAGGTGTAAATGAATGCCTGTGTGGGGGTGGGCGTGCTCTCCCCATGTGATCTCCTCTAAAGTTTGAGGGCGTCTTTGTGCTCTTAGTGATGGCCGCTTAATCGAACACACAAGTTTGGGGCCACTGGGGGGGGGTATGTTTGAAACCCCTTTGAGCCAGCGGTATTGGCTACCAGTAGGAAGTAATGTGATCTGACCGGCCAAAGGGGGGGGGGTGACGACATAAACCCTCAATTTCACACTCCCCTGGGCGGTGGATGTCCGAGGCTGGCTGTTTCGCTTCGGCTTTTGGCTGAAGGTGAGTCCCGGCAGGTTTTCCTGCTGTAGGACGCGGCAGGCAGGAGGAAGTGGTGCCCAGAGATCTTGGGGGATTGTGGGGCACACGGGGGCCGGAGTCTCCGCCAGCCGCTGCTCTACCGGGGAAATCCTGGGCCCCATGCCGACTCGGCACCCACGTGGCGATGAGCTCATTGTTTCTTGCGCGCTGAGCTCACGAAGCAGCCGTCACATTGGACATGGAGTTGGGGTGCTGGGAGGTGGAGGTACCAGTGAGGACTGCATCTGACAGGCTGGTGGGCCCACGTTCGTTATCCCCCGACAGGACATGCCTGTAGCTGAGAGAAAGCCCCATGTAGTTGTCCTGAGCAGTGCCTGTAAAGGTCACACGGGCAGCACTGGGAGACGCCAGGTCCGGCAGTGGGTCCGCCTCCCACTACCTCCGTCCCCCCTCCCACTCCCTCCCTGTTCTTTTTCTTCTGTTTTTCTTGCTTGTCTGGCAGTTGCCCTTATCAGCTGCGACTTTGCTGAGCTGTGGGATTTTTGTGTCTTTCAAAGCGGCAATCCGGACGGGTGGGGGTCACGTGGGGAAAGGGTAGGACGCGTCGTGAGAAAATCACTTTACAGACACAAGCGCGCCGTCAGACCGCGGAACGGAACGGAAAAGGACAGCGCATCTGGGCATATGTGCCACTTTCACAGCCTCGCACCAGGGTGAATGCTGGTGTTTTGCTGGGGCAGACCTGAGAAGGTTTGGGACCTTTTTGGCTGGAGGTGGTTGCCCTTGACGTGAGGTCTTCTAGGTACCTGTGTTTGGGGGCCTAGAATTCCACCACATCCCAGACACTTTGCCAGTACTGTCAGGTAGCGCTGGGGCAGTTCCTCTCTGAAGTGCACGGCGAACAGATCGCGTCGCCGCGGTGGATGGGTAATGGGTCGGAGCTCAGCATTGTCATTAAAAACTAATTAGATGATGTTCCGCAGTCCCGCACACTCTGAAGTGTTCACTGTATCAGCTAATAACTTTAGATGGCACTCCTGTGGGTGATCCTGTGGCGTGTTAGGAGCCATGTGTGGTTTGGCCATATGAACACCTCTGTGGGATGCGACTTCTGCTTTTTAGCAGGTCTGCGGGACATCAACCCCCCCCCCCAACCCCCGTCTTTGTGCGACTTTTTATCGGGAATGCAGTGTTCCTGTGGCCTTCCGGAGATTCTCAATGTAACCGACTCGGATCTCTCTCTTTTCCTCCTCCCTCCGTTGTTGTTGTGAGAGAGATATCTCTCTCTTTTCCTCCTCCTCCGTTGTGTTGTTGAGAGATATCCTTCTGTTCTGTCCTGGGCGGTTACCCTCAAATGATGGGGGTCACTATGAAGGTACATCAGATGCCTGTCACATGCTTTATAGCATTTAGGGTAACTGACTGTAACGTTGCTGTGCAGCCCATGAATGGAATTGCAGCCTTTGGGTGCTTAGCGGGTAGGCCTAGCATGTGACGTTGATGTGCCCCCCCCCCACGCCAGTATGCGACGCTAAACGCGAACATTGCGTGGGAAACTCAGCGTGCCGGGTTCTTGTTACAAGGCAGTGCTGTGGTTTCCAAAAGACTGCTGCTTTGGTAATTCGCAAGCTAGGCTGGTATAAGGCTGTTCAGATGCTGAATGGAATTATGCTTCCGGTCACATGACTGGAAATATTTGTGATGGGAAGCGAGGGTCTCTCACTGGAGAGAAGCAGCGTGTCTCCGCGGGTTGGGAGTGTGAGGTTTACTTACATAAACACAACATTCTACAACGAACAAAAGAAGCAGTGGTATAAGATATTCGACAGACGGTGAAAGACAAACGTATAATGACCACAGGGACCAAACCCCACAAAGGGCGACTCGGTCTATAATCACGCAAAAAGCCGTGCATCACATTATTGGTGATTGACTGCGAATGGAAATGTTGCAAGAACTGCGGGACAAAAAGTGATTTTTATTGTGTGAAGGAAGTTCATTTGTCAGGTGCTTTTCTTAAGATGCGCAGACGTGCTTTGAATCTCCTGCTTTGAGTGTTCAGCATTCTGGGAGCTCGTGGTGTTCGCCTGTTTGAGAAGGATCAGGTGATGCGGTTGTATGTTTGTTATTTATGGTTAGACTTTGTAAGCTTCTGCAGGTGGAGTTTGACAAATTGACATCATCGTAGCAGTCAGTAAAGCACCGTTTAGCGAAAACTGCTGCCGTCTCCTTTAATTTTCGACCGCATAAATTTATATCGGCCGATATTATTGGATGTTAGAATTTTCAGCGCGCTGGGGCTGCGATATTTGTATCGGTCGGGTCCTGAGGGACGCAAACTGGGAGATATTGCTGAGGAGGAATGTGTGGCAGCAGACAGGAGCAGCTGCTCATGTTCCCGCAGTAAGATGTTACGCAAAGGGCCTTCCATGAGGGCTATTCTGTGTCCCGTCCAGCTAATTCCCCTCTCATCGGCATTTTAAATTTGCTCTGATATCGTTTAATCTTGCCTTAATTGTATGGACACTCCCTCGTCTCTGTGAGCCCCAACGTAGGGCCGTCTGAATATAAGCTTACAGGTTTCATTTCTGACAGGAGTTTCCTCTTAATGGCATCTCGCTCCTCGGTTATGGCCGGTGTCAGCATCGCCGTCCGGCTCCGTCTGTGTTAGTGGGACGGGAGAGGCAACGCCGGCTTCACGAAAGCCGCCGGGAGGGCTGCAGGCTGACAGAGCGCTCTCGGGAGAGATCCAGTCATGCTTCTCCACTGCCTCTACGTTGGCACCAATTACTGTGGGTTTGCGGCGGCTTGCGTCAGACCTTGGGTGTTGCACGCTGTGTGTGCCCGTGTCTCCTTTCCGGTTTGCGTGTTTAGGTGTGCTTCTGCGTGGTGTAGCTGTGTGTGTCTTAAGCTTTTTTTGTGTAATGTGACTTGCTGAGGTAGAGGTTGCACCCTACCTTGGGTAGAGGGTTCTAGCATGTTCCTGCTGCAGGGGTGCACTGGGTTTCTCTCTCCTGGGGGGTGCATTTAAATATTTATCCACTTTAAATGAATGGATTGCGCTGACCCTCCGGTTGATGGTTGGTGACCCACTACCATCCCTGCCCACTCAGATTTCCCATTCAGCTGGTTGCCTACCCCCCCCCGTGATCTGTTCCCCCCTTTTGTCCCGTTCGTCATGCCCCCACCCTGAGTTCATTAGCTCCTGAGGGTCCGTGTGGAAAAGGCTCCTGCTGACAGCTTAAGGATCGCATTCTTCTGTCGCGGTATCGAGCCCATATCCACGAAAAGCATATCCTGACTTCATTCTGGTGATGATGTCGCTGTCCCTGTGCAGGTGGCGGCCATCAACCCGAACCACCCGCTAGCGCAGATGCCCCTCCCGCCCTCCATGAAGAACTGCATCCAGCTGGCGGCCTGTGAGGCCAGCGAGCTTCTACCCATGAACCCCGACCTGCCGGCTGACCTCTTCACCTCCTGCCTCACCACGCCCATCAAAGTGGCCCTGCGCTGGTGAGGATCCCCCCCCCCCCCCCCGCAAACCGGCGGGCGCTCGCTGTCACCTTGCGATCCCTCCCCGTCAATGTTTCTCTAGGACAATTTTATGGAAAACGTACACTCATTGCACAGAAGATATATTTCTCTCTCTCTTATGATCCTAAATAAGATAAGATACAACATTAGATACTGAGGCCTCTATTGATCCCCGTTTGTGGGAAATGTCTTTGTCCAGTAGCGCAGAGAGATGAAATACAAAAGGAGGGCGAGAAATAAATACAACAGTTGGACAGCATGATTAAAAATACATGATAAATACATCAAGGAAAGTTAGTAATAATTGCACAAGTAATAAATTTAAAGAATAAATAAGAGAGCTGTGCAAAACAGTGTACCACTATGGTAAAAATGTTGTGAAATGATGCATGTAGATTCAGAGTCCACTCAGAAGTGCAGTTATGGAGCTATAATGATCAATTCGTTGCTCTTTCAGTCCCGCGGTCCTGCAGACCTTTGGGCCTCTTCTTTCTCTCTCTGTATGTCTACATGCTCTCACTGTTCCCCAACTGACTCATGGAATCCCCTGTCTGCCGGCCAGGACGTGGCCAGAGGCGTGTTATGGACTGCCTGGCTGATACGCGTGAGCTGTGCTAAAAAATTCAGGCGTTTTATTCTTGGCCAGAACAACAAAATCTCACCAAGGACAAATGCCAATAGAGGCCTGCACAGTTTTCAGGAGTTGCAAGTGTTCTAGCATTTATTTCATTAAAAAATAACCATGCCGCTGGTCCTTGTAGGGAACAGGTTTCTGGAACACCGGTGCCCTCTTTGTATTGTCTGAACCTGCCTTATTAAAGTTCTGGACATTGCGTGCATCCCCTGGCTTCCGAAAGGTCTTCCCTGCTAAAAAGATCCACAGATGTTCTCCTGGTGTCAGTGAATCCTCAGGGCTGTTACGTCAATGTTTTTGCCGTATCATTAAATGCGCCTTTTGCAGTGTTGTGTCGCCATGGCGACTTGTCCCTGTCCATTGTGCCATCGGACGCCAAGCCTTGGCAGTTGCCGCCTAATGGACCTTGCTGCCGTGGGTTTTGCACGTCGACCTGATGTGATTTCATCAGCTGCACTACGCCCCTCAACATGGTCAGACCGCGGAGAGCTCTGAATCAGACATGGCTGATCCATGCATACACGTGTGAGCGTCTCCATGGCGATAGGGCCCAGTGCAGATGAGGGGGGGTTATCGGTGTGCATACAGAGGTGTGACGCAGTGCTTGACAAAATTCTTCCTGCGTGCCCCTCCCTCCCCAAAGTAGCATCCCCCTCTTCCTGGCACTCGTCCCCTCCAGTAGTGACCTCAGCAGTACGACCTCTGTGGATACTTCAGTCGCTCACCTCTCATTCACAGTCATGTTTCTGATATTTAAAAAAGGCATTCTGGGAAGTGCACTGTTTTGGCCTCCCCCAGTAGTATCCCTGCTTCAGGCTGGGATGTTCGGTGGTGGGGGGGTTGGCCGAACTTCACTCCCAGTGGAGAAAACCTTGCGTAGGAGCTGCTGATGTCCCTCGGACAGCTGTCCTGACAAATCTCCATTTTCTAGTGTTACATGAAATTAGTGATGCCACCTCTGTCAGTGTGCCCCCTCATCCCCCCCGCCTGGCTGCTTGACTCATTCTCTGTCCCCTTTACACCAGCATCCCCATGGGAGTTGATGATGGGCTCTCAGGATGCCGCAGCTCCTTGCTCTAGCCCTTTACTGCCAGGATGGTCTCCAGGGCCACACTACTCTTGTGTTCCTCCCAACCGTACTCCTACTCCATCCATACTCCCCAATCCTGCACCTACTCAGACCCCCCCACTGTACTACTATTCTAACCCCCCTCAACTGTACTCCTACACTAACCCCCCCAACCGTACTACTTTTTAACCCCACAAACCATACTCCTACCCTAGGCCCCTAACCCTACTGCTGCGCTAACACTGTAACCCTACACTTTCTCTAATCCCCTAACTTTACTACTGCTCTAACTTAATATTACTCTAACCATCCCTCTACCCTCCTTCTACTGCAACTACTTCTAACCCTAATCCTCATCTTCCCCCACCCCCATGACTAACCCTGCTCTGCCCCCGTCCTGTTTTCCCTCTCCCCTGATCCGCGCCCACTGCTCTAGCTGCTGCATTTGCACTACAAACAGGCTGGGTGCGTCGATGACGACAATCACGATGCACGCGATGCCCCGCCTCCCCCCTGCAGGCCGGGAAAACCGGGGGATGGGGTGGGGTGATCTGTCACACCCACCGTATCACTGTATGCAAGCCGAGCTAACCTTGGCGTGTCTTCCTCCGAGCTTGTGCCTCTCGCTGTCCTCCTTTAACATCCGTATGCTGACTCGCCCAGCCATTTCAGACCTATTGTGAGCTTCTACTGGGTCTGTCTGCTTACAGCTCATTGGCTGCATGGTCAGACACGCCCACATGTTTCTGCATGTTATTTAAATGAGGCTCTCGGGCTGGTTGGAGCCACATCTTTGCTCTTATCATAATAAAATCATGGGTGTGTTTCTCTCTCTGCATCCGACAGCTGAAACCTAAATTATGAGTTGGCTGACGACATTTTTAATGAAGTCTAATTGAAGTCATATCGGTGGAGAGGATTAAAATGATCCAGTCTTCCATGACATAAGATGAAGCATCTCCACCATCTTTAATTTTTACTCGTGCTGCAAATTATTTTTCCCCCTGAGTTTGATTAAGGAGTAAGAATTAGCCAAATGGATCACAGTCACCATCTGTGTGAATGCCAGTGACTTGGTATGAATACGCTAATAAAGATGCTCGCGCCCTTCTGAAGCATGTGAAGTGATAAAATGGTTTGGTGATCATGCCTGACTGTCCTCTTCCTGTGATGAAAACGTTCCGTTTTCTGGAAAAGGTGAAATGTCATTTGCTTTCTCCTATAGCAGGGGTGGGGAACCTGATCCATGAAGGGCCACATTTTATGAACCCTGTAGCCACCGAGGGCAACCGAACCCTTAGCCACTATGGGCAACCGAACCCTTAGCCCTTCCACCAGAAAGGAAACTCAAAGTTTAGCCCCAAACCTCGATCTTAGGACTTTCACCTATGGATACAATATCCCACCAACGGGAATCATCATCCATGCTGTACAAGGGGTGGGGAACCTGATCCATGGAGACCCGGGACAGGTTTTTGGTATGACCTTTCCATCAGCCAATAATAAAACAGGGTTCTCAATTCCAGTCCTGGCTACCCACTGTTATTGGCTGATTGAGAGACCATCCCAAAAATGCACCCACACCGGCCCTCCGTGGATCAGTTTCCCCACCCCTATCCTATAGCCTGTAATGTTAGCAAGGGGGCAGAAGTGAGCAGGATGTCAGTCATGGCAACCAAAAGGTCTTGCTGAGCTGTGTTGAATTTCGGGGGGTCTGACATAGTGACTCAGTCCTGTGCCACCCCCTTCATGGACCCCTAACCATGACCAGGTGATGTTCTGCCTCAGAGCCAAAGCAGTGGTAATATTCATATCCGTCTGGCTCCTTATTCCCAACATGCATTGCCTAGAACTCCTGATGGTTTTGTGAGGACCGGTGCCTTTAAGGAGGTTGTTGTCAGTATTGCATATTGGGAATATGGAAAAAATACCCAATGGATTGGAATGGGGATCATGTTGGGGTGAGTAGCGACTGTGCTGATGGCCAGTAGCCTGTGCATCCACTGTGTGATTGTGCTCAGTAGGCTGTGCATCCGCTGTGTGATTGTGCTCAGTAGCCTGTGCACCCGCTGTGTGATTGTGCTCAGTAGCCTGTGCACCCGCTGTGTGATTGTGCTCAGTAGCCTGTGCACCCGCTGTGTGATTGTGCTCAGTAGCCTGTGCACCCGCTGTGTGATTGTGCTCAGTAGCCTGTGCATCCCCTGTGTGATTGTGCTCAGCAGCCTGTGCATCCGCTGTGTGATTGTGCTCCGCATTCAGCCTGGCTGAGGCGATGATGGCGTTACCTCTGCTTACGAGCCAGAATCACACACTCAGACATGGAGGCAACATTTCCAGGAGTACGGGAGCATAAAATCATTACTGATGGAATGCTGTCTTGGGGGGACTTCCCAAGTACAGAGAGTGTGGGTGGGGGGGGGGGGCTGGTGGTGTGCGGGCGGACGGGGAGGGGGTTCAAAGTGGGCGAGGCGTGTTGTAAGCACATCACAGGCGGACGGCGTCCCTGATGGACCCCCCCCTGCCCACGGGTCGCGGTGGACAGTGCCAGTGCGTCGGGTCGCACACAGTGCTAAGGAAGCAGTATGGGAGGGAATTTGTCGAAGCCTTTCCTACTGCCTGGGAATGTTACTTCACTATGGAAACGCCCCACTTTCCTCCTTTCACTGCGTTGGACGCACTGGGCGCTGTGTCATATCCCCCTGGTAAGGTGAATTGTATCCCTTTGCCGTCCTTTCGTCATGTCTGCCTTGGGAACGCCACTCGCTCTCTCCCCTGGTTGCTGACTTTCAGCCTTTTCCCCAAATGTTCCCAATATAAGCTTTCCTTTCCTTTTGGGGTGAGAAATTCAAATTGAAATCTCGTCCCCAGCATCATTTGGAGGATAGGGCCAGCAGGGCGTTGCACAGTAGTGTGCACTGGCTGAGCAGGGCGTTGCACAGTAGTGTGCACTGGCTGAGCAGGGCGGTCCTGGACGGGGGCTGAGGTCTGCAGTCATAAGGCTCAACTCAACGTGAAACTCAACTATATACATATAATGTATTGGAGCAAAATGAGGTACAAAACAAAACGAAAAACATTTGAGTGGGTACCAATGAAAATTATTATTCAGATATAGATTGTACATACTTTGTGATTTGTGGATATATGCAGTGACCGCGCTGTGATTGGATATGATGATTTGTTATTGTGTAACAATGTTTGTGTGTGTTCTGGTGGTGTGGCTATAATTTGGCTCTTTGCAGAAATATGGTTGGGAGGTGGACTTGCTGAATTGCCCGTAGGTGTGCATGTGTGTGTGAATGGTGTGTGTGTGCCCTGCGATGGGCTGGCCCCCCATCCTGGGTTGTTCCCTGCCTCGTGCCCATCGCTTCACCGCATTCTGTGGTCCTCCCCTCTGCATTCTGAGCCCCTCCCCCCTGCATTCAGACCCCCTCCCCACTTGCATTCTGAGCCCCTCCCCCCTGCAGTCAGAGCCCCTCCCCACTTGCATTCTGAGCTCCTCCCCTTCCCTTTGTTATATGGGCCCTATAAAAGCCAGTCCTCTTTGCAAGAGCTGTATTTGTTGAGGGTTGCCATGCTAATCACTGCTGTGTGCCTTTCCTGTATTTTAACCCCCCCGTTGGAGATCCCCCTGGGCTTCCTCCAGCCGTGCCTCACATCATTAATTAGGGAGTCCTGCTGCTCACTGCCCGCTCCTCGGTAGTTAAAGGACAGCCAGCCCGGCCTTCCTGTGAAAACTTCACACAGCTGGGAATGTTTGAAAAAAATCCGTCATCAGTTTCAGAGATAATTTAGCTCCTTCTTTAGTGTCAATACTCTTTATTTTACTTGTTGATCCTCAGTCCCTCTCCACATCAGGCCAGCTCAGGGCACTTTTTCTGCCACTGGAATCACTGTGAAATACCGTGGTAACATGGCAGACACTGTTCTGGAGTCGGGGATTACTCAGTTCTCCTTCCAGCTGATTCATTCCCTTGTTCCTGGCATTTGTATGTATCGATGTGTTCAGAGCCCCCTTTCTGTCAAACCATGGCATCTGTCTCTTGAAGCCTTTTTGCTCTCTTGTTGCACCTCTGAAAAGGCGCAACCCAAATGAGTCTCTGCTCCGTGCAGAAATCCCCGCCTTTTATGGTTCAGTTCACTGGATATAAACTGTTATTCTGCATTGGGGCTGAACGTGCTCGGTTTGGAGATGTGTGACAGTGAACGCTGTACATTTTACTGCGCACTCATGGAGTCATTCGGAGTAGGTGCAGTCGTGGTGCATCGGAGGTGATGTGGAACAGGGGCTCAGCATTGTTTGGGAGATGTGGTTTTGGCTCGCTGGATAGGGGAGACGTCAAGGGTCTAAAGTGTGTGGGATGTGTGTATGTTGGGAGGTGTGAGGATGGTCCTCCCTGTGATTGCCTGTCCCCAAGGACAGCGCAGCTCTCTGCCTCCATCTCCCGGGAAAGCACTCTGAGTTTTTTTTCCCCAGCGCCAGGCGGGGATTACCCGCCTAGAAATGAATCTCTGCACACGGAGCGGCGGGGAGGGAGACCCAGATGCACGTGGGTGGGAGGGAGCGTGCCGCATGATGCAACACCGGCGAGGGGCTCCATCTCCGCCGCCTTTCATCGGCAGCCAAGGCGCGTTGTCGTCGCCCCTCGTTCCCTGATTAAAACCTGTCAGGGTGGGGGTTCTCCGTCTCCTCACCTGACCCCTGCAGGAAACTCCGTCTCTTTAACTGTGACGGCCCTAAGCTGTGAGTGTGTGGTCATGGCAGGACTGGGGCACCCTGCTCTTGAAAGGTGAAAGGTCACCAATGGTGCGGGGTCGGAACAGCTGACATTTTGTTTCCGCTCCTCCCGGGGCGGTCTGTGAAAAGGTCCAGTCTGAGCCTTGCATTGGTGTGTAGGGTTAGGCTTGGGATAGCCGTCCCTCTGGTACTTGCGCTGGAACAATGGAGGGGGTGGTGACATCACCGCGTCGCTCGACGCATCGGCTCCATGCTGCTGCCACTGCCAGCGCGCGCATTCCCACGCAGCGGCGGAAAAGACCGCGTGGATGTTAATAAAGCTACTCTCGCTTCCTCCCTGGTGGAGTTGATTCAGCACCTCCGCGGCCAGTGCGGCCCAGCAAATGGGCTGGGCGGGTTGGCGGGAAGCACGCCGGCGTGTCACACAGCCCCCTCCTTCAGGCCAGTGCTCGTTGACGGAAGTGGGAGTCTCGCGCCCCCACTCACTCCCACGCACGCCCACCGCTCGCGCTCGCGCTCCTCCTAACTCTGGAGCTCCTCCTCGATTCCCAGTGTGGCTCCACATGTAGCAGCAGGTGCCGATCTTTCAGGGCCCAGCGGGGAGATGCGCTTTCAGCCCGTCGTGCCTTCATACTGCCTCCTGGTGTTTCATTGTTCACAATCGCCACTCTTGTCATTTTACTGCTTTTTTTTTTGTTTCTGAACGTGTACTGGTTGCCTCCCCGCCGCGTGTATCTGTGAGCAGTCGCCGTGGATACGTGTTCCGCCGGATGCCAT